>NW_010961290.1:174717-186461 GCF_000463585.1 Tarenaya hassleriana
CTTCCTACCATTTTTAAACACCACCACCCCATAATGATACAATCATACAACTGAATGACAAAAAATAATCAGAGGATTGATCGAGTTTACCAAGGGCTATGAAAAGACTCAGAGAGAAGAAAATCAGTAGCGAAGGATTTCTCATGATGCTTTTTTTTTTTGGACTCTCCCTGTGGTGAACAAGCGTAGTGGTAAAAGACTCGCTATTTATTGGTGTTACGGACATCAGGTGGGTCAACTAATCTGGGAGGTAAATACGATGATATCTGGAAATAAATCTCATTTTTTTTTTTCATATACGAGGAAATATGTTTTCGTATGCACGTTTCATCGTCTGTACCAGATTGTAAAGAAATCCATGCGGATTAAATTTTTTGGTTTACATGCATTGATATGTTTTTATCTAAATCTGTTTATATCCTTGCATATTTAGAGCGCACAACGTTTGATGATTATCAATTATTCTCTTCACATTGTACTACTTTTTCATCATTGCAATGACTTCACATGTTTAAAACGGTGGCGTTTCGGGTCAGAGTGAGCGTCGTCCGCTTAAGGTAGGTGACCGTGTATATAGGCTAAACGCAACTGTAGTCAAATGACAAACGCCTACACAATCGCCAAACAACGTTAGCGTTCACAAGTGTCGCCTACAAAAATGGAATGAAAAAGATGGTCCCGTGGGCCAACCCGCAGGGTATAAGAACCTCTCCCACCACCCTTCGCTCGCTCTCAACTTCCATAACCGCACTCTCCCTCTCTCTAACCAACCAAGAACGAACTTCCATTTTTCAAAATTTGAATTCGGATTCGGAGAAATGGGGAAAACAAAGGAGAGAGCGTCGAGGAAGAAGCTCCGGTCGACGCGTTCTCGCCGGAAGAGAGCTCAGATTTCTCCGGTGATTGTCCACTCTGCTCTTCCACGCCGGGACGGAGGAGTCTCCGCTGCTTCTATTGGTTCAAGCTTCGGCTCTTACCTCGATGTCGATGACAACGTGTCTTGCGGTTCGAGCAGAGTTGAGAAGAGCTCAATTCCGAGGAAGAGACGCATTCGTGAAGTTCAAGTTTCTGAACCGAGGACTGATGTGAAGGGGACGATCGGTGATCCCAGTTTTCGGAGGATCACCAGATCGTTTTCGAAGCTCAAGAGGGAAAGGGAGAGAGGGGAGGTCGAAGTGAGTGAATATTCTTGTGTCGAATCGAATTCCGGTGCTGGTCTCGTGTTAACGAGTTTGAAGACGAAGGATGAAGGTGAAGATGTGAAAGCATTAGTGAGTAACGAGAACGACGAAGTCTCGTTTACGCGATCGGACGTTACCTTCGCTGAGCATGTCTCCGACGGTAGGAATTTTAACTTCTCGTCGGAGAATAAGGAGAGCGATGTTGTTTCCGTCGCTTCAGGAGCGGAAGACTGCTCTGGTTCAAAATTCGGGAGCGTAACAGATGGAGCAGGTGCCGAAGGAGTCGAACTCTCTGAAATCTCTATTCCGAACAGCTTTGTTAACGAAGCCGAATTCACTCTCGGAGCCAAATTGGCCAACGAGCCGAACCAGAGGGTCGAAATCACTGGATGCGTATCGGATCTCGCTTGTACGGAGCAATTCTCTGGCGAAGAGGTGTCGGAGCATTCTGAAAATGCGATTTCGGAGCTGCATTCTGAGATATTTCCGGAGTATTCGGACCTTGATTCATCGGACTACACTCCGTCAATTTTCTTCGACTCCGGGAGTCAGTTCTCAGAGAAATCAGGCTGTGATTCTCCTCCTTCAGAGACTCGCTCTTTATTCCTAGACTTCAAAGAGCAATTCTGGAGATCCACAATTCCGAACGATGCGAAACCTTATTGCCTGCAGGACAACTTGGAAATTCATCCTGAAGTAAGTTTATAAATTTCATTTAACTTTTTTTATTAACTTCATTTCTGTCGGAACATTGCGAGTGGTTAGAATAATTCAATGTGGTTGCATGTTTGGATTTCACTCTCAATCTGCATATAGATTGAGCTGAAACTTAATCCGTGGCACTGCTTCCTAATCTGTCTCTGAAGCCCTACTATGGAGTGAATTTGACTGTTCCTTCTCTCTTCAAGAAACATTACAAAAAAAAGGAATCCGATGTTATATTATATTAAATTTTATATAAAACAAACATTATCCCGTCTTATTCTAAAACGGAAACATATGTTCTAGAAACTTTCCTCAGCGTCCATCAATGGACGTGAACGAATCGGCGAAACCAGAAGGCCTTGTCGGGATACTCGTCTGAGTATTGTCGCTGCTTCCGCAAGCAGAGGAAGACGAACCTGAATCCTCCAAATTGCTAAGCCCTTCGAAGGCTTTCCACTTCTTCACCCCCTGCGGCAATGGCATGTCGTAGTCGATTCCGCCCAGGTCGTCGGGGTCAGGTTCCGATGGCTTCCACTGTTCCACGAGAGAGGAGAGGACATTGACTATGTGACCCATGTCCGGACGCTGGTACGGCTCGCGGGCGCAGCAGTGGCCGGCCAGCTCAGAGACCTTGCCTACGCTGGAGAGGGTGTCTAGGGAAATGTACCACTAGGTTCAGCATTGTACCCTTGCCAACCCTTTCGTGATAGCTGATCACATAAAACTGTCCATTAAGACTACCGTTTTTGCGAGCTTGTTCATGTAACTATAAGGATGCATAATAACCTAATCTGTTCATCATTATACATCATAAGGTTTATAAAAAACGAGCTTATTCATGTAACTATAAGGATGCATAATAACCTAATCTGTTCATCATTATACATCATAGGGTTTATAAATCATCCAGACATCTTTATCTTTCTTGTTTATTATCCTCTCCTTAAATAAGCAGCAAAGTACTGAAATGGAGCTTGAGCAAGAGACAATGTTCCTGGGAGTTAGCCTCCTCGATCGTTTCCTGAGCAAAGGATCTTTCAAAAGTGAAAGGAGTCTAATCATTGTCGGAATATCCTGTCTCACACTGGCCACCAGACTCGAGGAAAATCAGCCCTACAACAGGTACAACATCTCCTTCCATATGTGTTGTGGCCTTAGAGTTTCTCAATACGATCCAATTTGGAAGGAAACAAACAACTCCCAAAACCAGGTAGCACTTGCCAAATCAGTCCTGCTCCCCAATCATTGATAAAGAAATCAAACTCAAACCGGTTCCGAAAGCTCCAATGTGCTGTGTGTCGGAAGTGAATTCTAATGCGTGCAAACTTTAGTGAAAATCATGTTGACACGTAGAAATTTCACTTTCACCTCATCTTCATCTATTAAGTGTGCGACAAAGGAACTTCTACATCCAGAAACAAAAGTTCAGAAGATGTGAAGTGGTGGCCATGGAGTGGCTGGTGCAAGAAGTCCTGAATTTCAGATGCCTCTCACCCACCATCTACAACTTCTTATGGTAAGCAACAGCTCTTATGCTCTTGTTCCACGCAGTAATTCAACAGCGAAGCTTATGTTAACGATTGTACTCTCTCTTAGGTTCTATATCAAAGCCGCAAGAGCCAGTCCAAACGTGGAAAAGAGGGCCAAATACTTAGCCGTGATGGCACTCTCGGATCACACTCAGCTCTGTTACTGGCCCTCCACAGTTGCAGCCGGAGTCGTCATCCTGGCTTGCATAGAGAACAACGAGTTCACAGCCTACCAGAGAGTAATTGAGGTAAAGCAGAAAGATGCACAATTTCGAATTGCAAGGAGTCATCTCCTGCAAAGCCATACTGATTTCGAGTAAATGCATCTACAGGTTCATGTTATAACAAAAGATAACGATCTGCCGGAATGCGTTAAGGTACTTAAAAAGAACTTGCTGCCTTAAAATTTTCACTAAATGCAAGAATCATAGTTACAATGGATTCTGTTTTATAGAGCCTGGAGTGGTTGCTTGGACACTAAGGCAATCCGTAAGACAGGCTGCAGTATACGACACTTGCAAACGGACACAGGTGACAAAGAAATTGGGGAAATGTGTATATATTCCCCGTATCAGCACTTCCCATTCACAATCACAGAGGTAAATAAAAAGAAATTCATATAGATACAAGAATTCTTTTTACGTAGATACGGGAATAGGACACCAAGAAAACTTTTATTTTTTTTATTATTTTTGTGTTTTTTTCTCCATGTAATTCGCTCACATTGCCATGTATGGGTTTGCTCACTCACAAATTTAATGCTTATTGTTGTGAGTGATGATACCTGTAAAAGAGAAGGACAATGTAGTCTACAACGAGGATTACATTTTTGGCGCGTGATGGTGGCGATGTAGCTGCATTTTTTGCCCGGAAGGGCAAAACCGTCAATTTGCCTCGACAGGCCATGACACCTCACGCGCTAACAAACTCCAGTCACGTGACACTACTGATAAACCCCCTCCCTGGACGTTCTCTCTCGCGCGCGCGTTCATCAGTCCGGATTCCGTATCGCTCCATTACATACACACTAGATAAATACCATTAACCTTTAAAAAACAACTTAACTATTTAGTGATTTGTTGGCCAATAGTTCACACATTTGTTAATGTTAACAATATATTGAATGTTCGAATATTGTAGTTCACCATTTTGTTGAGAAGAAATTGACCGCTTAACTTAATCGGCCATATGTTATGATTTATTATGCAAAAAAAAAAAAAAAAAGAAAGTTGATGTTGCACAACATAGCAAGAAGAAAAGAGTCAACACAACCGAAGAAGCATAAAAAGAAAAGAATCCGATATTATATTATATTGGTATAAAACAATTCTCCCATCTTATTCTAAACGGAAACATATGTCCTAGAAAGATTCAAGAAACATTACAAAAAAAAGGAATCCGATGTTATATTATATTAAATTTTATATAAAACAAACATTATCCCGTCTTATTCTAAAACGGAAACATATGTTCTAGAAACTTTCCTCAGCGTCCATCAATGGACGTGAACGAATCGGCGAAACCAGAAGGCCTTGTCGGGATACTCGTCTGAGTATTGTCGCTGCTTCCGCAAGCAGAGGAAGACGAACCTGAATCCTCCAAATTGCTAAGCCCTTCGAAGGCTTTCCACTTCTTCACCACCTGCGGCAATGGCATGTCGTAGTCGATTCCGCCCAGGTCGTCGGGGTCAGGTTCCGATGGCTTCCACTGTTCCACGAGAGAGGAGAGGACATTGACTATGTGACCCATGTCCGGACGCTGGTACGGCTCGCGGGCGCAGCAGTGGCCGGCCAGCTCAGAGACCTTGCCTACGCTGGAGAGGGTGTCGTCATCAAGGTGGATGGTGATGTCAACTGCGTTCTTGAAGGCGTCTTGGTCTTTGCCATGGTGAATCCTGCGGAACCAAGTGACCAGATGCATGCTGTCTTCCGGCTGTGTCTCGTCCAGTGCCCTTCGGCCTGTGATGAGTTCCATTAGTATGACCCCGAAGCTGAAGATATCAACTTTCGTCGTTACTCTTCCCGTCACTGCCAAATAAAATCAGGAGATTAAATTCGTCACTGCCACTTTCCAACAATCAAAACACCCCTAAAGACATTGGTTTGATCGAATGACTTGACTTAGTTACTCAAGAACTCGAATCAAATCAAGACCAAATGATTTCTGGGATTCGAGAAAAACCCGAGATTCACATTATTAACATGGAAGGAAAAACCACAGCTTTTCATGAAATCTCACACATGCTATTTTCATGAAGGACAAAACAAACCTGCATATTCGGGGGCAAGATATCCGAAAGTTCCAGCAAGTCGAGTCTCAATGGAATGCTTGCCATCAGGGGCAAGACGAACTAACCCAAAGTCGGAAACTTTGGCACGCATATCATCGCCCAGAAGAATGTTAGACGGCTTTAGATCCCTATGTATGAAGCTCTGGTGAGCAAGAGTATGCAGATATTCAACTCCTCTGGCCACATCCAATGCGATCGATAATCTTCTCGTCCATTCAAGCGGTTTAAGCCCTTCTTCCTTCCAATGGAACAAATGCTGGCTGAGAGTCCCCTGAGGCATGTACTCATAGACAAGAAGCCTCTCATTCCCATCGAGGCAGTACCCGAGTAGCCCAACCAGGTGACGGTGTCTCACTTTGGTCAGGACGGCGATCTCAGACTTGAACTCGCCCAGACCCTTGTCACTCACAACCGACGACTCCATTCTTTTCACGGCTATCTTTGTTCCGTCATGAAGTTCACCCATGTAGACTGTCCCAAACCCACCTTGCCCGAGAATGTTCTCATCGCTGAAGTTGTTTGTCACGTCCCTCAGGACCTGGATCGATATAACCATATTACCAGCCTCCACAACACGGACGTCGCTTGCCCCGTTACTCATATGACTGTAACAGCTCTCGCTCCCCCAATCGTTAACACTGGAAGCTGCAACAGTGAGCTTCACGGCAGGTTGGTCACCTGAGTATGGGGGATGTATCACCATGTGGGTAGGACTCTGAACTCTAGCTGGCCGTTTCCGTTTCGTGGCGTATATGCAAACGCCCAATCCAACCAGGCCCAATGCACCAACGGCCCCAACAACAGAACCAATAATCTTGACACTGGTAGATTTCTCAGAAGAATCTTCCCCAGCATTTCCACTTCCAGAACCTTCTCTGCCACCATTTCCAGAACCGTCCCTGCCACCATTTCCAGAACCTTTGCTACTGGAAGGTGTTCCCGAGGGGGGAAGACCGGGGGCCAGGTCCTTTCCCAAGTTTGTGTTCCCTTCACTCAGAAAAACCACACCATCCCTAAACTTTGGTACTTTGCCGGAAAGATGGTTGTTTGACACATCAAGCTTAATGAGCTTAGACAATGCAGCAAGTTCAGTCGGGATAGAACCCGTGAGTGCGTTATCAGCAAGATTGATGGTTACCAATGAAGTAAGCTTCGCAAAATTCGGGGATATTGTTCCTGAGAGACCCCGGCTCTTGAAAACGATCGTCGTGACGTTACTTCCCATACAAGAAATCCCATCCCAGAGATTATTAGTATCACACGGATTATTCCCTTTCCAACTAGACGCAAACCTCGCTGGATAGCCAAATGCCTCGACTATAGACAGCAGAATATCAACTTGGGGATCACAGGCAACACTAGGATCATCCGAACAGAAACTATTCATGCGGGGGGCCATATCAACTTGAACACCCTTGGCAAACATCGGAGCTCGCCCTTGGAGCATATTATTGGTTAAGTTCACAGTACGAAGCATAGGTAATTCAACGAGGCTCTGAGGAACAATACCGGTGAGTTGGTTGTCCCTTACACTGAAGTCCCTTAGAGTCTGGAGACCGGAGAGATCAGGGATCGAGCCAGAGAATTGGTTTCCATGCAACCAAACCTCATTTAACGCAGTCATGTTCTGCAAAATTGAGATCGAACCGTTTAGCTTCCCCGTGCTTTGTTGTCCATTCAGCCAGAGAGACTGGATCGACGAGCCCGCAAAACTCATTGGCAATTCGCTCTCGAGCTTATTGTAAGATAAACGGAGTTTCACCAAATTGGGAAGTGTTTGGCCGCCGAAAAATTCTGGGATTTTCCCATAAATGTTGCAATTGATAAAGGAAAACACTCGCAGAGACGTCGCGTCCTTAATGCTATCGGGAATTACTGACGAAGATAACGGGTTATTGTCGAGATACACTTCCTGCAGCATCGTCATACCTGCGAAGAGATTATTAGGGACCGAAGTGAACTGGTTGTCGCGAAGGTTCAGCCTCTGCAACTGCGACAGACCCGAAAGATCCGGAACCGGACCCCACAACTGATTTGCGAAGAACTCGAGAACAGTTAGGGAAGTGAGATTCTTAAGATCGGGAGGAAGAGTCCCACGGATCCCTTTGCTCTTCAGCTGAATTCGTGTGACCCGATTGCTGCTGTCGCATTGAACAGATAACCATCTGCACGGGTTCGGGTCGGACCAATCGACGTAGGAGGTGAGATTCAGACTCGATTTGAGAGCTTGCATGGAGGAAGCATCGGGGCTGGACTGCGAAACGGAGAAATCAGCGAGACCCAGCACAGAGACGAGAAAAGAGAGAATACCCAGATGGGAATTCTTCATCTTCCCTGGGGAATTCTCGAGAAAATCGGCGAGAACGCGAAGGAAACCCACTCAAAGCAGCCGCTTCACTGAAATTGCACTAGGGTTTACGGGGGCATTGATGAAAATGCTTCAACTTCAAGTGAGCAGATTTTTCAACAAGAGATCGAAAGAAAGTGAAGATAATTAGGGGATTGAAGCGGCGGATATCGAGGAAAGAAAGACCTCTAGCTTTTTTATTCTGCTTTGTTTTTTTTTTTTTTGGGTGAGGGAAGACAGATGAACCAGAAAAAATTAGAGTCGTCAAGTGAGAGAGAGGGAAGAGACACAAGAAGGACAAGACGAGGGTATATGTGTCATTTTGTCTGCGTGTGCTGTCTGATTTTTTTCCTCTCTCCCCCGATCGGGGCATATCCAGTTGGCACATGCAGAAGGTAGGGTCCACAATACATTTAAGTAATAATCCATAATTTGCGTGTATATCATATGGTCTTGATTTTTTTTGCCAGAATGGGGTGAGTGAGAGATCTCTATTTCTTTTTTTTTTTACAAAGAGAGATCTCTATTTTTGTAACCTCCCTTCTGTGATGATGCATAGTAATAATTAGATTTTATTTTCATTAGATCTTGGATTTTTCTTCTGGTTGTGAATGTATTTATTCTCTATAGATTTTTTTCCTTTTTGTGGAAAATAACTGCTTGTTTCGGTGCCAATGAAAATAATTACGTGATTATGAAAGTTCACCCGGAATTGTTATTTATTTCCCGTATAAGCTTTGTTAAATGGAAAATGTCACATGCATCAGAATATTTCTCTTTTATTTTTCTTTCCATAAAATATTTATTATAAAAACAAATCTGACGGTGGCATTGGGATCAAATGATTGGATGACATCGTACGGTCTAAACAAATGAAGATACATAAAATAAAAATATAAGGAGGACATTGATGTTTCGAATAATTACATTATGATAATTTGTTTATGCGTGGTGCATGATGATTTGTCTATGTATATTGATATATATGATATGTGTCATTTATCCAAACGTCAAATGCATGTCCAGATATCTTCATATGCCCGAAGCCGTTGATATTCGTCATAATATCCTAAAACGCCATGTCATCCCGTCCGTAGATATTACCGGTCGTTTTCCGGTTCGACATAACCGGTTTTCGTGTTAGTAAACCGAGAACACCATCCTTTTTCTTTTTTGTTTCAAGGGATCAGCATACGAACAAAACAAACATACGGCCGAAGATGCACGCCGGAAAATCTCTATCTCTGGCTCGAAGCAAACCTATATATACACCCATACACGAACCCTTCATCACATTACACAGATCCTCTTCGTGGAAAACCCATAAACGAACCCTTCATCGATCTTTTCCTATGATTTTCCTTGCCCATGCTGTCTGAAGACCGAGGAAATCTGCAGGGGCTGGCAGTTGATGACGCTTCACTCTGCTGCCCTACTTTTATTTCCACAGATGTTGTAACGTTCTTTTTCTACGAATCTGAGATGGGTTTGGCTTTGAAGCACTTCGCCACGGCTTGGTAGAGATTTTCCTCTTCGAAGGGTTTCGAGACATAACCGTCCATGCCGCTTTTCAGACACTCGTCATAGGTAGCGTGGATCACGTCCGCAGTCATAGCTAGTATCGGCATATGCAACTCCGCTTTTGTCTGCTCATTCGCTTGCTTTTCCATCATCCTTATCTGTCTGGTGGCTTCAAATCTGTAAAACAAACAGGTCAAGAACCCGATATCTCAAAATGGATTGGAAAAGGTGACTCAGGTCATTAGGAAGTACCCGTCCATCTCAGGCATTTGAATATCCATGAAGCATGCGTCAAATTTGTGAGGAATCTGAAGCAATGCCAAAGCAGATTTCCCGCTGTCAGCGCACTCAATGTTGGCTCCGAACTTCTTGAGTGCCCCAGCGGCTACTCTCCGGTTCACTCCGTTGTCATCCACCACCAGAATCTTCTTCCCAGTGAGCAAGCTCTTGAGTGTCATCCGAGACCCATCTGCCAAATCTTTTTCGGGCTGCCTCGTCTTTCTCAGCTCAAGAATCTGCTGCAGACAAGCCGCTATCATACTTGCCCTCAACGGCTTCATTATCACCGTATCCGCAAACCCTGTTGCCTTTGCTCTGTCAAACTCAAACTTACCGATGTTTGTGGCCAGAAGGGCGAGTTTCGGTGGCCTATGAGCCTGCCCGTTTGGCCTTGGATCCAACAGACGAATGTCTGAATAGCCAACTTCACTTGAAATCCAAGAATCCTTCTCCACGAGAATCAAATCCGGCTGTTTTATTACTCTGCAAGACAAAATCAATTTGTTTCCATTGAGACCCCAGAAATCAAATGAAGAAAACTGCTCGAATCCTTGTCATGACAGAGAAAGAACAACTTACCCAGATGTAAGAGAACCGTTTCTTCCACACGCAGTTGTAATTGCGGTTTTGAGACTTGGTATAACATCGACGTGAATTCCAAGTCTTTTCATATGGTATCTGGTCACAGCAGCTCTGACGGGTTTTGTATCAACCACTATAGCTCGCAATCCTCTAAAGTTTGAGGGAAGATCTTCTACATTAGATTTCTTCAAATCACAGGTCGTGTTTTTGTTGCACTTCTCAAACACAGCTGTGAACCAGAAGGTGCTTCCTACTTGCGGCCGGCTAATGAAACTGATCTGACCATGCATAAGTTCGACGAGACACTTACTGATGCTCAGACCAATCCCAGTTCCACCGTAGGTTCTTGAAGTCGAGCTGTCAGCTTGCATGAATGGCATGAAAACACAGCCTTGAGCAGATAACGGAATTCCAATACCCGTGTCTTCGATAGAGACCATTAACGTAATGTCATTTGAAATGCTTCCATTCGCAGTTGCTGAAGTGTAGAACTGTGATTCCTCACAGGAGACTAAGTGTTTGAATGAATCCCAGCTGTTCCTATCGTCGGCCGCTTCATAACCACTCAGCGTTTTAAACTTCAACCCATTGAAGGAAACGGCCATTTCCTCTGATCCTCCTCCGTTCAATGTATTATCCATTGTCAGGTCGGTTTCATCTTTAGATTGCTCAGCAAGATGAACTTTGACAAAGATATGTCCTTTATCTGTAAACTGTCAAAAGATTGTTTAATCAAGTCGAGTTTTCACAAATTATCACATGAAAAAGTGTTGGAGAAAAAAAAGACTGATAAAGATGCTTACTTTCACAGAATTTCCGACAAGATTTGTAACTATCTGTCTGAATCTCCCTGGATCTCCTATTACTATCTCTGGTACCTTATCGGAAACAAACACCGCTAGCTGCAAACCGGATAATAACAAGCAACAAATCAAGTTTGGCACCGCGAAAATGAACCGACATATAGCTTTTCAGTAGAAAAGCTGCAGCATTTTCCTGAAAAACTGATCTTCCCATGCGAATGGAAACAAATAAAAAAAGATGTTTTTCTTTCAGACACAAACTTACCTCGATACCTTTGTTCCTCGATTTTTCAGAAAACAGAGAGAGGACATCATCTAATATTGACCGGATGTCAAAAGGTACAGACTCCAACTCAAGCTTGCCGGCTTCAATCTTGGCACGATCAAGGACCTCGTTTATCAATGCGATCAGTGCCCTTCCACAAACTTGAGCAGTTTGAGCGTAATCCCTCTGTGTTGAGCTTAGTTCTGTATCCAGAAGCATAGCAAGCATTCCTCCCCAGCATT
>NW_010961290.1:186592-199523 GCF_000463585.1 Tarenaya hassleriana
ATTCCTGCATAGACACATCGAATACAAAAACCATGAAAAGTGTTAAGAAAAAGATTAACCGAAAAAAGAAATTTAGAATTTTCGGCATAGTTGTAGAAATATTCACAAGGCGTACCGAGAATTCCATTCATGGGTGTTCTAATCTCGTGAGACACAGTGGCCAGAAACTGTGACTTGGCAACATCAGCAGCCTCTGCCCGGACTTTCAGCTCTTGCATCTCGTGAAAATCGTCCTCTACTTTGACAATGTGGATGGCCGCTCCATACAGTATATAACCAACCAGTAAACCGATCGTAAAGAACAAGAACACAGTCGTGAGGGCGCTTATCGAGGTGGGCGCCTTCTGTTGATATCTGCATTCGAGCAAGAATTTGTTTAGATTCATTGAAATTGTTTTTAAGATCATTTCTGAGGCACGTTCTATCCATTAACGTGCCTACCTGCAAATCATTGTATGCTTCCTGAAGGGATCTCCAAAATCGAGCTTGCTCTCGTGCGAGAGAGAGGTATCACCTTCTTCGTCTGGATTGCCGTACATTACCAGTGGATCTGACACATTGGTGATATCGTACACATTCACAAGTATTGCTTGGTTCCCAGCAAGCTGGCCGAGTAAGTTCTCAACAAGAGACTCAACGTCAAATGCACCACCAAGGTACCTGCATTCATCTTCAATGTCACATTTCACAGGAATGTGCAGAAACCAAGAAAAACATGCTAGTGATCGAATAAAAGATCCGATTTTGAAATCTCAAAAGCTCATTTAATTCGAAATTACAGCAGGAAAGTTAAGAAGAAACCTAAAATATATTAAGCAAAAGTTTAGAACTTTATCTTCCACGGTTGGGTTCTTAGGAAGTTTAGATTTATAGACAGGGAACGTTAAGACAACACCGAGATGGTGAGAACCCAGCAACCTGAAAGGGCTGGTCAAGACAGCTTTTCCTGTTTCCCTTGCACGCAAGATGTTTTCCCGATCCTCCTACACAAACAGTGCAACGGAATGCAGTGTTTTGAGAAGCCGTGATTGCAGAGTTGAACCAGAAAAATATTGGGAAAAAAAAGAGGTGGGCATTATATATACCTCCCCTGACATCATGTCGAGTGATTCAAGATAAGAGACGCTCTCTTGAGAGAATATGACGGGAGCATACTCGTCCCGGACAGGCGAAGGCTCTCTGTCCATTGTCTTTATGACCCAATTGTGCTGCCGCTCGAATGTCTCCCTCTCAGAATTCACCACTTTCTCTGCGTAGGCCACTCCGCTCAGCAACGGTCTCTCAAATGCTGTTCTTGCTGTATATTCTGCAAACGTCTCCTGCGTTTACTCGTATCACCAGAATCATTAGAAAGTCTCTTCTTATATAGCTTGGCTTGCTATCAAAGCTTTCAGATCAGGACAAAGAAAATGTGAGCTTTTGCTTTCATCTATGGATCTAGCAAATTCAGAAGGAAAATAAAGTTTCAAGCTTTCCCTGATTTTCTCAGTAATTAAACAGACCAGGACCAGCCAGAGAAAAGAGAAAAGAAACCAAAATTTTGACAGGAACAAAATGGCAATTCTTTCCTCCTTTTATCAGAACATAAAACAAAATGTGAGCTTTTACTTTCAATTCCGGATAATTGTGCAGGATTTTCTCCGTAACCAGACATTTAAGCGGAGGAAAGAAAAGATACTCGAAATTTCGGCGAAGAAAAAAGAAAACACGAGCTTTAAGCTCAGCTAGGGTCATAGCAAACTCTAGTGGCAACCAAAGCTCCGAACTTTCCTTCATTTTCTGGGTAACCAAACAACCCCAGGAGTGAGGGAGAAAAAGGAAACACGAATCAACGCTTTGGATGCGGACCCGAGGGATGTCAGATGAAACCTTTAGTTGTTAAAAAAGAAAAAGTTCTACTTTCATGTATTGATCTAGCAAACTGGAATGGTAACCAAATCTGAGAATTTTCCCTGATTTTCTCAGTAACCAAACAAACCCAAAAAAGAACAAAAAAACGAGAAAAGGAATGAAACTTCTAGCCGAATACCTGATCGATTGCAGATGGGCTTTTGCTATAATGAAAAGTGGAGACGAGAATTGCAAGAGCATGAACATGGTTGACACTGACACTGAACTGATCCTGCAGCATCCTTGCCCGTTGATCACACATACTCACCAGCACCTCTCTTCTTCTGACTTTGTTATCATTGTCCATTGACGTGTAGATACATTTGCTGATGACCGCCACCACCATGATCCACAGAATGAGAGCTTTCGGCAACAAAGCCCGATTCGATTGAATGAACGTTGACCCTCTTTTTGTACCGATTTGATCATTACTGTTGTTTCCCTTCACTGCCACCGAATGCTGAAGCTGATGGCTGCTTTTGCGGCTCAGCTGTTGCTGCATCTTAGCGAAACCCATCAAGGCCGACCGCCAAAAATCGCTTCTTTTTGATGATTGTTGAATACCCAGTTCATAAGAATCGCTTTTTCTGGGCTCTTCTCGCTTCTCTACTGATTTTCTCGGCGATTGTGCGGTACCCAGCTCGTAAGAATCGCCTTTCTGTGCTTCTGGGTTCTCTACCGATTTTCTTGGGGATTGTTGGATGCCCAATTCATATCTGAGCTAAAACAATCGCCAAAAGAGACGAATCTTAGCGCATGTTCGTGAAAATGCATTCATGTTGAAGCATGCGCGTGTGGGCGGGAGTGTATATATACAGGAATCTTCTGGTGAAGTGATTGGTAAAAAATTTCAGCAGAGAACCTTTTGCTCATACCCAGAAAAAGGAAAAGGTACTGTTTTGCTCAACTCAAAGAGAAAATTATGACTGGCATTACCATGAACATTGATTTGCGTGATTCAATACAAAAAGCAAGGTGAAGCCATAGAAACTTATTCAACACAAAAAAGGAAAAAGACTGAGTTTTTGCATCTCAAGAAGGAAAAAGGAAGAGAAACCCGGAGATCTCTTTTCTTTTTTTCCACTTAAAAAAATCTCAACGCATGTTTCTCAAAAGAAGAAACCAAACCAGCCCAGTTTCCAAAGGTTTCTAAAGATGCAAAATTTGTTTTCTTTTACCCTCTAATCAAGCCAGAAAAATCTTAAAAATTACACTAATCATGCTCTTTGTAGGCGTGAATGTTGCTCTGGTCGGGACACAAACTGGAAAAGAACACAGCCATGTTCACTGTCTGGAATCCATTATTAAATCGAAACTTAAACAAATCCACACAGAAAAAAAGGAAAAGGTTGAAGCTTGGAAGCTTAATCAGAAGAACGGCTCACTCCCAGACTGGGAGAAACACGACAGCCAAATAACAACGAAGCACACGGACAGAAATTTCGAAAACCCACATGGAAAGAAATATAATTTATTTACCTGTAATGAGTTGTGCGAGGACTGTACATTGTATTGCACCCTAACTCTTCTCTCCTCACAGATCAAGTATTGCCCATTCCCATTATTGTTCTCTTACTGCGAGCTCTCTCCCCCGATTTGTACCTTTTTTTTATTGGAAATTTTATAATATTTCGTGCGTCCAAAAGTAAAAAATTGAATCGAATTTTATAGATTTTCCCGGATACGCTTCTCTCCATCACTATCAACTGCTATGGTCTTTGATATCTTTTACCCAATGCTACATTCTCGCCTTTTCTCTCTCCAACTCGAGTCCAACTTTGGAGAAGAGGGGGAAAGTTATCGACTTTTCCTTCGCGCTGATCCAAAACAGTTTATAGGATGAAAAATCTAAGATCTCATGCGGCCTTTTCTTCTTCAATAGTTGCGGTCTTACGGTTCGAGGGTCATTGGGAAAATTCCAAAGGAAAGAACCATTTGGGAAGTCGCTCATAAGTATGTTGAAAACAAGGAAGACAACAAAGAGCACAATCGCTTTTTCAACCTCCAGCTTGATTGTATTAGTTGAACTTTCTCTTCGTTTCTCACCTTTCCACTATAATATTAACCCTAGACTAAAAAGCAGAATATGATAATGATAAAATATTGGTGAGGAGAATGAGTCCGAAAATCGCCATCGCATATCTTTGGGACAGTGACAAGGCGACAAAGCGCGGATCTCGCTCCGAATGTATTTACCTGAGGCCCCACATATTGAGCTCGTAATTACGAAAATGCCATCTTGTGGGCCTTGTTTTAAAGCCCAACACGAACTCGATTAACGGGTCCAACCATCAAAACCCTCCAAGATTTTACCCACCCAACCATAACTACGGGTATACACCCATAGATACATATATATATATATATATATATATATATATATATATATATTGAACCTATGTTGGTTTACTATAGTTATAAAAAAAAAATGGGGATAAAAGTAGTGACAGAGAAACATGATATTTGTGTGGGTATGGTCTGGAAAAAAAAAAGGGATATATATTGTTGGAATAAGTGGGAGATTGCATGGGGACCATTGCGTGTATTTTCGTTTTGGGTCTACCTAAAATGCAAAACTTTATTTTCATTCCTAACCACTCGACTCCTTCTCCCATCTTATTATTATTATTATTGAAAAAACATTTGGTTATGCATACAGTGCATGCATGGAATAAGATACAAAAACTTTATTTGGCTCGTGATTTTTGTGTGTGTTACGGGGCTAACTAAACGGGACATACCCACCTCGCCCTTAACAACGTCCTCTTGTAAATTTATTTATGTATTTGTTTATACATTAATGGATTATTGCGTCATAGACTCCGGCGTTGTCCCGATGTTTTGATCAGCGGCACAAACCATTTTCTTTAAAACAATGGTTTATGCATGTCTGCTCTATGCTCCAAGACTCTATTGATTATTTATTTATCTCCTCTAACTATTGTAGGACTTCTTCATTGTTATAATATTGTTGTTGAAATATAAAAATAAATATGTGAAAAAGGAAATATTGATTTTAAAATATGATCATAAATAATAATACACATAATATTATATCAAATATTGTGTATCGATCTTATCTATTTCTATTTTTTTTTATTTGATAGTTTTCCTATAAATATATGAGTCATTTTTATTATAATACAACAACAAGAAAAAGAGAGGTAACAATAAAGTAATTCTGTTTCTTTTTATATTTGTCTTATTTATTTTTTCTACAATTGCAACCATCTCCGTAGTAGTAATAATAATAATATCATCTAACCATGTGAATTAATGAAAACTATATACGATCACGTAAATTTTTAAAAACATAAAAATATGTTTGGGATAAGACTTTTCTGTTATGAGATGATGAATTTATGGTGCATGCAATAAAAAAGAGTACAATACTGATTTTATTGTTTTTCAAATCAACTCATTTTAATAACGATATGTAGACAACATAGAGGAACAATGGTTATGACACGGATAAAATTAGATAGGTTGACCACACATCACAATTGTCTTATACTCTAAACTAATGAAATATGTGTCTCTCATTACCTTCAAATACACATACATATATATATATATATATATCCAATAAAGATAAAACAAATTCAAGATGAATATAATGTTTTTATCATGCCCACTAATAATATTTCCACATAATTTTATCAACACTATAAAACCATTATGACGTTATTTTCAATGGTTTTATAATGCTGATATAATGGTGTGTGAACAAATTATTAGCGGAAATGAGGAAAAGAACTTATATTCATGTTGAATTTATTTTCACACACACATATATGTATGTATGTTGCTAAAATTATGCTAGTCCAAAAATATTGTACGTTTATTTGGAACTCATTAAAAAACTGCGAGTGAGATCGACCGACTGGGACAGATGTTGAGGCATGTGTCCGTATGGTCCCTCGATTGTTGCATGCACCGGTGCCATGTGACCATCTGAAACCCTTTGACGTTTTTTTTTTTTTACTATTTCTTTATTCATAAATTCTACTGTAACTCGTACCTATATAATCTTTAGGGTTTTATTCTTATCTGTACATTTTTATGTTAAAGCGTAGGTTAAATATATTCTAGTCTTAATTTAATACAAGGGGGATATGATATGAACAAAGTCAAAATACGTTATACATGTTAAATTTAAAGAACAAAATAAATGGTCAGCGTTCTCGGTCGCCATGTGAGGTACTTGTAAACTATATATTAACAAAAATATATTGGATATTGTATTGGGAAAGATGTCCTTTTATTGAGTGAGGTGTATATATAATACGAACGGTGTTTTTCTTTTAGTTTTCATATTTCCCATGAAATTAAAATCATTAAAATTGGTGGTTGAGCCTTTTAGATTATCTTGTAACCGTAATTTGTTTTATTATATTTAAAAAGGGATGGCCAGCTATAAATATTAACTTTAGGTGCCACGGTATAATTTTTGTTTTCATAGAATAAGCTTTGGTTCAATGTTGACTTTATTTTAAATTAATCCTCAATTATTACCACTAATCTTGTTGGTGACCTTAATTATTAGGAACAATATCTTTAGCAAAAGATATGATTCCAATTTTTTTAATTCTATGAGGTAGATGGCCCTCGGGTTGCTTTCATCTCGATTTGAAATGATTGTATAGTTAATATCCTTTTTTTTTACAAGCGTTGTACATTTCGGTTATAAACTATTTTTTTGGTATAAAAAGAAAAAGGAGTGCAACACGAGTACTTCTCAGGAGATCACCCATCCTAATATTACTCTCGTCCAAGCAATTCAGTTATGAACTATATATATATAATTCTCTATTTCTTTAGCTAAACTGTTTATTTTATTCAATGTTTTCGTCTTTGCTCATGCCATCTCTTATGTGCTCATGTTCTTCTCTCACTATATTAATTGATATATCGAGTGGATATTTTTGTAATTTAGTTTAATAGAAATCAAACATTTAGGAAATCTTGGAATTTCTTGTTTCAACTGAACAATAAAATGTGCTGGACTTTGGTTTTTACTTCTAAGAAGGGCTAGGCCCAACTGTTGATTCACTTAAGTGCGTTTAGTGGGCCCACTTGAACGCAAAGATTGCGGCTCCTCCTCCCTTCCATTGGTCACAACTCACAAGTGCTCACCCATTTGTCAAAAAAAGCAAAACAAACATAATGTATACATTAACAACATAAATAATTTGTTGTATTGGTCAATTACAAATCCAATGGAATATTTCATATGGATGGATACGCCATATTTTAAATAAATGATATAATACAAATGAACTTTTGTTTTAGGAATAAATAAGAGAGGAATGAGACAAAACATCTTTACACATTTTAAGAAAACCTTTCCATCACCGTGTCTCCTCTCCACCATTTCTTTTGTTTCGTTTTCTTGGTAGTTGTTGAAACTTTATTTAGTGGCGGTGCGCCCGAAACTTTATTGAAATGCACAAAAAAAAAAAAAAGATGATTGACAAAAAACATAGGTTCTGTTCGGAATTAACATTTTTGTCCGTAATTAAACTTCCCATCATTTGGATATTAAATATTGTTACTCTATAATTTCCGAAGTCTAAATTTTTTTATAACCATGTCATACCATAATTAGATAGATAACTACACAGGAGATGAGGCAAAATATTTGGGCTCTTACGCTCGCTATTGGGCCTTTAAGGCCCATATTTATTTTTTATGGGCTTTACGTGGATTACTCTGCAAGTAGAATTTTGGCGCTGTTTGTGGTCAATCTGGTTTCAATAGTTTCGAAATGGGCCTCATTGGATCATATTGAGTCAATTCAAGTCAACCATAATAATTTCCCCACGTGAATATATATCTATCAACGTATAATCATCCATACAGATACAGGGAACCACACGCTTAAATGGATATATAGGGACACATTGATATAAAAGTCAACGGATCTATATACAAATTTATTACGACAGATTATAAAAAATTATAAATTGTATGAAAATGAAAATGACACGGCGGATGTGAACGCGTAACGTGTTGACTTTCCTTTTCCTCGCCGTCGATAATAATTCACATGATTTTATATTTAATTTATTTCATTATTTTGAATTTAATATATTTCCATTTTTCAAACAAAAAGAAGTTTGTTCACTAGGAGGTGCAGTAAAAATGGTTTGCCCTTAGATAATCGTGGAATTATCATAGCAACATCATCTAATCTCATTTCATGACATTAAATTCGTACTCGCATAATTAGTAATGTTTGTTATTTAATTAAGTCATTAAAAAACTGAAGTTATTATTTGTTTTTAAAAGCGGCATGTTCCTTATCGAAGCAAGACAAACGGCGTCTAGCGAGTCGTGCGCAAGTAACCATTGAAAAATACAGCCGTTACTTCGGACACTTGTTCTACAAACCGATACAGAAACCACCCCTTGTTGCCCACGGAATTTCGATATTGCCATTGTGGCCACAACTTTTCCCACCTTTCCACCATCTCCGCTTCAGTAAATTCACTCTTCGACCCTCTCTCTCTCTCTCTTCTCTTCCTTCTTCTCTCTCTATAACGCCATGATAGGAGAGAGAGATCTCGCCGGCGATGGAGAGAGCTCCCGGACCAAGCCTTCGAAACCCCGCTTCTCCCAGCTTAACAGCGACAACCCAGATGAGAAAATCGGTCTATTTCAGAAAGGTATCGATTTTCTCAGCGTCCGATCTAATCATCTCGATGGGCTTTCTTCTAAGTTCACCCGACCAGGAAACGAGCTCACCCTCAGCTATCTCTGCGAAAACCGGGAGCTTTCCGGGAAAATCACGGAAAGTTTAGGTCAAAAGGGGAAAGAGGTCGCGGTCTCCGAGAATTCGAGCCATGACGATAAATGGGTCGAGAGAGATTTCTTGAATTTGGGCGAAATGGGTCCGAATTCTTCGAAACGGAAGGTTCAGGAGGAAGAAGAACCATTGGACGAGAAAAAGAAGAGTAAGATCGAAACCCTAAATCTCTCCCTGGCTCTGCCGGATGTTTCTCTGTCTCTGACGGCGTCGAACGCCGTGAAGAAGCCGAAGCCGACAATCAGCGAGCGAACGATGACGACCTTCTCGAACGATTTCACAGCAGCTCCGTCCATGTCGTGCTCATACTCGCACCCGTTTTCCCACAACCCTAGTTGCTCTATGACGCGGAATTCCACAGATTTCGATTGCTCCATAGGAAGAGACGATCAAATTTGGTGTGCCGGTGAAGGGACCAATGGATCGGTTCACAGCCGATTCAGACCGATCGGCGAGGGCGTTGGTCTTGCGAACAACCTCAGTTTCTGCAAACCCACAAGCTCCGATTACTCCTTCTTCCCCTCGGAGTTGCCGGCTCGGCCCCGCGTGGAAGTCACGCATTCCGGCGACTCGAGAAAGAAAGATTCCGAGAAGCTGCCGAGTTCGGAAGGAAACGATGCTGTAAGATCGGAGAGGGTCCTCTACGATATCGTATCGGAGTCTATTTCTTCTGTGGCGTTGATGATTCAGGGAATGGCGGATGAAACCCTAGAGTCCGCGAAAGAGCACTTGAGGAACTTGATCGATTCGCTGGAGAAGAAGGAGAAGCTGACGAGCCTTCAGAACCAGCTCGACAAAAGATCCGATCTTACCAAAGAGACGCTTTCGAAATGCGTCAAGGATCAACTAGACATTCTTGTCGCTGTCAGAACAGGGTTGAAGTACTTCCTTTCCGGTAAAATTCGAATCCCCATGAACGAACTTGTAGAAATCTTTCTGTTCATGAGGTGTAGGAATGTGAACTGTAAGAGCCTTTTGCCCGTCGATGATTGTGAATGCAAGATCTGCTCGAACAACAAAGGCTTCTGTAGCTCGTGTATGTGCCCGGTTTGTCTGAAGTTTGATTCAGCCAGTAATACGTGTAGTTGGGTTGGGTGTGACGTCTGTTCCCACTGGTGTCATGCTGCGTGTGGAATTCAGAAGAATCTGATCAAACCTGGGCTGAGCTTGAAAGGTCCTCGTGGCACCACTGAGATGTTATTCCATTGCATCGGCTGTGGTCACGTCTCCGAGATGTTTGGATTTGTTAAGGATGTTTTCGTGTGTTGTGCAAAGAACTGGGGCAATGAGACGCTGGTCAAGGAGCTTGATTGTGTGAGGAAGATCTTCAGGGGCAGTGACGACCCCAAAGGGAAAGAATTGTACCGTAAAGCCGATGAGATGGTAACCAAGTTAGAAAGCAAGCGGATTTCGCCTCCAGATGCATGTAACTTCATCATTCAGTTCTTCAACCGTAAGTTTTTCGACTCTTCTTTTTTTTTTTGGTTATGTTTCTCCTTGTTGATTGAAGTTGGCATGTAATTATAAGCATATTACATACAACACTTGCGATTGCGGTTCAGAGTTTGATTTGTCAATCAGAATTGAAAACCTAACATTTTGGATTCTATTCTTACCTGGTCTGTGCTGATGGGATGGTTCACGGACGAGGTGAAAGTTAGAAACTTTTGACCTAAATGATGCAAATTCGTATGAACCTACCATTTGGGATTCTTCTCTATCTGGGTAATGGGTAGTTCAAAGAACGGTTGAAAGGTTGAAACTTTGGTCCTGAGAAAGTGAAGACTATATAAAACCTAACATTCCGGATTCTCTTCTCTCCATCTAACCTGAATTGATGGGTAATTCACACAGACCAGGTGAAATTTGGAAACTTTAATCCGAAGATAGCTCTCTCTCTCTGTCTATTTGATCACAAATTGCAGAAATTTTTATGCTTCTTGTTCGCAATGCCAGAACTTGTTCGTTTATGTTCTCATTGGGGTCTAACATGTTTCTTTCCTCCATTTTGCACAGACGCAGAGTCAGTATCGGAGTTTCCGGCGTCTGGGCTAACCTCGAAAGAGATAACTGCCCCGGAAACCAGCTACAGAAAGGACGAGGCATCAGTGACGCCATCCACATCTGCATACGCAGCCAAGGAACAGAAGAGTTCTGTCTTAACTGATGTGACGGGAAGCGGATTCGACAGCATTGAGAGCATGGTGAGGATAAAGGAGGCGGAATCGAGAATGTTCCAGAAGAAATCGGATGAAGCAAGGAGAGAGGCAGAGAGTTTCAAGAGGATGATAGAGATGAAGACAGAGAAGATGGAGGAGGAATACGCGGAGAAGCTGTCGAGGCTTTGTCTGCAGGAGACAGAGGAGAGGCGGCGGAAGAGATTGGAAGAGCTAAAGGCGCTGGAGAATTCCCACTGTGATTATAAGAACATGAAGCTGAGAATGGAGGCTGAGATCGCCGGATTGTTGAAGAGGATGGAGGTTACAAGGCAACAATGGGTCTGAGTTCTTATTTTAAAGAAAAAAGCCTTTCAAATGATCTCTCTTCATTCTTCTTTGGTTTTGTTGTTGTTTTATGGTTTTAGTGTGTAACTTTTGAATAATTTTGGATTACTTTGAATCTCTTAACTTTGGGGTATTCATTCGATTTGGAATTGCATATGGGTTACTTTTTGGGATTTAATCCGTGAAATTAGTGCAGAATGGCTGTTAAATTGCCTTTGTTTGTTGCTGATGGAGTAATTAATAGTTTGAGCATAATATGGAGGGGAACAATAATTTTGGACCGTCGGAGTTGCCATGTGACGTGGAAATTTCCACTTTGAATAAATAAAACATGCTTGCATTCATTTTCAATGCGCATCGAGATCATGGACAAAATGAATCTCCAAGGTTCTCGTTTAAAATAAAATAAAAAAAGGTTCAGTGTTTTTGTCTTGTAGAAAGATGCCCATGATTTCATAATATCAAACACAAAACTTAGAGAAGAGTGATGATTCCATGAGATGATTTCACAAATCATGCTATTACCCGAGTTTAAATTTAAACATGGAAAGGGATATTTATCCGACCTTATCTGATTCTCCATGAAATATAATTGAACCAAAAATCCGGTTAATTTTCGAATTATAAAAAACAAAGATCGAACATAAACAATTCAATTCAAACAAGAGACACTCTCGAACCAATGATAAATCGAAGTTTCCAAAAGAGCTTGGAATGGAACCATAAGTATTAAGTATGTTTGGTCCACACGAGCATTGCTGTCTTTCAAGATTTGGAAAGCCCCGCACCAATAGTCACCAAGGCTAAATCATCATCTACAATACAATGCGGAATATATATATATATATTAAAAATACCCTTTAACAGAAAAATGTCTAATTTAGCTATAATGGGCTCCTTCGTAATTTCATGTTTCCCATCACTCTTCATTCAATCCTTGTACATATTAAACATGAAACATCAACAGACCTTCGTGTGTGTGTGATGAGCAGCCCTTGCTGCTGCTCAGATAATCTACTGTTCTATGAAACAGCGGGGATGGAGAGAGATCGAGGTGACGTGGCGGAGGTTGAGACCCTCGACAAGCCACCGCACACTTGAATTGACACGTGTCATGACAGGGCAATAATATCCCCCGAGAACTCAAGACATGGCCAAGTATACAATACGAAGCGTAACCTGACAGAACATAGTACAAACTTATAGGTTGCGTTTAGAAATATATTATATTTATATACACATTTTATTCTACTGCAGAATTCGTGTATTAGTCTTATGTGATGACCTTTCGGCGGAGGCAGAGCACCGAACGAATCTAGTATTTACAAAATTCGCTTACGACCAAAATACCCCTGTCAGTGAACTCATATTACATTATGCGTGCATCCATCCGTGCATCTCAATTGTTTCTTAATCCTAAGCTATATTGTGCGTAAAATGTTGCTACAATTTGACATATTCAAGACTGGAATATGCCAATATGGCATGCCCTTAATTCATTCCGTTTTCGTCAGCGGGTTACATGGAATATGCCAATATGTTGCATAACCGAGATTGACTAACAACGTACGACATTTATGGTTCGCTATATTGGGGGCAAATAATCAAATCCCTGAGTCATTAGGAGTTCTTTTAGCTTCAAAGTTGGACCACATTAACAATATAACGAAAAAAGTTTCATAAATGTATAATCAAAGCTGATTAATTCATTGGGGGGGGGGGGGTGTGG
>NW_010961290.1:199759-205000 GCF_000463585.1 Tarenaya hassleriana
AACTGTCGACGGGGTTATGGCATAAACTACAATGTCTATCTAGGGATACCTTGACCAAAACTCATGGATCGGAGCCGTTGGATCTCGAGAAATTTCCACGTGGACAACATCCCATGCAATTACCAACGGCTGCGATTCACTCTCGTTGATTATTTGGGATCAGACCAATGCAACCCTCGCGTGAATATTCTACATTTGGGATCTCTCAACAGATTCCAATTTCCTCCCAAAATGGTGTGAATGTTAGCCGAAGTCCCTTCGTTCATGTTAACGTGCGCCCGGCAAACTGGTTGGAACGATGACCGTTGAGATCTGCCCGAGATAAATTAAATTTTTAAAAAGTTAGGAAAAAAAGTTTTTTCCCCGACCGAATCTAGTAATTATTATCATTATTTATTTTTTCGTGCGCGTGAAGTGTGGGGCCCAGATGACACGGCGATTTGTTGGCGGGCCGAAAAGGGAATTAACGGCGTCAACGTCGCCGTTAATCACGCGGCACGGTAGCGCTCAGCTTGACCGTTCGAGGAATCGAGGATATCTTGGTGGATCCTTCAAAAGACCTAACGGCTATCCTCGCTGACGTGGCGAGGATGTGTCTGTCCAGGTCAGCTCTTTGCTGGGGTAAATTAAACTTGACAAACACATAATTATCATTATTTTTTTTTATAATCCGAAAATTTACCAAATACCTAATTATCATTAATTGGCATAGATGTGATATTGTTGAAGAATGATTGCACAATTTCTACACATACACATGTATATACACTAATATATATAATTATATATATATCAGCTACATGCCATACCCATACATACAGACAATAAACGTGAAACGCAAGCATATATATTTCACATTTAAAATACAGTATATAACATAACAAAATGGTTTTTGCACAATATATATAATATTGTCTTGTTCTTAAGTGTGTGGATTAGGTAAGGTAGGCCATCTTTTTGCTGCATTTCCAGCTGTTGATCGCGCCATTATATTCATGTAAGAAAAGAACCGCTGCAGTTAGTTCGCTAATCAATACGACACCGTTCCCGTGAAGCCAGCGTCACATATCAAATGCCACGTGTCAGAAAGTGGTTGCAATACTTGGGCGCGGGGTTTTCACGCGCCGGCTCACGCGATTACCACATTTGATCACAGTACGGTTTTATTGTTATTTATTTATTTCCGTTGGATGTCCTCTTATTGTCAGATTTATTTACGCAGAATGCCACAGCACGGTACTTCTGGGGAAGGGCAAATCTGTGGATTCTTGCGATGGAAGGGGTATTTTGGGGAATATTGGTATCACCTTTCTTAAAATGCACCCCGTTTGTCCCCGAATCCTCGTCCACTGCTTTGTAATTGTATAAACAAATAAAATGTTACAATTTGCTAAGAAAGCCACAAAATCTTGAAAATGTTAAATAATTATGAAAGCAGGATGTTAGTAATGGGTTTTGTAATAAAAAATATTTTTACCATTTTTAATTACTTTTTCACTTTATTTACATGCACATTTGAGACAATAATACCTATAATATTTCTTAAGAAAGCTTATAAAGCAAAATTTTACGATGCCTCTCTGATGATTTTTAATGTTTTGTATCATAATTCAACATAATAAAGTTTTTCAGTTTTGACAACTTGGCAAATAATTTTCATTACTATTGTTTATGATTTTTTTGTGGAAAAATTTTGTTCGTTAAAAGTTATATCATGCTTGTACGGCGGAGAATTGTAGAGCGCTTTCCCAATATCGATTTTCTACCACACTATAAAATAATAAAAATCATTTGACATTTTCTTACTTGTATAAATTGCAATTTGTAACCCTTTTTTTTGTGTGAATTGCAGTGTTCGTAGAACAGGGCACATATGTGTAAGAGGCAAATCCCTCGTCGTAACTTTGTATCGTGAAATTATAATTTTAAAACGTGATGTACTGAAGTGGTATAATGACACTTTAATTAGGGTTCATTATGATCACACCAACCAATCTACATGCACAATATATAGCGATTGAAAAATTAAAAACTTCATGATTTTGGTCCTTATATCCATTGACCTGTGTCATGCAATCCATATTTATACCTGGGGGAAAGACAACTTTAATATTTCTTGAAATACTTAGAAACAAGATCCTCGGAGCCTTGGATGCTAATAAGCATTACCAACAAGATTTTTTTCCCCCTCTGATTGTCAGTTGTCACCGCCGGATAATAAAATAATTTCAAGATTGACAAATTAAAAAATAAAAAAAAATAAAAAATAAAAAATAAAAACCCCTTGCAAGAAGACCAGCCGGACGAAATCCTCATATTCTTTCTCACACACTAGCCTTTTTGGCTCTCTCCCCTTCTCTTTATCTCCACCTCAATAGCTGTTCTCCGCAAGCTGTTCTTCGTTTCTCTCTCACCTTTCATCTCCACAAAGCTATACAGTAGCAGAGGCATCTGAGACAGATAGTCATAATAAGAAAAGGCATAAATAAAAATGTGTTCTTTAAGCAGTATGTTGGTTTTTATGGCTCTGTTCGCTGGTTTGGCTTCTGGGTTTGCTCTGGAAAAGCTTCATGTTATCTCCTTTGATGAGGGTTACACGCATCTGTTCGGTGACCAGAACTTGGTTGTTCGTAAGGATGGAAAATCTGCCCGCTTATCTCTCGACGAGAGGACCGGTCTGTTCTTGCTTCCTCTCTTTTTTTTTTCATGTAGTCCGTTCATCTCTGTTTTGACAAGATGTTTATTTTTGGGTGGATGTTATGTTTGGACGAAAATTACTTGCAGGGTCTGGGTTTGTGTCAAATGATCTGTACCTACATGGGTTCTTCAGTGCAAAAATCAAGCTTCCTGCAGATTACACGGCTGGTGTTGTTATCGCCTTCTATGTAAGTGATTACAATGAAATGGCCCTTCCATGAATTTTGGAAAAGATGGATTAGAAGATGTATGGCTTCTTTGGCCATGCTTCGTTTAACCCTTCACTTTTTTTTTGGCTCAAGTTGGGATTTTTTTCCCCGTCTCGTGATTTGAAGCTATTGGGCCCAACCAGGATGATTAAGAGTGATTGGTTTCAGTTTTGTTAGCGTAGTGTTAAATTGGTTTGATGACAAAGTCCTGAACTTTGGTTGATTTGTGAGTTTCAGATGTCAAATGGAGACATGTATGAGAAGAACCATGACGAGATTGATTTTGAGTTCTTGGGAAACATTAGAGGCAAAGAATGGAGGATTCAGACGAACGTTTACGGCAACGGAAGCACCCACTTGGGCAGAGAAGAGAGATACAATCTCTGGTTCGATCCAACTGAGGATTTCCATCAATACAGCATCCTCTGGTCCGATTCCCACATCATGTAAGAAACCCTTTTCTTACTTCTACGTGTTCCGGTATAATGATCTGATGACAGGTGATAAATACCCACTGGCCTTGAGTTATAACTTTGCTTTTGTCGTGTTTGTTAGATTGTTCTTGATTATGGTAGTTGAAAATTTCTAATCTTTCAAGTCATTCTACTCCAACTCCGAGATGATAAGATCAAGATTACTCTTCTTGCCCTGCATCCGGGTTATATAAATCCTTTGAGAAAATAGTCAGATTTTCCAGCCTTAATCGTCTTGAACCTAGAACGTAGGGTAGCATAAATAGTGTTATAATCTTCTAACAAAAACCTGAATTATTGTCTTTTAAAGTGCTTTGAATCTGTGGGTAGATGGGCTTAACCCGATTCTGGTTATTTGGTTATCCCGCAAGTACTTAGCTCTTGCTGCGTTTGGGACAGAACGCAGCTTTCAGGTGATGTCTCTATTTTAAGGAAAGCTTTGTGGGGTTTTTCTGGTTATCTGAGAAATGTCTTCCTGTTTTGTCACAAAACCACTTATTGTTTCCCACTCCAAGTAAGGCCTAGAAATGGTGTTACTGCTTGGTTCTTGTCACTAACATATCCACAAAAAAAGTAAGCCATCATCTCAGAAACCTTTTTAAGTGAAAGAATCTAAACCCAGATCATCAAAAACCGGAATTTTCCCCAAAATGTTCCCTTGTTTTACAGCGGATGAACCTTATTTCAGCTGTTGTGAGAATTCACGGTACTGAACAGGATGGAGGATTTGGTATCATGATGTGCAGATTTTACGTGGACAACGTTCCAATCAGAGAGGTGAAGCGGAGTGAGTCGATGGGCGGTGACTTCCCGTCTAAACCGATGTCTCTCTACTCCACCATATGGGACGGCTCCAAATGGGCCACCGACGGCGGCAAGTACGGCGTTAATTACAAATATGCCCCTTACATCGCCCAGTTCTCGGAGTTCGTCCTCCACGGCTGCACCGTCGACCCCATCGAGCAGTTCCCCACATGCGACGCTTCGGCCGAGGATCTCAGCCACGTGGCGGAGCTGACGTCCTCTCAGAGGAGAAAGATGGAGAACTTCCGGAGGAAACGCATGACTTATTCTTACTGCTATGACCAGACAAGGTACAAAGTTGCTCCGCCGGAGTGTGTGGTCGATCCGGCTGAGGCCAAGCGTCTTAGGGTTTACGATCCGGTCACTTTTGGTGACCGTGGCCACCGCCACGGGAAGAGCCGCCACCGGAACCGGGCGGTTTCCGGGTCGGAGGCGATGTGAGATGGTAGTGAATGAGAGAGGGGGTCTCTATTAATAAGTCCATATTCACATGATTTGTTTCTATAATACATTTGGATTCCTGATTTTCTGCTAGAGGGGCATATTTGTCATTCGTCTTGTATAGGAAACTTTGAAAAAGAAAATATATTATTCATTGAGAGGTTTGGTGTTTTTTTTCCCCTAAATAATTAAGTGTCTTTCATAGTGAAGATTCTTATAATATTCTTGACTCGTTTGTGCATGCACATGTACATAAACTTGCAGAAAGTCCCTATGCATTGGAAAAATAAAGTGGGGCAATCAATATAGTTAGTCGTATTTAGAAATATTTCTTTTGATAAGACGTAAAAATTGATGTGTACATAATGTATTTAATTGTTAGGAAAAAAAAAACATGCAGATATTTTAAAATTGTACTGTTGATCGGGGTTTTCATATAAAAATGTGTTCCAAAAAAAAATCATAGACCCAAACCTAAATGTTGACATGTCATCTGAATTTGATTTTATATTTGAATAACCGGCAGCATAATATAGATATGTTTAAATGGTGGGTCCAATCCAATTGGGCAGGCCGCGAATAATCTTCTTTCCTATATATATATATATATATATATA
>NW_010961290.1:205430-208006 GCF_000463585.1 Tarenaya hassleriana
TACAAAATAAAAAACATACACATATATATACAAACATCTTATAATTATGTGACAACAAATAAGGGGTTTGTCATATCGTGTGGACAAAGGGTTCAGTGTTAGTTGGAATCCGAAAGTGGCCCTTGAGAGCTTTGACAAGTGGTATTGCATTTTGCATCTTCTTTGTGACTATTGATGACATTTAATTATATTGTTATTCGATAAAATATTGATTTTTTGTACTCACCTTATAGAATATCAATAATTTCTGGATAGGCGTTATCATGATATATAATATCAACTTTTATATTGTTTTCTGAAGGGTCGGACCAAACTTACCAGTGTTACCCTCTTATTCGTTGGCTACATTTTTATGTATTAATCTTCCTTTGGAAATATATATACCCAATGAGACGATGGATGGGAACATGCGTAGATCTCGCATATTTGACCTTGACGTTATTCAAAACAAATAATTACTTCATAACTCAATTATTTGTATGGTTAGTTCTCATACGAAGACCCAATCAACCTCTTAATTATAAAAAAATAAAAAATAAATGTACTGAAAAATGCTCTGTCCACACTTCATACATATACATTTGCAAATTTATATGTTTGTAATATACATGCATGCATTTTCATCCAAAAAAAATATACATGCATGATGCATGCATATACATACACTGGGTTTATATATACGGTCCCACACGCCTCCTCACACACATACACACATTTACATAGATAATTATATATAAGCAACACCCTCACCACCACAACCATTAATACCCCGTGGCGATTGATGTACGCACACGTGCGTAATCATTTTTAATTATATATATACACACGCACGGCTAGTGCCATGATGTAATTAAACATAATATCAATTTTGTTGAAACTACTGTATATAAAATGCCAGACTAGGTAAATAAAAACATTAATACCATTTGCATCAATTGTGTTCAAATATAAACCTAAAGTCATATATGCAAAACTACATTACCGAAAATGAATGCAGCCACGTCAGTAATTTTTAAAAGTCACATCTCACTAGTATTTTCGGACAATATACACTCTTTATTGTTAATTTATTTAGTTTTTTTAATCCAAATAAACATATTAAAATATATTATACGCTGTAAAATATTCGCTAATAATTTGTCTATTTAAAGATACTGTTACATTTTATAAATATTTACATAAAAATCTGGTTTTAATTTCAAATTGCCATCACTATTTTCTTAACGTCCGTCCCTGTATATATACGTGTGAGATCCGTATGTATACACGTACAAATACGTCCAAGTCGTCAATAGGGCGGGGACCATTTGATGCAAGGGAGAGAGTTTGGACCAATTTGTTTCGACGTCAACGTAATGCCAACCATTTCCGAACTGCAAGTTTTGAGAACCCTCTCGATGTTTCCAAAGGTCCGCCAAGCAACTTGTTCTTGTCCTAATCGAATCGAAATAATGGATTTTCTCTTTTTTGTTTTTTTTCCCTTGCTGGCGTCTGTATGATAAAACAAGAATCAAAACGGGAGGGATTTATCAACCTTTTTTATAAATGGACTGTCTGACCATTCCTTATAATTATTGCTCTCTTTAACAATTTACATGCTTAATAAACACATTTTGCATGTCTTCGAAATCTGACATCATACGATCTAGTTACTCTTGGTTACATTTATTTGATTTCACATTTCGTATATTTGATTTTCATGTAACAATTCGCGTTTACACAACGTTTTATTCCGTAATTAATGAACTCTGAAAACCTAATCAGTTGGTGAAAATTATTTTATCGACTCATAACCGATACTTATAAATGATTAGAACTGTAAATAAAGTGAACCCATATCATTTTTGTAATATGGGCCTACATTTACTAATAATTCAAGCCCATGTGAATTACATTTTTCTTAATTGGGCCTTTGTTCATATCTAATATTTGTCTCTGGCGGAAACAATAAGAAATGGGCTTGTTTTGTCGTTTTGTCGGAAGTGGTGGCGAAATAATAATATTTTGGGAAAATGACATTTTCCTACACCAACTTTGTAAAATGTGACTTTTTCCTACACGAATTTTTAATTTGACAAAAAATTATACCAAATTATCAAATGTGCCAAATTGATACACGAACTACCCAATTTAACTGCAATTTCCTACACAATCCGAAAATGGTGTTAAGTGTCCGTTAACCGCTGACGTGGCACGCCACGTGGCGGCTGACGTGGCACGCCACATAGATTTTTTTGCCACATCAGCATGCCATGTCATGTTTTTAAAAAAAAATTCCGAAAAAATATGAAAAAATCGATTTTTTTTTAAAATTTAAAATAAAATAAATAAACAGCAAAAAAAAATATACATATATATTCATATCTATATACAAATAAAAATATAAATATATATACAAAATAAAAAACATACACATATATATACAAACATCTATACAAATATATATATACATATACATACAAACAAATATATTTATGTATACATATACATATATAAACACATATATATGTATATATACATATGCATATACATACATACATACAAAATAAAAAAAAATCACACACATATATATATAT
>NW_010961290.1:208329-293373 GCF_000463585.1 Tarenaya hassleriana
GTATATATATTTATATTTTTATTTGTATATAGATATGAATATATATGAATATATATATATATATATATATATATTGCTATTTATTTATTTTATTTTAAAATTAAAAAAAAATCGATTTTTTTTCATATTTTTTGGAATTTTTTTAAAAAATATGACGTGGCATGCTGATGTGGCAAAAAATCTATGCGGCGTGCCACGTCAGCCGCCACGTGGCGTGCCACATCAGCGGTTAACGGACACTTAACACCGTTTTCGGATTGTGTAGGAAATTGCAGTTAAATTGGGTAGTTCGTGTATCAATTTGTCACATTTGATAATTTGGTGTAGTTTTTTGTCAAATTAAAAATTCGTGTAGGAAAAATTCACATTTTGCAAAGTTGGTATAGGAAAATGTCATTTTCCCATATTATTAATGAATGGTAATGAACCGGATTAAGCTAAGAGTTTGCCTTCGGACCAACAATATAACGCTCTTATTGATAAGCGCGGTTGTACGACATGAAGCAATAATAGTTACAACGTGAAAATACAAAAGACACCACAGAATTGCTATAAATGAATTTTACAGGACTGATTTAATGGCTTCTTTCCTCAGATATTCAGTAACGTATATAGAGAGGCCTACACGGCCGAGTAAAGTTCTTTGGACGTGCTCCATTGATGCAGAACGTGGCCGAAAGCATCATAAAAAACGACGCGCAGTTCTCCTACCGTCAACTGAACCGACACGAAGCCTTGCCCGTCGTAGTAAAACTTCATTTCTCGCGGGTCCCACTTGTTCATGTCCCCCTTCCACGCCTTTGACCCACCGCCACTTGTCAAAAACCCCATTCTACTGCGACAGAATTAACATGCCGTGTAAGCGAATCATCTCTACTCAATTAATCATCAAGAGAATCGTTTAATTAAAATTCAATTTAATCAATCAAATCACTTTGCTTCGACTACCTGTCACTGCTGCTTATATGCTCCAAGCAATGGTCATGCCCGTTTACGTAGAGATCCACTCCGTTTGCCTAATTAATATTTTCAATAAAACTAATTAATTAAAACACATATTTAATTAACACCGGTGCATTATTAGCATCATATTAAAATATAAAACACCTTAAGAATAGGTAGAAGCTGCTTCTCCAACTCTGTCGTGACGCCATGGTGACCTGCGCTTTTAATTGTATGGTGACCCACCACTATTTTCCATTGTGCCACCGACTCTCTCAATGCCACGTCGGCATCCTACATATACAGATCGCTTCCAAGATTAACCGAGGTTACTGATGACGTCATTAAGGGCATAATCGCCAAGATTAACTAATTTCATATCAATTACTACTATACCATCAAGAGGTTCTTCAGATACTTTTTCCGAGGTAACACACCTCTCCAGTCGTAGACATGGTCCTTTGGTTTGATAAAATATTTATCCACAAACGGTGTCGTATCCACGAAGAACAGATCGACGATTTCTTAAAAAGAAAAAAAAAAACGGATTAGATGTGATTTTGTGAATTAGAACATCATAATAAAGATGGGGATTTTTTTGTTATTTGTTAATGATAATTTGAATTTAAGGACGTACCGGCATTAACGATGTAAGATCTCATGCAAATCCATCTGTTGTCGATGGCCCTGAGAGTGGGGCTAAGTTGTGCCTCGACGTCACCTCTATAATCATGGTTTCCTAAGACTGAACCCATGAAGCATTTATAAGCAAACAATATTACAATAATATATATCACGCTATAATTAAAACGATAAAATGAAAAACCGTACCGGTATACCATGGCGTCTGCAAGCTAGGAGCCGTATAAATGTTGACAAAAGAATCGTGAAACGCAGGATCATCGATACCCGTCAGTCCATCGTCATAGAAATTGTCTCCCGTGGAAACGACGAAGTCGATGTCCAATTTTTCTCCGATTTTTCCCATCTAATAATACCCAAATAATGACACTTTTACAACAAAATTTCCCATAAAACAGCATTGATTTTAGCCATCCAAACGAAATTACAGATGCTAATGGCGTGTTTTGCGTCAAAATGTCCAATATCGATACTTATTACTAAATGAAACCGATTGAATGGTGGACCGTTTAATTGACAATAATAACAAAATTCCATAAATATTGATAAGTGGCAAATAAGGCAGTGGTCCTACCATTGTTATTGTTTCTGGTTGCTTTCGAGATTTATCAATAAGGAAGGTTTAAGACCACATGCTTCATATGACTTTGCCTTCACGTCCCCACCGGCCCCATTCATGCGAATAATATTGGAATATGCCTTCGATTGAACTCTCCGACACACACACACACACACACATATATAATAGTATTCAAAAACAGTCATTATCACGATGCCTGAGCAGATATTTACCGCTTACTCCTTAAATATTTTAATTTGAGATCAAATTTTTATAATTACGTGAAAACCACAAATTGTTCATTGCGATTCATTGTAATAGATTAGAACGCTCTTGTGTTTTGTCTAACTAGAAAGGAGATTTGTATTGATTATTCTCAATGCGAAATTTATTATGTTATACTAAAAATATACAGATGCAAAAAAAATCAAGCTGGATGTATTTGTTCTTATACATTTTATTTTAGCAGGTGTTAGTAAATGGACGTGTACGTCTACGCCCTACATCCTGATAATATACGGTCACGAGAAAAATGTTGAGTACGAGTAATAAATAACACCCGTTGCCCATATAGTTAATATTATCATCTGTACGAGAGTAGGTTTCAAATTTTATCAAATATTCAATTTTTCGTTATTTTTTTATAGTTTACTCTACTTCCACGGGAAAAATAGGTCTCCGTGTATATGTATATGTGTGTGTAGACTAGTGGGACGAATTTGATTATAATCAAACATGGAAAGTACTTCACGACCAGTTTCGGTGATACAGAAAAAAGAGCCCTCGCTCTCTCTCTCTCTTTTTTTCCCCTTTTTTTTTTGTCCGATTTGAGGTAAAGGTTTATATACTTGAATGAATCTGCAAGACAAACATGTGTGTATGTATGTATGTACCTGAAGAGCAACATGGGACTGATTGTAAGAGCCTTTTCTTCCCCAGTCTCCGACCACCAGAAAGCTCAGCGAGCCGCCAGATTTCGCCGGCTGCTCCACCCGTCGGAGATTCGCCCTCGAACTACCCACGGACAGTACAACGACTAAACTCACAAGGCAAAATACATTTCGCATTATGTTTTCTCCCATCGAGAGAGAGAGAGAGAGAGAGAGAGAGAGGTTGGCAAGGTACGACGAGAATTAATGGGAGACAAACACAAATAAGGATACGGTGTATTTTGTTGCGTGTAAATATAAGCTCTCTTGGCAATAAAAAAAGAAAAAGATGTAAGGCTTAAATCACCTGCCATAATTTAAGAAACTTTAATATCAAACCTTTTGGTATCCAGATGCTGGATGCGGTTTATGAACCATGATTAACCAACTAATTGAAATTATAATAAAAAGAAATTAAAGGAAACGAGATAAAAAAAAAAGTCTATAAATATGTAACGTTCAAATCAAATTTATGCAGATAAATTTAGTTGATTACTTCGATATTGAAATTAAATTGTTGGAATGGAGTGAGGAAACTCTTGGGCCTAATGTTTAATATTAAGTCAATCCTGATATTAATGAAACATAAGATTCAATAACGCTGCAATGACTAGAATCATCCCCTCCGTCACGACTACGTTTTTTACGTTGTCGTAACCCAACAAATCATGTTTAGTTCGTTAAATGTTACGAAATACGCATTGTATATTGTGTATATGTATCATGAAGGAAAAAAATACAGAGGAGCTTTATAAAAGCAAAAGGAATAATGACAGCATATAAAATAATGACACCGAAGTGACAGTTGCTGTGGATTTGGTTGAATTAATAAAGATAAGTAATTAAACAGGAGATGGATGGGGATTAGGGGTGTGTGATCCGTAGAGGAGCTACGTGGCAAAGCAGTTTTCGATTTGTTCAATCACTTGCGATTCCGACAAAACTCCCATCAGTTCCCACTGCATGGGCAGAGCCCAACTGCAGCGTTCCTTCGTCAATTTTGTTTATGCGAAATCGAAAGATATTACCCTCTTCTTTTTTTTAATGAAATCTCAATCTGTTAAACAATTGCATATCCCTTCTTTCTAATCAAGTCTAGTTATTGTACATACTATTTAGTATATTCAAGCAAATGCATACTGGAAATGATATGACGATTTAGATATACGGAAGGCGAGGCATGTGAGTGTATGCAAAAACTTCCAAATTTGCTCAATAATTGTAGAATCCTATCCTTTGCAATTATGCATGGAATTTGAATATATATATATATATATAATGCATGTGTGTGTGTGAGAGAGAGAGAGTATAGTGATATTATATATGTATCTTGTTTGTATGGTTTATAAATCCCATCAAAACCATCCACATATAACCATGCACCTATCCAGAAATCGATCTAGACGAGATTCCAATTCTATGCCCCAAAATCATCACGGCCTGCGGAATCGAATCCATATCTTTTGCAATAAGATAAAAATACGAAAGGATTCACGTATTTGACATTTGTTAACAATAGACCAATTAACCATAGGTCTTAATGAGAATTGAAATAAAGATATTTTCAAATGCATATATATTACACATTTTCTGTGTATTCAAGTGTGCTTATGTGGAATGATCTCTGATATTCTTTTTTTGTCTCACATGCATGTGTCGTGACTCCAGTCAAGTACGTATCGGACCGCAATTCGGTTTGACATAACGAAATCGGAGTCCGTTACAATTTTTTAAAACGGGCCCTGATTTCCACAATGGGTCAAAATAATACGTGGCCCAAAAACTCGCTAATACCCACTTATTAAATTATCTTCAGTTCCATATATGTACTATTTGATTATTTGAACCATTTTGGACCAAGGGATCAGAGGCCCATATAACATTTATGGTAACTTACCCACAAAATACATAGAAATATGTAATTTGATTTCCGTATTTAATTTGAATCTATCATTTTTTGAATTTTATTTACATTTATTGGGAATGAATTTATGAACACTGACATAAAATTCTATGCTTGTAGCGATCCCAGTATTTCTCTTTTGACTCATATGCAAATGTTGCTAGATGACTAGGGTTTCTTTTATATACTTCAGTGATATTAAAAAAATGGAAGAAAAGTACTCATCAATTATAGAATAGATATAGGTGACAAAAAAAATACTGATCAGTATTTTTTTTTCTTTTTGTCTGTCTTGTATTTTTTTTTACTTTTCCTTTTTCTTCATATCTTTTTTTCTTTTCTTTTTCATATATTTTTTCTTATTCGTTTAATGATACTGTAATTTAAACAAATAAAATAGAGTTGTGAAAGGAAAAAAAAAACTCATGTTTCTTTCCTAAATAAAATTATTTAAATTTGGTTGAGAGCTGGACCGCAACCCATTAAACTTTTCTAAGTTAACAACTGATTTACAATTAAAATGAGGGACAAACCGACCAATCAAGGAAATATGGTCCCAATACTCAAATCCAACGGCTTGAAACAGGCGATGAATGGTCCCCTAAGATTAAACAACTTAATCATAGTTTAACTACTAATCACTTGCTAATGCAAATCATGCAATATATATAACAATTGCAAATTATATCCTTAACATTTCAAGACCCTGAAGATATCGGTAAAATATCTTTCGGGGGGAAAGTAATGCCTATATAGTCACAACACATGAATATCTTTGGTTCTTTTTACTAAAATATTTGTACTTTTTCTTAACTAGCGCCAATCCAAAACCTACAAGATATTAATTGTTAGGCTAATTACACTGTTTTTTTTTTATCTTTATGATTTCGCTAAAATCATTATAATATATTATTAGATATACAATATTATAAGATATACAAAGACATGCTGCAAATATATACGTACTATGTGCATTATGAATGTGACATATGGTCGTGGAATTGTTGTGGCTATAAACCACTACTATAGATTAAATATTTAATTAATGGGTTTTATAGCAAATATACAATTATAAATTTAGCACATATTTAAAGTCTATAATCTTACAGTGGTTGATATGAATTTAAATTGGTTATTAAATAAAAATAACAAAACACGAAATTATGGATAAAGACCATGACGATTATGAGAGAGAATACACGGTGACGAGAATCGGAGCCAAACAGCCGTAGGCCCGTCGCTAATTTAAATTTGATTAACTAAAAAAAAATATAATCGACGTTTTAATTTATTTTAAATTTAAATACGGAACAGTCAAGCGTAGTTTTAATTGCTTTCAACGTAAATTAGCAAACTAAATAACTAACTTAAATAGGGAATCTTTGACCTCAGAAACAAAACCTTTTATTTAAGATTAGCTGATTAATTATCCAATAATTAATCATTCAATTATTAATAATCAAGCCGCAAAATCTCAACCCATATCTTTGCGGCCTCTTAATTCCCAATTTCCGGGAATCTCAGCACTCTAATAAATGCCCGAATCTCCGTCTCTTTCCACCGGCAAATTAGTATTTAATTTTGATTAATTAACTAATCAACCAGTAATTAATTTTAAAAGCTACAGTTACATACACTTATGAAACGGGAAACTAGAGGATTTCACCGACGCCCCGTTCCGTTTTACCAAAAGTAAACACGTATATTTTGGTTAAGTTCAATAAAAAAAGCAAGAATTATCCTTAGTCTTACTCCACTAAAAAAGATGCCAAGAGATTTGATCGTTTATAATATATATATATATATATATGTATACACACACATACACAAATTGAGGACATTATCAGAAACGAGTTAGAGGATTTTCGAAACCGGACGTAACACATCAGTTCAATTACTTAGCTGTTATGCGCATGTCCGAATATTTTAAATAGTCAAACAAAAAACGCAACAATTATTCGCTAGACGGAAATAAAATATCCTCCCTGTTTTATACAAATTACGGGAAAACATTATGTTTTTTCTTTTATGAAAATAGCTTGGCATGATCCATTTGTCTTCCCCTCGTAGACAAACAATACAGAAAACTATAGTATTAAAATATTATTTGTAAAGTTTGTACACGATCCAATATTATTTTAATTTCCTTTGGCCGGAGTCACCATCCAGAACGGTTGGGTGTCATTGGACACATATGGTTTTTGTGGGCTGCACTTCAAATTGCAAGATAGAGACCGAACTTTTTTTCATGCAATTTGCAAGAAAAGAATATTCAATAATGCAACATATAATATTATTTTTCATTATAACGTATTGAAATAATATGAGAAAAAAGTTTTGAATTACGAGTGCCTGTGATTATTATATACAAGTTACACATTAATATTGTTTCCCCATTTTGTGGTTAGGTTGGATACTGTTGCAGCATCATACTAGTATATAACTTATGGAATTTTTTAGTCCATAGAAATAATCCGATGGCGTCACTTGCACCGGAGACGAATATATATCGCTAAGTATTTACCCTTACCTCAAAACATAAAATAATCAATAAAATTGAGAGGCCACCATTCAAACTACAAGGCTAAAAATATGGAATTAATGGAGAATATATCAAGATTTTGTTTTTTTATATATACTAATAAGGAAGCTTGACTTAGTCCAATTTAAACCGAGGAATTAAACTAGAACAAATATCATATATTTCCCTACCTGAGGAAAGTATATACGAGTAGATAACTTCACATTGCCATATAATTTAAAAAAAATGTATACATGCTTATATTATAATATTCCATTGGAAAAAGAAATCGATAATGTTTATATAAAGAAACAATTCCGGAATTGAGACGCTAGTTGATTAGCAAATGAAAGCTAGCAGGGCCCGAATTGAAGGGTTAAAAATAAAACAGTGTCGGAAATGACCAATCAACAGCCTTCGTTTCGTCCAAAGTTTTTTTCCCCTTAGTTATTATATCGAATGATTCGTATATAAAAATTAGAAGAATTCAATAATAATTAACCACAGGATATAATAATCGTCTTCCACGTCACCTTTTCACCATCTTTCTCCCTCGGCGCGTGCATGGGCATCTCTCTCTATATATATATATCTCCTCCCCGTAACTTGTTCTGGTGGCATGGCGTCTTCGTGATCCCTCTCTCTCTCTGTATGTATCTATATGTTGGGAAGCTACGGAGAAGTGAGTACTAGTTCTTCATGTCGTACCCTCTTTTTGCGAACATCATGAAACATATGGTATTGGTGCTAATTTGAATCGATATATTGTCGACTGAAGGTCATGTGGCCAAGGCTCGTGGCCAACAAGATTCTAAGGAAGAGAGTGGGGAGCAATAACTTCGTCGCCGACTTCCCAACCAACACAGAGAGGCTTCTGGAAGCTTCTACATTAGACAACCGACCTTCCTACACCTCCGACGCCTCTTTCTTTGATCCTCGAAAGACCACACACAACTACAGGTATTGGCTAACATGTCCTTCCACACAATATATTTTCATATCATATATATCATATGAAATCGTTTGCATTTTCTAACTCGTGAAATATCTGTCTCTAGAGTTTTCGTTAGCACATGGAATGTTGGTGGCATCGCGCCGAAGGACGGGCTTGAATTGGAAGATCTACTGGAAACACGTAAAACCCCATGTGACATATACGTTACCGGGTAATTAACAAAAGAAGCACAAAATAATACTATACCATATATTTTGCTTTATGGTATGCATGACATATTTATATATATATGTATGTATGTATGAATGTCTTAATACATGTATTAGGTTTCAAGAGATCGTGCCTCTTCGAGCTTCAAGTGTTTTTGGGTCGGAAAACAACAAAGTATCTGCGAAATGGAATTCGTTGATAAGAGAGGCTCTGAACAAGAGGGCACGTCATCGGGAGGGAGGCTTGTCGGAGTCAAAGGGCATTAACGGTATTTCACAAGATTTCCGGTGTATCATAAGCAAACAGATGGTCGGAATATTGATATCCGTCTGGGTCCGGAACGATCTCCGGCCGTTCGTCAGTCATCCTAGCGTCTCTTGTGTTGGATGTGGGGTCATGGGTTGTTTAGGAAACAAGGTAAGTTTTTTTTTTCTTATTTTGAATAACAATAAATTAGAGATTAAAATATTTATATTATTTGACGCGTTGTAGTATTGAAATTCTCCATTTTAGTCATATCCTAGTGGGATGTGTGGAATGTGTAGGACTCCTTAGAAGGCAATCAAGGCAAGAACATGTACACAAATAAAATCTGTAATCTGTCCATGACATGATCGGAGTCTAAACTTACCTCATACAATATACACACACACATACACATCAGTACAAACCTCATGAACAAAACTAAAATCCAATACGCAGATCCATGTTTAATACTTCTTTCATAAAAATCGTGTAAATTATGATCATCAAACTTATAATAATCACGCATATTTAAAATTTTGTTCACCTCGATGGATTCCAGGCCCCGGATATTTATTCTATATATAAGACGCATGCAATAATATTGACTTGTTTAGTAACCTGCACTAGTTAGGGTTTTAGTATTTACTGTTTCAGGCTAAATATGTTTGAGAATACATTTATGGCGTTTGGAAACGCAGGGAGCGGTGTCTGTTAGATTTCACTTGCACGAGACGAGTTTTTGCTTCGTGTGCGGCCACCTTGCCTCCGGCGGCCGCGACAAAGATGGAAAGCAAAGGAACTCCGACGTCACTGAGATCTTGGCAAGATCGAGCTTTCCAAGAGGCCCTTCACTCGATTTGCCCAAACAGATTATGGATCACGAGTAAGCTTTATTATACCAACAGACACATAATTTAATGAATTAATCTCTGATTCCTCTTGGTCGGTCCACTGTTTTTTTTTTCTTTATAAAAATTTCCTGACATATATGTAGAACATTTAGTTTAAATAAGACTTCCAACTACTTGTTAATAGTTAAAAGGTCGAGTGTTGAACCAACCGAAAGCCTAGAAATTATATATTAACGATCAGACTAGAAATGCACATATATATATTAATTAAGCAAGTTGACCGGTTGACTATATGAATGAAACACGGCGATCAATTAATGTGAATAAAGGAAGTTGCAAATGTCTTTTCCTTCATAGTTTTTTTTTTATCAACATGATAATTGACATATTAATATAAGCAGCTAATAAATTACGTGTTCTTGTTTTTCTATTTTGGATCAAAACGAGACAGCCGAGTGGTTTTACTGGGAGATTTGAATTATAGAATTTCGCTGCCGGAGGAGAAGACGAGGTTATTGGTGGAAAGACAAGAATGGGACATCTTACTCGAAAATGATCAGGTTCCTATCAATATATTTTCCATTTTCATATTTTAAAACGTTACATTAATTAATTAAAGATCTGGAGTTGGGATGATATGCTTATTCGTTCATCATGTAATTCATTATTTGAAATGAATTAAAGCTGAGTATGGAGATCATGAATGGGCATATATTCCGAGGATGGCAAGAAGGACTTGTGAAATTCGCTCCGACATATAAATATATTCCAAATTCGGACGTATATTACGGATGCATTAAACACGATAATAAAGAAGAGAAAAAACGATCTCCGGCATGGTAAGTACAGTGATGTCTATAATATTATATATTACAAGATAATTAACAATTCATCCATTACCAAGAATGTTATCGAATCATAGTGTTTTTTTTTTATAATACCGTTTTTATATACATATAGGTGCGATCGGATAATTTGGCATGGCAATGGACTGAAGCAGCATGCATACACGAGAGGAGAGTCAAAGATATCTGACCATAGACCGGTCAAAGCAATATTTACCGTAGAGGTTGACGTTTCATATTTTCGTAATTTTTTTCTATCCGATAGATTCGAGAGAAGAACAAACCCGCTTGAAACACACTCGACGGACCACTCGTTGATTCCTATGTAATATAAGACGCATCCAAATGTTTTCAAGGGCTGAATATATTATTATTATTATTATAGTATTTGATCTGTTGATTAGAGTTTAGTAAAACTTCGAATTGTATATAAAAAAAAAATAACGCATGTATTGTTAGAGCTCAATTATGCATGTAACTATTTATTTATTTATTGAATATGAAGAGTATGATATATGCATGGATTATACAGAGTATATTCTTGTTATATATGGTCCGAAAGCCGTTTTCCAAAAAAGATTTATATGGAAGGTTACTTCCCCTTCAATATGCTCATGATTAAGTAACAAATGCATATTGTAAAGATTATAATGGCCGGAAAACTATGGCGATTGGTCGATCATTAATAATTAATTTTCCACAAAATAATGGCAACTTAAAAAATAAAAAGGACTAAGATACGAGGGATATATTATTATACGATAATAATGGACCGGCGAGGGATGGATGAACAAACTATAGTTTTGGTATTATGTGTATGTCGTGGAGTCACCAGCAATTGGGTGTTAATATATGAATATGAAATGATAAAATCATTATATGAATACGAAATAATAAAATTATCCTAACTAATTTAATGTTTGTTTTCATTGAAAGAAAGAGATATGGTTTGATAATTAAAATGCAAGTGGTTTTAGTAAATGGATATGGGTGGTCATCGTTTGTATTTCTCATTTAAAAAACAATAATATTAAGACGTACCTTTTCGGTGTATGTTTGGTTTTGGTGATACATGGGTCCCATTGTCTTTGTACACTTAAGAAGGTCCACTAAGACATGGCCCATACTGTCCACATAAAGCCCAAACCAAACATTCTTTTGGCCCTTTTAAAATAAAGTAATTAAAATTTACGTTTTTACCATAATCTCTCTTGTCCTTTCTTCATTCTCTGCTTAATATAGAATTATGTTTTTCACAAATAGGAAACGAACCAAACTTGATTTTACTGACTAACGGTGGTAACTATACCAACTTTGGTACGCTCTCCATCTACGTTTCACCAACAAAACTAGGCAGTGTGATTAACAATCAACCGCTGGTAAAAAAACAAATTAAAAAAAGGAAAGAAACAAATTATATGATGCGATACGGAAAAGGGTATTTCAAGAAACAGTCGATCAAATCTTATAGAGTTTGTTAGATTTGGGACTCGAACTCGTTGACGACAACTCGATAGATTGTGAGGTTGGATTCCTGAGATATGGTTGGAGTTTGGAGTGTTGGGACTCTCGTAGGGGCCATGGCGACGTCGTTTCTGCCGGTGAAAGTGTGGTGCCTCTTCCTCACGACTCGGATCGGACGTGACAGAGCCTCGGTCGTTTGGTCCTTGCGTAGTAGGTTCGACTCTCTAACCTCTCTTGTCCTCTCCACCTTATGTTCGTTCTACCACAACGATAATGTTACAATGCATAATCACATTTTATCATTTAGCACGTTATTATACAAAATAGTTTCACTTTCAACCAAGATTAGGGTTCCCCACGATATAAAAAACAAAAAGATTAGTTGTATGCAACGGGTCCGATAGTCTAATTATCCAAAAACATACATGAAAAAAAGTTCAAATTAATTGGATAATAAAGATAATTAAATGGAGAATTAATGAGATAATATACATATATATATATATATAGGGTACGTACATGGATAACAGAAGATGAGATGGGTACGGGGCATTTGACGGGGCGGTCTTCGTCATAAGGTTCGACCGGATGCTCAACTGGACAGAACTCAACGTCCAATTCAACCTCGAAATCATTATCCACTCCCTCGTCTTCCATCTCTCTCGTCTCCTCATTCCCCGCCTTGCCCTACAAAGACCCAAGTTTAGAGACATTAATTTAACGAAGGATTCCGTGCATGCAATCTCAAGGAATACCGTAACGCCCGAATCTCGAAGATCGACCAAATTGCTAAAAACATAAACTGGAGAGCTCAACGTTGAATCAAAGTAGTCCATGAGCTTAGGAAGAAGCTGAGAAACTGCAGAGAGATAAGAGGAAAGTGTTGTTGATGGATTTATGCGTTTAAAGGGTGAAAAAAAAAAGAAAAAGTGAGGGGCAAAAATAAACAAAAAGATTGAGAGAGAGAGAGAGAGAGAGGTTTGCATGAAAAGGAGGGATTTTTGACCCCTCCCTCCACCCCCACAGTGAAAAGATGAGACGCAGCAAGATTCCTAAACCATCCCTCTTTTTTTTTTTTACTCAACAAAGTAATAGTTTACGCTGTAAAATCTTTGTTTTTTTGTAAAAATTTTTACCGTATTGTGATGGTTGAAGAATCTTTCGAGACAGGGTGATGATATGGTTCGTTCGAAAAATGAAAACATGTGATCTTCTATTATAATTGGGCACCGACACACAACATTAAAATCGAGACTATATATATCAGTTACAAATTCGTTTCCGCCAACTTGTCTCCACGAAAATCATTTTTCGAAAAACATCGCATTTCATTGGGAAAGGAAATGGTTTTGAGACAGATTATTGGTTTTAACAAAAGGGAATGCCATCTGTTGTTGAAAATGCATACTCTCTTCACTTTCTTTAATGTCTTTTTCATCGTTCCTCTCATTCTTGGATTTGAAGAAGACTGGAGATGCGTATTAAAGGGCATGCATGAAACCGCGGCTCTTGCTCTTCTGCCCTAATGATATCACTCAATAAAGCCAATACTAATACTTTAGATTTCATGAAAAAGAAATTAAAGCCGGGCGTTAAGGCAAAAGCAAGCCGCAAGTGAAAAAAAAAAAAGCACTTTTTTTTCTTTAAATCTAAGAGCCGTTTGTTCTTGTAAATATTAGCGGGCAATATACACAAATATACAGCTGCTAAATTTTCATAAAATATTTAAACTCAATTTCATACTTGGCAATTCCAAGGGCTTGAATCCCCTCGCTGAGAGACAGAGCTTTGAGCGGTATCTGGGCCTTCTACCAAAGCCCAAATGCGTTCAGCACACCTTCCTACATTTTTTATTCTTTCTTTCTCCCCGACACCAAACCTTGGGGGTGTGTGTGTGTGTGTGTGTGATATTAAGAATAAATAAAATGCATAATAAAACTTAAAATGTTAAATCGGAATAACTCGCGACCAGGCTTGGACTGGTACGTCGGGTTCATAACTCGTCACGAGTTGACTCGGTTTCTAAACGAATAAAAAAAAACAAGAAAGCATGTGGCCGAAAAAGAAATGCGACGCTTGGGCCTTTTTGTTGCAACCTTAAACCAACCCGGTGATTAAACAAGATGTCCAGAGGAAAAATGGTCACAAAGCCCACAACATCCGAATCAATTAGTGTAACAAACCTAATCTTGAAACCGCCAGGGATTGTGATGAGAAATCAGCCGTGGAAAAATGGGGAAGGGGGACCCAACAAACCCTGAGTTGTTAACTTTGATGCGTGATTCTCAAAATTAGTTTCTCATCATTTTAATTTAAATGCCCATAAGTTCATCCCAAAAAAATTAATTTAAAATCCATATAAAAAAGGATTAAATTACTCAACCTTGAAGGACAAGATGAACCTATGGCTGCGACGCGCCGCCGGAGCTCTCAAGGACGGCAACAGCCTCATCGTGGCGGACGACTGCCTTAAGATCGCCGTCGTTAAGGCGATGAGCCACGACGAGCTCTCCATGGACTCCGGCAAAGCCGAGTTCATCTACCGGTGCGTACGGACATCCCCCTGGAGCCTCAGACCGCTCACATGCGCCATCTCCTCGCGCGTGGACGGCACGCACAGCTGGGCGGTGGCTCTCAAGGGGCTGATGCTGGTGCACGGCTTCTTCCTCGACAAGGTCCCGGCGGCGAACTCCATCGGACGGTTGCCTTTCGATCTCTCTGGATTCGGCGAGACACGTTCGCTGCTGACCAGATCCTCCGGATTCAACCACTTCGTACGATCTTACTTCGAGTTCCTGGACCAGCGAGCGATCCTCTTCCACGACTCGAACCTTCTTCACCGGCAAGTTGAAGAATCATCGGTCATGATCCAGCTCGCGATCATCCGTAATATGCAGGATCTCGTCGATTCGTTGATGCGAATCAAACCGATCGCGGAGAATATGAGGACGCCTCTGATAATCGACGCCATGGATAACGTAATCACGGAGATCGTGGAGGTCTACGGTCGGATTTGCATCGGAATGGCGGAAGCTCTGCCCAAGGTTCACTCGAAGACGGGGAAACCGGAAGCGGAAATGGCGTTGAGGATCGTCGCCAAATCCATATCGCAAGCAGAAGATCTCACCAAGTACTTCGAATTCTGCCAAGAATTCAATGTACCAAAAGCTGGCGAGATCCCAGATTTCGTAAGGATTCCAGAAGCAGACGTCACAGTGCTCGCGAAGCTCGTCGCCGCACGCGTGGAGAAAGAAGAGCAGCTAGAAGGGAGATCGAGGGAAAATCTGGTAGGAGATGCCGAACATGGGAATGTTTCTTCAGGGAGAGAAAGGATTCCGGATTTAATTAGCCTCTAATTAAGATGTTAATAGAAATTAGCCTCTAATCGTGTGATCTCTCTAATCCACGGATCTGTTCGTATAGATTCGGTGCAAGATTCTCGTATGATAGACTTTCAAACTGAAATGGATTAAAAATGATGTCTGAACACGCTTGCTCGAATAATAAACATGGCAAGTAGAAGGTAATTTCATTAGAAAAGGAAAACATACGTTACATATCAGTGGACCTCTTTTATTAAATTCCCTACAGAATTCTCTCTCTTACAAACAACAGTGACACTGACAGACACAAGTACCAAACATGCATGACTCTAAGCCATGAAAGCTCAAGATCCATGAGACGAGGAAAAAAAAACAATACTCTATCTGATGGTGACGAACTTGTTGGTACCATGTCTCGCCCAACGGCTCCTCAGATCGATGGGGTTCCAAAAGTCGAAACCTTGGGCTACAAGTTTCTCCAGAACTTTCTTGAAGGCGCCTTGGCTCATCTTCCGGCCCGAAATCCGGGCCCCACGCCGCTTCATACTCATCGGGAGAGGGTACACCGATATGTTCGTAGTGCAACAGGCCGACTGCCAGCCGCCACATCCCCACCTGTAACACTGCTGAGGAGATCCTGAACAAGTGCACACTGGAACAGGCAGACCGGAAATGTCCATACTCACTCCATTGATCACCACATCTACTGCACTCTTCTTAGCCTGTCTCACTCGTTTCACTCTCTCATTGCTCTCGTTTCCATTGCCGTCCTTTTGTTTCCATGGCTTCTTCCTCTTTTTGGTGCCTTTTGAATCCCCACCCGGTTTTCTCTTCTTCGCCTGAGCGATTTCCTCGTCGTCGGGAATCGGGTTTTCCTCGACCCGATTCCCAACATCCAAGGGAGGGTGCAGAAACTGCATGGACGGGGATCCAGAAGTTTCTGGAAGCATATTGCCGTGATTCGGCGGCAACATGTTAAAGAACTTGTCCTTGTGCTGGTTAATCCAGGCGTAGTTCATAGGGATTGGGGTTTCGGACACAACGTAGTCTCGCGTGTGAAAGGGTCCGTCCGGGCCAGTCATCAGATTCGGGTCGCGACCCGGCAATTGCGGCTTGGTGTTCCGATCAACGGTGGGCATGAATTGCAGGCCAAGACTGAATTTAAAATTCGCCGGTTCATAGTAACCCCAGTTGCGAAACCCATCGTCATCCATCTGAAGAACTACAATGCCATAAACACAATTTTCAGTATCACCGTCGGAATTTGGTAAGAGGAAGTTTAATCATCCTTTCCTGTTAAATGTGTTGGAATGATGAATCGCCGAAGATAAGATGACACAAACATCGAGACGAATGCGTGATATACGAAACAATCAAACAGATCCAAGGAGCAGATATCAAACCAGACATCAGGGGACTAAAAGCAAGACAACAAATCGATTCCAACTCAGAGAGTTCCCACATCTCTGTTTGGGTGCCGAGAAAATCCGATTCGAAACCTCGAAATTGTCAAAATTCCGTGAAATACCAAAGATCTATCACCGAATAAGCAATACCCTTCCATTTCCAAGATCCAGCGCACGGAAATCGTCAGATTCAAAGGAAAACACAAATCTTTGAGATACCCATGCACAAAAATTAGATTCTTAAAAAGAACTTTCAGGTTTCGCCGGAAAGATGACCGGAAAACCCAGAGAGAGAAAGACGAGAGAGAAAACTGAGCAGAGAGAATGAAAAATTTCTCCAGTTGTATTACTCTGTTTTTTCTGTACAGATGTTAAATACACTTCCGATTGTATAAACCGCCATATAACTAACTAACAGATTTCTAAACAGATTGTAACTGTTTCATATACTAATATACCCCCCTCAAGCTTGAATCGACTGCAGCTTCAGGGAGATACAAGCTTGAAATATGAAACTTCGACATTAGAACAGAAAACACCTGTGGCTGTAATGACTTCGTCATAACATCAGCTAACTGATTTTCTGTCTTCACATGCATCATCCGTAAGAAACCAGATTGAAGCTTGTCGCGAACCAGATGGTAATCAATGTCAATATGCTTCGTCCGTTCATGAAAAACTGGATTCGAAGCGATGTGCATGGCGGATTTGTTGTCACAAATCAGTTTCTGGGTTCTGTATTTTTCTGGGAGAATCTTTGATTTCATGGAAATCAAAGAAACAGACTACGGTTTCGAGGAGCAGCACAGAGGCAGAATATAGATCATTAGCTAATGCTACTTGTGAGTTAATCTGGTTAACAAATTTGATGGCAGATTTTCAGATTTCCTTGGAAGGACCTGCCAATCTCTTTTGTGACAACAAATCCGTGCTTTCTTACATGGTGACCTTGAGGAGGAGATTTATATGTCTCTGCCACCAGGTTATACTGATGCACAATCTGGAAACATGCCTCGGGATGCAGTCTGCAAATTACAGAAATCTCTATATGGGTTGCGACAAGCCAGTCGACAATGGTACCATAAATTTGCAAGTGTTCTGCTCGAAGATGGTTTCAAGCAGTCCAAAGCCGATCACACATTATTTGTGAGACGTTCAAAATCTGGTTTTGTAGCTTTACTGGTATATGTGGATGACATTGTTATTGCTAGTGACAGTGTTGATGCAGTTTCAGAAGTAAAGGACCTACTGAGACAGAAATTCAAGATTAAAGACTTGGGAGATTTGAGATTCTTCCTTGGATTGGAGATAGCACGACAAAGGAAGGGAATATCACTGTGTCAGAGGAAATATTGTCTGGATTTAATCTCAGATTCAGGTTTATTGGGATGTAAACCAGTATCTACACCTCTTGATGCAAATACGCATTTGAGTAAAGATGCTGGAACTCCTCTTGAAGACATAACAAGTTATAGACGTCTTGTGGGAAGGTTATTATACCTAACCATAACCAGACCAGATATTACGTTTGCCACTCACAAGCTTAGCCAGTTTTTATCAGCTCCAACAGATATACATATGCAAGCGGCGCAGAGGGTAGTGCGGTATCTGAAAACCAACCCCGGGCAAGGTCTGTTTTATTCTGCATCTTCAGCTCTTCGTTTCAATGCTTTTGCGGATGCAGACTGGGCAACATGTCCTGATACGAGACGCTCAGTTTCTGGGTTCTGTATTTTTCTGGGAGAATCTTTGATTTCATGGAAATCAAAGAAACAGACTACGGTTTCGAGGAGCAGCACAGAGGCAGAATATAGATCATTAGCTAATGCTACTTGTGAGTTAATCTGGTTAACAAATTTGATGGCAGATTTTCAGATTTCCTTGGAAGGACCTGCCAATCTCTTTTGTGACAACAAATCCGCCATGCACATCGCTTCGAATCCAGTTTTTCATGAACGGACGAAGCATATTGACATTGATTGCCATCTGGTTCGCGACAAGCTTCAATCTGGTTTCTTACGGATGATGCATGTGAAGACAGAAAATCAGTTAGCTGATGTTATGACGAAGTCATTACAGCCACAGGTGTTTTCTGTTCTAATGTCGAAGTTTCATATTTCAAGCTTGTATCTCCCTGAAGCTGCAGTCGATTCAAGCTTGAGGGGGGTATATTAGTATATGAAACAGTTACAATCTGTTTAGAAATCTGTTAGTTAGTTATATGTACTCGCATCTGAGAACTTTCGGATGTCTATGCTATGCTTCAACATTAACTACAGATCGACATAAGTTTTCAGCTAGAGCAAAAGGTTCGGTGTTCATTGGCTATGCTCCAGGATACAAAGGGTACAAAATTCTTGACCTTGACACTAATATAATTACTATATCCCGTAATGTTGTGTTTCATGAACACATATTCCCATTTGCATCCATACCAAGCCATGATTCAACCCAAACAGAGAGTTTAAACCCGTTTCCAAATTCTATCTTACCTTTTTCATTACCAGACATACCCATTCAGACTTCTGATACAAGGTTATTGCCTGTTTCAGAAGCTCCCTCACATGATTCTGACAACCTTACCATTACTCTTCACAGACCAAAAAGACAAACAAAACCACCTTCTTATTTGACAGATTATCATTGTTATTTGACAAAATCTCAGTCTTATAACAATGTTGATCTTCCTGTTTCTACAGCCTATCCCATCTCTCAATTCCTTTCTTATGACCATCTATCACCCACCTATAGGCAATATGTCTTGAACATTAGTGCCGAAACTGAACCCAAAAACTTCAAAGAAGCTGTATCTTCTGTTGAATGGAGAAAAGCCATGGATGTTGAACTTGATGCTTTGGTTGGAAATGGAACTTGGTCTGTAGTTTCTCTTCCACCTGGAAAGCGGGCAGTAGGTTGTAAATGGGTTTACAAGATAAAAAGAAAGGCTGATGGATCTGTAGAGCGATACAAGGCTCGTTTGGTAGCAAAGGGATTCACACAACAAGAGGGAGTTGACTTCATAGATACTTTTTCACCTGTTGCAAAATTGGTAACTGTCAAGTTGCTCCTTGCCTTGGCTGCAAAACAGAACTGGATTCTTACACAAATGGATGTTACTAATGCTTTCTTACATGGTGACCTTGAGGAGGAGATTTATATGTCTCTGCCACCAGGTTATACTGATGCACAATCTGGAAACATGCCTCGGGATGCAGTCTGCAAATTACAGAAATCTCTATATGGGTTGCGACAAGCCAGTCGACAATGGTACCATAAATTTGCAAGTGTTCTGCTCGAAGATGGTTTCAAGCAGTCCAAAGCCGATCACACATTATTTGTGAGACGTTCAAAATCTGGTTTTGTAGCTTTACTGGTATATGTGGATGACATTGTTATTGCTAGTGACAGTGTTGATGCAGTTTCAGAAGTAAAGGACCTACTGAGACAGAAATTCAAGATTAAAGACTTGGGAGATTTGAGATTCTTCCTTGGATTGGAGATAGCACGACAAAGGAAGGGAATATCACTGTGTCAGAGGAAATATTGTCTGGATTTAATCTCAGATTCAGGTTTATTGGGATGTAAACCAGTATCTACACCTCTTGATGCAAATACGCATTTGAGTAAAGATGCTGGAACTCCTCTTGAAGACATAACAAGTTATAGACGTCTTGTGGGAAGGTTATTATACCTAACCATAACCAGACCAGATATTACGTTTGCCACTCACAAGCTTAGCCAGTTTTTATCAGCTCCAACAGATATACATATGCAAGCGGCGCAGAGGGTAGTGCGGTATCTGAAAACCAACCCCGGGCAAGGTCTGAGTGTTGGTTAGTTTGCCGAATGGACACTCTCTGCATATAACTCATGCTGGCTCAGTGAAATTGAATCATCAACTACTGTTGGAAAATGTTCTATATGCACCAATCTTTCATCTTAATATACTCAGTGTTAGTTCTCTACTACGCTGTTTTCCTTTCCAAATTTCTTTTTCACCCGACTCTTGTTATATACAGGAGCCTTCTCAGGCTTGGATGATTGGGAAGGGTAAGCTACATCAAGGCTTATACTTCCTCGAATTATCACAGTCAAACCCACCTCCATTTTCCATTTCATGTAACGCTCTCGGTGATGACACAATCTTGTGGCACACCAGACTTGGCCATCCTTCAGATCAGAAAATAAAGACCCTGTCCACAGACCTTTCCATCTCCAAATACAAAGCCATACCACACTGCAAAGTCTGTCACCAAGCCAAACAAAAGAGACTTCCCTTTGTTTCCAATAACAATTTGTCTCCTTTTCCTTTTGATCTTTTGCATATAGATATATGGGGCCCCTTCTCTGTAATTTCTAATGAGGGTCATAGATATTTCCTTACTATAGTTGATGATCATTCTAGAGTCACATGGGTTTATATGCTGAGATGTAAGCGTGATGTACTACAGATCATTCCTGATTTTGTAGCTCTCATTGAACCTAGAATAGAAGATAGTTTAGCAGGAATTTATTTATTTTTACCATAACCAAATAATCTTGTTTAACATACTAATGCTAAAGTTTCGTAGCACAAAATCGTGTATATATATATATACTGTAATCCTTCCCCCTTACTGAAATTTGAACATCTCTTCGGCTAAAACCCTAATTTTACTTTCTTCGTCAAATCCTGTTCGTCAATATGAGAAGACCCAAGGATGATGCGCAATAAAGAAATCGAGGATGTCGAGCTTCTGAGAGAATGGATCGAGTCGTAGGAACCGGATTCTGGGTCCAATCCGCTTTCTCTCGATCCATTACCGAAGGACGCAAAGATCGGCAGCATTGGGGAGGATCAAAAACAAAGAGAAATTCGCAGAAAAAGCAAATTCTAAAGAAAATGCTCTGATACCATTTCAGGTTTCGCCGGAAAGATGACCGGAAAACCCAGAGAGAGAAAGACGAGAGAGAAAACTGAGCAGAGAGAATGAAAAATTTCTCCAGTTGTATTACTCTGTTTTTTCTGTACAGATGTTAAATACACTTCCGATTGTATAAACCGCCATATAACTAACTAACAGATTTCTAAACAGATTGTAACTGTTTCATATACTAATAAGAACAAACACGACACTGCACGGTTTACGAAAATTTCCCAACGTTTTTCGAGTTCCCTCCCGAAACCCACATGCAGATCTACAAGGGCCTCAAGATCAAACAAACCCAGAAGCAGATCAATGGGAACGCGACATAAAGCGGCGATCTCTGCAGCAAAATCTTAGGAACTTCAAGAGATTTCGAATATCTAAGGAGATATTTATTAAAAAACTAATTCATGGGAATGGAAACGGAAAGGCGGTACAGTAGAAGGTCCCATTTGCATTTCAAAAATAAGAAAGAGAGAGGACATGGACGGATATATGGATTGAGGAGAGAGAAAACTTACATGGCTTTGGTATAGACGGCTCTTTAAGGGATCCTTTTTGCCTTCTTGGAAGAGAGAGGAGAGAGAATAAACATACGATAGAGAGTTTGAGGAGATGAGAGAGGAGAGAGAAGGAAAAAGACCACCCAAATTTTTTGTCCTCTGGTGGAGAGGAGAGAGAACCTAAAGATGAACCATTTTTTATTTTGTAAAAAATACAAAATAAATCCAAAGGACCCTTCTTTTAATTGGCTGAGAGTAATTAATGTGTTTGGTCTTGCATTAACATTTATTTTCTTACGAGGAAGCAGGGAAGTTTTTTATTTTCCGATCTAACGGATTAAAAATGATTCGTAGATTCTAATTCTGCCATATTCGGGAATAATATTGCATGTGTATAATTGTATTTGTTTATATATTACGTGCATTTGTTGCTTATATATTTATATATTTTTCTTTGGTATTGCGATTTAACGGGCTTATTAAGAGTCAGCAGTTGTATCATATGGTCTTAGACAAAGCCCAACAGATAATTGGGTAGGCTCAACTATACTGGTAAAGGCCGAAAAGCCCAACATTATTGGGCCACTAATAATTTCAGAATATTTCTTGCAGAGATCTACACGTCTGTCTTGGTGGGTGTCCGAATAAATATATGGGCCTCAAATAATTTATGATTTTTTTTTTTTGGGTTAAAATCATATGATTTACGATTTCATTACAAACCACACATAATTATATATAAAACATATATTTGGGACAAAAGAAGAGGAGAAGAAAGAATGAAGATAGTGACAGATGCAGAGTAAAGTTTTTTTTATATATATATATATTTGGTCAACAAAACATTACAGAACACAACTCAAAGAACAGAAGGTTAACTTTCATTACCAAAACAGGGAGGAGGGTCTTTAAGAACTGTTACTGTTACTGTTACTGTTACTGTTGTCGTTACTTCCGTGAAGCTCTCTGAGAAGAGCTACCACTTGCAACATGTTTGGTCGTTTCGACGGGAAATCATCTACGCAACGTAACCCAACCTCCAAGTACCTGAGCATCTCCTTCACCACCGATCCCTCTGCCTGGCTCAGAGGTTCTGAACCCTCTTTCCCGTTCAAAAGGTCCGCATCGATCACTTCCATATGATTCCCTTCTCTCGCCTTCATCTTCGCCCACCCCACCAAGTTTGTCTCACCGAACTCTTCCTTGTCCGTTGGCCTTTTCCCGCTCAAAATCTCCAGCATCACCACCCCGAACGAGTACACGTCACCTTTGGCCGTACACCGGAAACTCTGGTAATATTCCGGCGGGACGTAACCCGGCGTGCCCGCCAAGGTACTGACGCTCAGGTGCGTGTCTAATGCGCTTATCAGCCTCGCCATCCCGAAATCCGAAACCCTAGATTCCATTTCGTGATCCAACAGCACATTGCTCGATTTCATGTCCCTGTGTATGATGTGAGGTATGCAGTTATGGTGCAGAAAACACAGCCCTTTGGCAGCTCCCCTCGCTATCTTCCTCCGTTCTTCCCATGTCAATATCCTTCGTTTTTCCCCGCATCTTTTCCCATGGAGCATCTCTTCTAAGCTTCCGTACTGCATGAACTCGTAAACGAGTAATCTCTCTTCGCCTATTTTGCAGTATCCGAGGAGAGGGACGAGGTTTCTGTGTTTGATCTTTCCCAGGGTCTCCATCTCCGCCATGAATTCACGGTCGCCTTGGCAACTGAGTCTGATCAGTTTCTTGATCGCCACGCAAGAACCGTCCTTTAGGGTTGCCTTGAAAACCTCACCGAATCCACCGCAACCGATCATACTCTCTGCCGAGAATCCATTCGTCGCCTCTATCAGCTGCGAGAACTTGAGTTTCCGAAGCTGACGCTGGAACGTCGCCACGTTTATGCTGAGCGGCTCCTTTTCCTTCTCGATCTTCCACGTCGTGGCCGAATTCACGGCCTGTAGGCTGTGCAGCATCTTAGCCTCCTCGGCCTCTCTTCGTCTCGCTCGTGCAGCAATGGCCCACACGATCAGGATGCAGACCGATGCAGCGGATATGAGCACTCCCAAGACAATGCTGTTCGCCCATGATGCCCCTGAGGCCGAGCGTTTTGAGTGTTTACCGTTCTCTGATGTTTCCGGCATCTGATTGTTTCCGTTCTTGCATTCTGGCAATGGAACTCCGCATAGACCGGGATTGTTCGCGTATTGACTCGCTGGAAGCGTGCTGAGTTGACCTCTCTGAGGGATCGGACCAGTCAACTCGTTGTTGGACAGGTCTATTTGCACCAAGAACGAGAGGTTCGAGAAAGATTCAGGGATTTGTCCCTGTAATCTGTTGTTCGATGCATCGAACACGCCTAGGTTCCTTAGTTGTCCGATCGTGAATGGAATCTCGCCAGACAACTGGTTGTGAGAGAGCTCAAGAACCTGAAGAGCGATCATTTCACCGATTTCATCCGGAATTTTCCCGCGGAGCTCGTTGTAAGAGAGATCGAGGTATTCGATCGTTTGGTATCTTGTGAAGAGACTCAGAATGGCTCCTGAGTACATCCTCGTGAAATCACAGCTCTTCAAAGATGGAATCTGAAGAAGCCTCTCTGGTCTGATTCCTGAGAATTCCAACAAACCGCCGACTCCTTTACATGAGTTTCCGACATTTCTGACAAAAGCCATCGTGTTGCCGGAGAGGAGACCGGTTATGGCCTTCGAACCGGGCTGTCTTCCTAGCCGAGGCGGTATTTCTCCGGTTAACCGGTTTGTGTTGAGGTCGAGCCAAACCAGGGTGCTGCAGTTTCCGAGCGCCGGCGGAATTTCTCCGGTCAAGTTGTTGTTTCCGAGCTGAAGAACAGCGAGACGCGAGAGAATTCCGAATTCTCGGGGAATTTCTCCGGTTAATCCGTTGCTGGTGAGCGAAACCCACTCGAGATTGCTGCAGTTGAATAGCTCTGACGGAATATCGCCGGTGAGGCGGTTGTTGTTGAGGATGAGATCCTTCAGGTTCGGCAGCTTTCCGATCTCCGGCGGGATTTTTCCGTCTAAATTGTTGTACCAGGCGATGAACTGCTCGAGTTTCTGGAGATTCCCAATCTCCGGAGGAATCGAGCCGTTGAGATAGTTCAGACTGAAATCCAGAGTTCGAAGCAGGGGACACTGAGATATCTCCGGCGGAATCTGCCCGGTGATGAGGTTGTCGGGGATTCTCAGTTCCTCCAAAGACACCGCGCCGGGACATAAATCCGGCGGAATCACGCCGGAGAATCTGTTCGAACTGAAATCGGCGATCCTCAGACTCTTGCAGGCTGAAAACGACGCCGGAAACTGCCCAAATATGAAATTGTTGCTCAGAAGCAAGATTTCCAGTGACCCGAGGTTCCGCAGAATCGTGTTCGAGAACGGACCGGAGATGTTGTTGTTGGATAGGTCTAGAATCTGAAGCCAAGAGCACGAGGACAAGGAATCAGGGATCGGACCAGTGATGTTGTTGTAAGAAAGCCGGAGTTGTTGCAGTGATCGGCAAGCGTCTCCGATCTCCGGTGGAATCAAGCCCGTGAGCTGATTATGAGAAAGATCAAAACTTTGCAAATTCATCAGCTCACCGAACGATTTCGGGATCTGTCCATCGAAGGAATTGTAGGAAAGATTCAAGCTTTTGAGATTGGTGCAGTTCACAAGCGAGACGGGGATATAACCGGAGATGCTATTCCCAGAAAGATCGAGCAGCGACAGAGAATCGCAAGAAGACAGAGGAATGCTCAGACCCGACATGGTGCCAGTGATGTTGTTGTGAGAAAGATCGAGGGCTTGGAGTTTCTTGGGTCCCAAGAAAACATCTTCCGGTAACTTCCCGGTCAAATTATTGCTGGAGAGATTCACAGAGACAAGGTTGGTGTATTTTGGGAAGAAATTTTCCGGGACAATTCCGGAAAGAACAGAGGAGGATAAATCGAGCTGGGTGAGGCCGAGAGGAAGGTGAAGAAGGGAAGTAGAGTTCAACACGAAGTAGTTGTCCGAAAGCTTAAGAACAGAGAGGGAGTAGAGAGAGGCGAAAGGGTCGAAAGAGACTGTGCCACTGAGGCCACTGCCAGAGAGATCGATCTCAGAGACTCTCCCTCGAAGGCAAGTGACTCCTGACCATTCACAGGGGCTTTTACGAAGGATCCAGTTGCCAAGATTGTTATTCGGGTCGTCTTGGATCATGTTCTTGAAGGAGATGAGTGATTTTGCATCGGTTCTGATTGAATTTTCCGGCGAATTTAACGGTGGTGATTGGGCGGCGGAGATAGAGGAGGAAGAGAAGGAGAGGTGGGCTAGGAGGAGGAGAGATATTTGGATTCGGGTCGGGACCCGGATCCGAATTGGAGACCCGGCCATTGATGAGAAGATGCGCAGATGGAGAAGAAGGGGAGATAATGGTGAAGTGTTAAGGAAGATTTGTTCGGTGATGCCAAAGTAGAAGAAGGGGGAAAAAGAGCTTTTGCAAAAAAAAAAAAAAAAAAGCTGCTTTTGATCATTGTGTTTTTATAAAATTTGAAGGAATAAAACATCTTAATTTATTAATACCAAATTACGCCGTATTATCTGAATATTCTAGATATTTTGTGTGTGGTGAATGCTGGAAAATTTCTCGAATAATTCAAAGACATGAGTAAAAGATTTTAAAATGCAAATTTTTGAGTGCGTATTTATTATATATACGAGTTATACAATAGCCTAAAATAAAACTCAAGAAACAATCTTGAGAGAATATAAAAGCTATTGGATCGCATATTTGGAGGAGCGGAGAGGATTGAATTTGAAAATATACACAAAAAAAGGATATTTTGCTCCCAAATGAAACAGGTGAAGTTAAAGAAAAATTTGAACAAACAAATGAAAGGGAAAGGAATTTCGACAAGAGGGAGACTGATTTTCCGCTTTTGGTCAAAAGGGGTTCGGACCCAATTATTAATCATATACGTTGAAATACATTTGTTTATATACAAGTATATATGTATAAGCGTCAATAAATGGTTTTGGATGATAAAACTAATTGATGGATCCGAGGGTGACAGCAGAAGGCGTGAGGTAGGGATGCTCTGCATCAGTAGATGAGGGCCAAACCCTTTTTGAATGTGTAACCATTATGTTGGTCACTTGCGCTTCTCCCTTTGTCACATTTTTATATGGCTTTACCCTTTTGTATCATGCTCCACACCTTTTTTTAAAATTAAATTGACTATAACACATTAACAAGCCGCATAACTATTTCATAAACTTGGTTTGTTTTTTAAAATAAATTATAATATTAGAGAGAGGAGTCGTAGGGGCATTGTGGGAAAAGAAAGGCCCACCAAAGAAACAACATCGATTAGCTCGTGGTTTAGTGGCATCACAAGTTATGATTCCTATATGCCCTCCTCCATCGCCTTGTTTTACCTTTCTTTCTTTATCCACCTTTTTTTCCCCTTCTATTTGTTTTTTAAACTCTCTGTATAATATTTATCTATTTATTTATTTCACACTGTCATGGATTGCTTTGGAATGTGAAATTCTGTACTAGTTTAATACTATTTATTGTACGTATATTTGAAATTCGTTATGTATAATATATTATATGATCTATTTATTAAGCATTATACAACTCGTGTATAAATAGTATATTTTTATGCGTGATTAATTAAATAACATGCACATAAACTTTTAATTGTTTTTGAAAAAAAAAAGAAAGAAATCCTCCGAGAATCGTTTTAATTGTTAAATGTCAAAGATGAGCTTTTTAGCTGGTAATCAGGAACTATTCCCACTTTGGTAGACATATACACGTACGCATGCATTATTTATATACACACACACACACACTATATATATATATACACAATATCACAATCTTTAAAAATCCTATCCTTGTTTATATTTTAATATCATACGGATACATATACGCGTATAAAGACAATTATTTGATCTCACGAACTGCATATATGTGTAAGAATTAGAAATTTTCATTTATAGGAACTGCATTGGTGACAGTTTGCGCAAACAGTTGGATAAAAATCTGAATGAGCTATAACGTGTTTCAATTTTCCTTTATGACGGACCATTCGATCGTTCATTATTGGTCCTTTTTTTCGAAATCTTACGTAAATATTATATACTTTATATTCGTATAGATATGAAGATGATTTAGATATAGATAATAATGCGAGGTTTTAACTAGGAAAATATTTTGAAACTTTGATAACACGCACCATTCACTCAGATTATCCGCATATATAACATTTATAAACCAACCCCTCGTCCATATCGGATTCACAAATATTCGAGGATTAAATTATATATATATTATTAAAGCGCCACTTAAATTGGAGGACATACCAAAGTCAGCAAAAAAGGGAATAATAAAATAATAAATTAATGTTGAAAGAAATAATGCTTGGATTTCACAGCTCGTGAAGATATATATACCAACCGATCATATGCTATTTTGCAGCGGTGGATGAATCCAATTTTGAACTGTGAAAAGCACTCAGTGGTCAACCAAACGCATGCATATGACCTCTCAAATCATTTGGACAAAATAAAGTTTATTCCACGGAATTATAACATATAATTTTACCCTCTTGATAATTAACGAAAGAATCTTTTAGATATGATTATATTCGATTTTTTTGCATGAAAAAAATAGATGTGATGGGTATTCATATAAATCTTCAAACGTGTTCTCTCTTTTATATATATATATATATATATATATATATATATCCAGTCATTTACTAATACAAACATTTTTTTTACATGAAGACAATAAAGTTAGTGATGAAAGAAGATAATTCTTGAATAATATATCCAGATGTTGTTTGGTAGGTAACATCTTTCGCACGCCAACAATAATAAAATGCAAATCTCCAAAACCCTTATATACATATATAACCTATTATATATCAACTGATTTATAATAAGACTGGTCAATCAAAGTAAATATTTCAATGTCGACAGCAATATGCATGATTATAAAGATGGTAATAAGCATGTGAGCAGATGAATTTAGTTACGAATTATTGAACTGTGTTTTCCGTTCCTTTTTTTTTTGTGCGCGTTATCATAATATATTTTTTCTGTAGGTGTTATAATCATATATTGTATACACCTTTTAGACCCCTGTCGCGAGTGGCACGCGTCGTGGAATTTCAACTCTTTTTTTTTTTTACTTTCACTGTGTTCATATGATTGGTGGATACATAACTCTCTCTCTGTGATGTGATGAAATATGGTCAATGTCAGTTTTAGATTTCGTCCCATTTTTGACAGAATTTCAGCAAAACTGGGTTCCCTTCTTTCCGTCTTCTTTTCCCCCAACCCCCTATGTGACCAAATTTCATTTTCAACACATTTCAATATCTTTCTGTAAAAAAAAAAAAACATTTTTTGTGCCCATCTATAATGATATATATTTATGCAAATATCTTCAAATCAGATTGTCATTAGTTAAACAAGCTGAGGAAAAGAAAAGGAAGATGATCGAATTTAGAACTTATCATCGCATATATTTAGGGGTTTTGGTTTGGCGCATTGAACAAGGAGGATGTAATGATTGTTGTCGATCCCAAAACCAACGAAAATTGAAGATGAAAGAACTGTCCTGACGAGCACGCCTCCTCGCACCGCCACGTCAGACGTCATATTCTAGTGGGCCTGGAGGCACGACTACGACCCTCTTTATGGGATCCATACTCTCCCACGATCTTTACGTAAACCTCACATACATTTCGTTCTCTCAGATCGCAACCAGCCTGCCTTTGTTAAATTCCCAATATTTTTTTGTCGTTTTCTTACATGCTGGTCATGCTCTCAAATTTTAGCCAGATAACCGAAACCTCGTACAAGATGTTACCAACCCCAGCATGGATACCACACTTTCCAACTCTATGTACCCATAACATACGAGTTGCTACATGCAAATTGCAAGGTAAGGTGAAGCCGGAGGAGTGTTGACATTTATTAGATACAAAAAGAAAACACATTAAATAAATGGTTCATTGTATTTTACGTAAAACAAAAAAAAAAAGGGATACAAGTGATTAACCCTAACACAGATCCGTCTAATTAGCAACAAAATTTAAATAAGTTGCGTGAAAAACCTGAGAAACCCCACCTTGCCATGTTCCGGACGATGTTGATAAGTGGTTTCTTTCCTTCTACCTAAAGCATCCTTTTTTCTTTCTTTCATGTTCCTAACAAAAAAACGTAACCAAAAAAAGGCAGAAGAAAATATATAGGGGGAAAGGCAAGGGATGCTTTACTCGCATTTGATGGAGCGGTAGATGTGGCGGACAAAGAGGAGGGCAGCCCGGAAGCCAACGGTACCGAGCATCAGGAAGAAGCCGTAGCAGATGCACGCCATGTACCCGAAGAAGAACGACGTTTGCATGAATCCCGACATGTCTGATCTCGCGTAGTAATAGTACAAGCAGTACGCGTATATAAACACTCCCGTCGATCCCCCGCATACGAATGACCTGTTTCATTACCATCTCACATTACTCCCTTTTCAAAGTACGTATTTTTACATCCTAGAAAACACGTACCTCCACCACCATTCGTGGTCTTCAGCAGCTAGCTGGAAATACGTGAGGGCCACCGTTATAAAAGCTGTGACGATCAGAAGGATGATGAAGACGATGAACAATATGCTGTATATGGTGTAGATCCTGTGTCCCCATACGCTGGCAAAGATGTAGTACAGTTCTATGTATATCGCACTGAATGGGAGGAAACCCGCCATTGCCATCTGAGGAATGGCGCTCCTGTACCATGGGAGTTGAGGGATCTCCCTTGGGTACTTTGTTGTACGGCATGGCGCTTGGAACTCGGTTTTGCTGTTTTTTCCGGCAATGCCACCCAACACGAGCAATGGAGATGTGACAAGTGTCCATATGAGTACGATCACCACGATGGTTCCAAAGGGGAGAGCGGCGGTTGCACTGTAGGCAATGGCAACTGTGTTCAGGAAACAGAAGGTCAGGAACAGAGGGCCACAGAAGAGGCATCCGGTCAGCAATAAGTTCCTCACCTGCAAAAAAAAAGGCGGATGACAATGTAGCGATCAGAGTCTAAGGTTTGTGTTAAAAATACGCTTTTTGAGAAAGGGATGCACGTGCAGCAATACCCAGTTCTTTCCTTCGAGTTGACCATAGAATGAAGCGGCAGTATAGCCAGCAATTCCAGATGTGAGAGCATAAATGACGACCAAAGCAGTGAAGAGTGCTCCACGATTGTATGGATAGAACACCCCAACAAGAGCAAGCATGAAAATGAAGACAGTGCTGGTGTCGTGGAGGAAAAAAAAGAGTCAACAGTCAGAAGAAGACATACAGACAGAGATGTGAGAAAACATATCTAGAATGGTGAATCGCTGCCATTGATAAGGAACTTACAGAGTGAACAGTTGGGTACCACTGCCGAGACATGCTGAAAACAGAGATTTTTGCTTCGGGAATCGAAACACATCACCGTGAATGTACTTCCATCCGGTTTCCTCTTGATCATCAGCAGCTTCCTCATCTTGGGCATACCTTACAGGTTTGAAGACAACAACTGGATAAGGAAAACGCCTTGTCAATAATTGTGAAGTGAAGAGAGACAACAGCAAAACTTACTTCATGAAATCATTCTTGAGGACACGCATCAAGATAGTTGCGAGGAAACCAGTCAAAAGGAGGACAGTGACACAAGAGTTTATGATGGAGAACCAATGAATTTCCAAGTGATGTGGAAGGGATGAAGACATGGAGTACTTCTCCATTCTTTTCTCAAATGGAGTCTCTGTTTCCTTCCACTTGACAGTGTACATAAACTCTGCATCAACTTCCTTGTCCTCGGTGAGGTCCACTAGGGAATGAGGATCCATCCTGGCACTGATTTCAATAACACGGTACTTGTTGTAGAGAATCTCAAATTGGATGTGCTTGTAGAGGAAGTATTTGAACTCGCTCGGATCAGCCTTGCCCTCCTTGTCAACCTTTCCAATGAAACCCCAGATAGGCAAATCATCATAGTACATTTGGAAATAGTAGTCTTTTTCGACAGCCCTCCGGAACTGTTTGACTTCATCTTTGCTAAGCTTCTTGCTGCAGTACACCTCAGAGTCTTTTTCCTCTCTGAAGTTGAGTTTGTATGGAGCACTAACAAGCCGATCACCATTCAGAACCTCACCAAGAGCTTCCTTCTTCTCTTTCACACCGTCTGTGAATCAAATCCAATTCCGATCAGATTAGAAAATGAAATGAATTACATAGCCCATGATCTAAAACACAGTACTTGAATCAATAAATCATGTAGCCTTCAATCCAGAATGCATATTTTTTTTCTTTCCAAATTTTATATTTCTATCTAGCCTCATTTTGTCCTACTCCACATGATGAATTGGAATCCATAATTTTGAAATCGGTTTAGTTTTTCCTCTCCCCTTGTACTGTTCTTTCTCACTTGTAACAGTAACTCAATTGGTCAAACGTATACACCATGTTGCCGAGAAATCAACGCAATGCTGGATAAATACCAGCAAACGAATTTCAGCAATAAGACGTATCCATACCTGGAACGCAGAAGGGCAGATCGAAATATCTGTACGTTTCACTGCAATCACCATCGAAGGAAACGCATAATCAGTAACCAAGAAATCAAAACCTAAATCGGAAGCGCTCGAATGATCCATCCTCACCGCTGTCGACAACATTCCAAAAACTAATCCTTCTCATCCTCTGAGACTACGTTACGCATCTTACTGTTCCCGAATTTCGGGATCTCACTAGCAACAGATTCATTCTAATCGTAGCTAACAACAATCGCTTGTGTAGTCGACGATCAATCTCTCAAACCCCCGTTTGGAAGCCGATAGAATGTCAGATCTCTAAGTCCAGATCTAGGAATCTCAAGGAAAGCGAATGATAGACGAAATCGTTACCTCGGATTGTGAAATGGTCCGACCTTGTTGGCATAGAGAGGAACGGAGTCGCCTTCCTTGTAACGGTGGTCGGAAGCGTCGGATCTGACATGTTCGATGCCGGAGAAGAGGAGAGCTCCGATGAGGAAGGGAAGCAACATCGTCGGTGATCTCATGGCGTTTTCTCTCCCGTTCCTACGAGAAGGAGATGGGGGAAATCGTGAGATCTGACTTTGCTTTTATTTGGGGGGAAGGAAAATGGCCAAACCACGACGATGGATTTTGTATTTATACACCCCCAAGTTTTTTCCCCTAATTTCATTTTGAACTTAAATGAAATACATTATTTACTTTTTTTTTGGTATAAAATACATTATTTACTTCTTAAAACGTTACACTTTGAAAATAATACATGTGAAGTGAACTACTTAAAACTCTTTACAAATGATTTAGAGTTTTTTTAGTTGAAATTTATCTACAAAACTATCTGTGATAATTCTCAAAATCTCTAACAAGTCCATTTGCTAATTCATAACTCATCAAAGGCAATCGTTTACCATTTTTTTGTTATATTACAACATTAATTATTTACCTTTAATTCCATGCAAATGTTTAACTGGAAATGTAGAATTGCATTAAATAATCAAATGTACATGAACAAAAATGTAACGTGCATTTTTAAGTTGTGTTTTTCTAGCACACGTTCCAACAATAGATATAGAAAATTATCTATTTTCATGCACCTTTATTGGAAATTAAGAATAAGAAGAGCAGAAAACTATCTATTTTTATGCACATACTACCTTTATTAGAGATTAAAAAAACATTATGTAATTTAATGCAACCGAATAAAAAAATTGCAGCCGACAAAAAAAATTTTAAAGGGAAAATTCTAAATAATTATATGAATTTGTTAAAAAAATATTTTAAAAATACATGTATTGGGTTCAAAAAGGGGAAATTCCAAATTTTTAAATATTTTTATCTAGAATTTTCCCTTTTAAAAAAAGTAAAATAATAAATCGGGCTGAGTAATAAGAGTTAGCCCACAGTCCAATACATGTGAAAGGATTAGAAAAGGCCCAATATAAAATATCCTCTATTTGTAAACCCAAAATCGATAAAAGCCCATACCCATATACTATTATGATATGATAATTAAGCATAAGTACGTCTTGGGTTTGATATATTGAATTGTCTTCTCTCGAATTTTTCACCTTAATAGCTATTTGAAATTAGGCCAATTATAATATATATATATATATATATATATATATATATATATCATGGGATCATCTGGCTGTTTCACTGTGATTGGATCTAATAAACCTTTATTATATTTAAAAGTTGTCGCCACTGCGACAGCCACTGACTACCTAATGAGACTTGGGGGGGTCGGACAAGGAATCGGCATTTTAATATAATCGAATCGTGGACTCTTATTTATTTTTGTATTAATTTTTTTGTTTAAAAAAACAGATCATGTAATAGTCGGCGGAAAAAAAAAAAAAAAAAAAATTGGTCTTATCAGTTAGGTTCACGAGATAAACGTCAACAAATCACACTGTTTTTCATTTTGCTTTTGTCATCAATACATTGTATTAAATAATCATTTCACATTATAATACGAATGAAATACTGTCCAATTAACGATATACAAATACCGATACATAGAATAAGCTATTTAAATCCAATTTTTGTATATAAAATCTAAAATATTCAAATACACGAGAGATATTATTCTCACGCTAGGGAGCATTTTTACATGAAAAAAAAACAATTAGTTTTTGGGGAAAATATCAATAGCAAAAAAAAAATGGTAAAAATGGGGGTGTTATTGGTAATTTGTTAAGCATTTTACACTACTTATAGAAGATATTCGAAATAAAATATTTTTAAAATTGGTATGTAAATCAACGGAGGCAAATGACTCGTATTAACTGCAGGCTTGTTACATAGAAGAACATGTATGTACATACATACAGTCCTTGGTTCCAAGTTACCTGAATTTTCTTCTTCTTCTTCAAATTTGCTTATTTGCGGTTAATGATCTCTGAGATGGCAGAAATGGCGAGCGTAATCGATGCGGTGTTGCCGTATCGGATTTTGGAGGAGATGAATTCAACGTCTCCATCTGCTTCGAATTCGTCGTCTTCAGGAGAAGAATCGAGCCCCGTCGACGCCGTCATCTTCGTCGGGATGTCGCTGGTGCTCGGAATTGCTTCAAGGCATTTGCTTCGTGGCACTAGAGTTCCGTACACCGTCGCCCTCCTTGTCATCGGCATTGCTCTCGGCTCTCTAGGTTTGATTTCTTTCTTTCTTTATTTTTTTGCTTAGCTCTGTTAGTTTCCATGAGTTGTCTTCCTCTGCTTGTTTCCGGGAAAATCTGAGCAGGAATGGCTGAAACTGTGTGTGTGTTCCTTCATTTGGTTCAATGGGTTTTGACTAGATCATCTTGAATTCCATGTTACCAATCGATTTCGCATGAAAGGCTACTACTTTTTGCCTGATTTCAACAGGCAAGTTTGGTACTTTCCTTGAAAAGGAAAATTCAGAGATCGGCAGTTATAATTTGGTTTCGTTTAGTTGTAACTCCAGTTGTGTGATTTGGCAGAGTATGGAACTAGCCATAACCTTGGGAAGATCGGCCATGGGATTCGCATCTGTAAGTTCCCAGATTTCTGCTCTACTCTGACAGTGATAGTTCAGTGGCTGTAAACAATCATGATCTGTTTGTGCAAACAGGCTTTTGGTTGCAGCATTGATCTTGATGTTATTCTGCAGGGAACGATATTGACCCTGATCTTCTTTTGGCTGTCTTTCTCCCTGCTCTTCTTTTCGAGAGTTCATTCTCAATGGAGGTGCACCAGATCAAGGTTCGCTTTTTTGTTATCCTCTTTATGATTCTCAAAGTTATCTGTAACTGAGCTCCTTCCTCATGTTTTGAAGAGTTTGTCTGAAGACCAGCGTCTTGAACATTCTTCAGGATTCTATAGTTCTAGTAAGTCTTGGGCTAAAGGGTGCTAATTTTTTTTTTGTTCTTGTGTATTTACATGATTCATTAGATGTGTCTGGCACAAATGGTTCTGCTTGCTGGCCCTGGGGTTCTTATCTCAACCTTTTGTCTTGGATTTCTTCTGAAGGTAAGAACGTTGCTAGCTTGTTATGTGTAGATCACACACGTTGACAATTTTGAGTTTTTAATGCATCTGAGGTGCTTTTGTAGTTCACTTTTCCGTATGACTGGGATTGGAAAACATCATTGCTGCTTGGAGGACTTCTGAGTGCTACCGATCCCGTGGCAGTTGTTGCTTTGCTGAAAGAGCTTGGTGCTAGTAAGAAGCTGAGCACTATAATTGAAGGAGAATCCCTTATGAATGATGGGTAAGCATGTAAACATTCTATAAAATTTTAAACTTTTTTGTGAAGGTCTTGTGATTTTATGATGATTTTTTTGCTCAAGCTTAATTATTTTTCGAAATCCAGGACAGCAATTGTGGTTTTCCAGTTATTCTTCAAAATGGTTATGGGGCATAACTCTGACTTTGGTTCCATAATCAAATTTCTGACTCAAGTCGCACTTGGAGCGTATGTCTTACCCTTTTCCAATCTTATTGGTATTGTGTTGCTTGTATTTTTAGAGTTGTTCCACTTATTTCTGTCTGTTTAGTGTAGGTATTGGTCTGGCTTTCGGCATTGCATCAGTTCTTTGGCTTGGATTCATATTCAATGACACAGTCATAGAGATCACTTTGACTCTAGCAGTGAGCTATTTTGCATATTACACTGTATGTTCTTCCTCCAAACCTTGGACTCCAGTGTCATAGTCTTATCTCCGTAGAACAGCTAAGAATCTCCCGATGTGTGGCAGGCTCAAGAATGGGCTGAGGTTTCTGGCGTTTTGACTGTGATGGCTTTGGGAATGTAAGTCACAGTGAACTAGTTTGGCCTTTTTTTCTTTTAGTTCTGCTTATCTTGCATGCAACCACTTGTCATATAAAAATCATGACAGGTTTTATGCTGCACTGGCAAGGACAGCATTCAAGGGCGACAGTCAACAGAGTTTGCATCACTTTTGGTAAGGACTTCTGGAAGTACTTTTTAACTTCACTGGAAAAAGAGCAACTTTAGAACATTTTACAAATGGAGATAGAAAAGGATGAACAAAGGCATGTTTCTGAAACAAGAAGATGGTCGTGTAACATTAAGCCGGGTTTTTGCCAGGTTTTGCGGGTAGTGAAAACGAGACAAGTAACACACGCAGTACTGAATCATCTAATTGATTACATCGTAGGGAAATGGTTGCTTATATTGCAAACACATTGATTTTTATCCTCAGGTAAGTGTTATAACACAATCAGAGGATTTGCTGGTTATCGTGCAAATATGACTGCAATAAACTAGCTTTGTAGTAAAATTTGTTATTGCTTGTCAGCCAAAATCCTTTGATTGATCTGTTCGCTGCATTTTATAGAATGGATTTGTTTTCCTTATCCAGCAAAGTTTTGTTTCACTACAGTCTGCGTTTGGTAATTTGCTACAGCTTTTACAATGCATTTGTTTCTCTTGTGCTTTTGCAGTGGTGTTGTCATTGCTGAAGGCATTCTTGGTAGCGAGAAAATTTCTTACCAAGGTACCATCCATGGCAAAAAGAAAATATAACTATGAGGACTTAACTAACACAGGATTCTTATCCAGTGAGTCAAATCTGATATGGATGCGGGAACAATATAGCCCCGGTTGTATCATCGATATCTTATATGATGACTGCACTGGGCATCTGATTTCCTTAAGTTTATTACTCTTAGATATATATATGGATATGTATATACATACACAATGGATAGATGCTCTCCCTGACCCTAAGTTTTGTTCCAGGGGATTCGTGGGGCTATCTTTTCCTCCTCTACTTATATGTCCAACTCTCACGTGTTGTTGTTGTTGGAGTTCTATTTCCATTTCTACATCGTTTTGGATATGGCTTGGATTGGAAGGAAGCCATCATACTCGTGTGGTCTGGATTAAGAGGTGCTGTGGCTCTGTCGCTCTCTCTATCTGTTAAGGTGAGTTTTCAAAAAGACAGATCTATTGTATTGGACAGCGTGGGATATGCTTGCTTTCTTGCTAGATCTAATGTACTTGTTTATCATTTGTTTCAGCAATCCAGTGGGAACTCGTTTCTAAGTTCAGAAACAGGAACTCGGGTGAGTCGGGAAAACCGATAAGAATGTTATTATCCACACTGAATTATCATTTTTTTATTTTCTTAATGTGTTCAATTGCTCTGTAGTTTCTTTTCTTGACAGGCGGGATTGTGTTCCTAACTCTGATAGTTAATGGATCCACTACCCAGTTCGTTTTACACCTTCTTCGCATGGACAACTTATCTGCCACCAAGGTAAGGATTTTATCTAATCTTCTAACATCTTAGTTTTGTACTTTTATGTTTTTCCAGAGTACTTTCTCACATTCCATCAGAAAAATATTTACAATTTGAAAAGAAGTGAAGCATATATATATATATATATATTTCAGTTTTAGAAGGTGAAGAAGGTTGTTATATTTCTCTTTCTTGGTTAGTAGTGATTACCTTTTTCTCTTGGCAGAAACGAATATTAGAATACACAAAGTATGAGATGATGAATAAGGCCTTACAAGCTTTTGAAGATCTAGGAGATGATGAGGAGTTAGGACCTGCTGACTGGCCTACAGTTAAAAGATATATTTCAAGCTTCAAAGATTTAGAAGGGGAAGAAGTTCATCCTCGTGGTGGATCTGAAACCGTTGATCTTGACCGTACCAGTTTGAAGGATATACGTATACGATTCTTGAATGGTAATATGTGTATATATATACTCAGCTCAAGCTGCTAAACCTTTTAGTTGTTGTTAGTTTATTGACCTTTCAAAACTTGTTCAACCATTATGCATTCAGGTGTCCAATCAGCATATTGGGGGATGCTTGACGAGGGGAGAATCATGCAAACTACCGCCAATATTTTGATGCAATCAGTGGACGAAGCCATTGATTTGGTTTCAGATGAGCCTTTACGCGATTGGAGAGGCCTAAAACCGCATGTCCATTTCCCTAATTACTACAGGTTTCTTCAAACAAGGATTAGCCCCCGTAAGTTGGTCACATATTTCACGGTTGAAAGACTCGAATCTGCTTGCTACATTTCTGCTGCATTTCTCCGTGCCCACAGGATTGCGCGGCAGCAGTTGCATGACTTTCTAGGTATGTTTCATCTTAATTCAGTTTTTTATATTTTTACTTTTTGGAAGCAAGGACTCAGAAAGGTTGGATTTATGTGGTTGGATTATCTGTCCAATATCTATGCCAATGAGCTTATGAGGTTTGAATGTAAAAAACGTGAAATGCGTGCCTTCTGGACTAGGTGGCGGGTTGGGTTATCGATCAAATATCTACCGTCTATTTGGTACCGGGTTTAAATGACAAGTTCATCTTTTCCATTCACTTGTTTGTAAAAAGAAATCTTCTTCTATCCACAGGGGAGAGTGATATTGCCTCCATTGTTATAAATGAAAGTGAAGTGGAAGCAGAGGAAGCAAAACAATTCCTGGAAGACGTTCGTGCTTCATTTCCCCAGGTTTGAACTTAAAATAATGATGAGGAACTTTTGCTGGAAAAAGAGCAACTTTAGAACATTTTACAAATGGAGATAGAAAAGGATGAACAAAGGCATGTTTCTGAAACAAGAAGATGGTCGTGTAACATTAAGCCGGGTTTTTGCCAGGTTTTGCGGGTAGTGAAAACGAGACAAGTAACACACGCAGTACTGAATCATCTAATTGATTACATCGGAAACCTCGAGAGTGTTGGCCTGTTGGAGGGTAAAGAGGTTGCTCATCTTCATGATGCTGTACAGGTAAAGCTCATCTTGTCAAAACCATTCTTCTTTCTTTCTTATGTCCTTTTCCTCTTATGCTTTTTATCTGTTTGCTCCTCCCCTCTCTCTCTCTCTCTCTCTCTCTCTCTCTCTCTCCCCTCATTTGCAGACAGACTTGAAGAGGCTTTTGAGAAATCCTCCTCTCGTAAAACTTCCAAAGATAACCGATATGATTGCCACTCATCCTTTATTGGGAGCCCTTCCTTCTGCCATCCGTGAGCCGCTTAAACACTCCACCAAGGAAACTATGAAACTTCGTGGCGTCACACTCTACCGGGAAAGGTTTAAGCCTACTGGAATCTGGCTTATTTCTAATGGCATTGTAAAGGTGAAATTAAAATCTTTTCTTTAAAAAAAAATATTTCAATATAATGGATATTTCGTAAACTTGCGAATTGTGATATGCACAAAACAGTGGGCGAGCAAAAGCTTAAGCAACAAGCACTCGTTGCATCCTACATTTTCTCATGGAAGTACGTTGGGACTGTACGAGGTGCTGACGGGAAAGCCATATATGTGCGATATCATCGCAGATTCCGTTGTTCTTTGCTTTTTCATCGAAAGCGACAAAATTCTTTCAAGTCTCCGATCAGATCCCGCAGTTGAAGATTTCCTTTGGCAGGTAACCTTTATATTTAGATATGATGAACATACTCTGATATCGACATTTTTCATATGTTTCTGATTTTCTTCCCTTTCTTTTGGCAGGAAAGTGCGATCGTGCTCGCGAAACTATTGCTTCCTCAGATATTTGAGAAAGTAACAATGCAAGAATTACGAGCCCTTGTTGCAGAAAGCTCGAAACTTACGACATATGTTTCGGGAGAAACGATAGAAATCACTCATAATTGCATAGGTCTCTTATTAGAAGGATTTATAAAATCATCACTCGGTCGTCAAGAAGAGCTTATAGCTTCCCCTGCAGCACTTTTGCCTTCAAATATGAATCAGAGTTTCCATGGCTCAAATGCATCAGGTACCTCCTTCACATTTCTACTCCATACATAAGCTTGCAGAAATCAAGCGACTGTTTCTTTTTTCCGTCACAGGTACTTTGAGAGCGAGTTTTTCATATCAAGTGACTCGGTATAATGCCGAGACAAGGGCAAGGGTGATCATTTTCGATGTCGGGGCTTTTGAAGCAGAGAGAACTCTCCTGAGAAGACCATCCTCCTTGATGACGCCCCAAGGCAGCGATCAGATACAGAGAACCTTTAGCAGAGAGCATCGAGGATTGATGAGCTGGCCCGAACCATTCCACAGAGCCAGACAGCAGCCTCAGCTGAGAGACTCCTACAAGACCGATAGAAATGCAAACAGCTTGTCTGAGCGAGCTATGCAACTAAGCATCTTCGGCAGCACGGTAATGGCAGCTATCATTTTGATGTGTTAGAACAAAGATTGACACTGTTTTCGGACTAAACCCCGGGTTTCGACAGGTGGATGTGTACAGACGTAGCTTGAGTTTCACAGGCGTCAGAAACAAGCCGCAACACAACTTGAGCTATCAGAAGGCTCCTTCGTACCCAGGCCAAGGTCTCGTCTCGGCAAAATCGGAAGGGTCCATAACGACCCGGAAACAGCTAGAAACTCAGAAATTCGAGAGGAGATTCCATCAGGAAATGTCAGCCGAGAGCAGCACGAAACAGGGTCAGCATGGGGGAAGGGTGGATGACGAGGATGAGTCGAGCGAGGAGTCTGGAGCTGAAGACGAAGGGATCATAGTGAGAATCGATTCGCCGAGTAGACTCGTTTTCAGGAACGGTCTCTGAAACACAACCCATTTGGTTTTTTTGTAGCATATCTTCTGTTGTTATTGCTACTGTTTGTGTCATTTCTTATTTAAAATAAATATAAAAAAATAGTGCCACAGGAGCTCTGATGACGATGAATGGTGGCTGCCTACGCTCTGATGTTTTATGGTTCGGAAGGAGATGAACAGAGTTTTCCACGTCCGGAAAATCGCTGTATTCCGTATGAACATCTTTTTAAGTTCAGATTTCTGTCTTAAATATTACTGAATACAAATGGCGACAACCGAAAAGGAGAAGGAAAACATGTCCGAAGTCGGACAAGAAAGACGAGTTCTCAATATGGAATTCTCTCTCTCTAACAGAGGATCTCATCTTCTGCTTCAGTAGTAGCGGTTAGAAGGAATTGGGATTTAGTATCGGGCTCTTAGTATAGCCCATATACATTGTCGGCTCGATAGAAACTTAAATCGGGCTTTAGTTGTCTCCACTAAAGCCCATTTATACCATCATGGCCTTTGTTGTCATCACGATAATGAATAAAATATATAATATTTTAAAAAAACAAATCATATTTATTACATGCCAAATAGTAGTACCAATGACTTTTTTTTTCTTGTTACGAGATTCCAAAACCTCACTATTTTTCTCTAATTTTTTGCTTTCAATTTTATTTTATTTTTGCATTTATTCTAATGTGAACTAGAATACTTGCAAATACCTTCTGAATTTTGTAGAATATATGGAAAATATTATTCAAATATGACAATATTCAATGTGTGGGTGTTTATGTAGAAGTCAGATGAGATTAGATATCATATAATGCCATGTATTTTGGGGCATATTTATATCACCACCATTGGAAATGCAATTTATGCATTAAAATTTTAAAAAAACATGGAAAGCCATTTTCGATTAAATAAGATAGCCCCGTAGACAATAAACAAATAGACGAAATCATAGGAGGATATGTCTCTGTCTTCGACTTGGTTGGGATTTGGGAAAAAGAAAGTATCGAGGGAATTACCTCATACTTCTTCTAGGATGTCTTTTATATATATATATATATATATAAAAATTCTATTTAGTAAGGAAACATCCATGATTCGTTACCTCGAATATTGTATTGTTCACATACGTATGGAAATGGTATTTAAATAGTCAGGAACAAAATCAATTGTCGCAATAAATTATATTATGATGGACGGGGACCAGGGTCTACCAAATCAGATATGGCAAGAGAAAATTTGCATAACCCAAGCCACCAAGGTCAAAAGGTATGCTCGTCCTTTGCAGAACTAATAATTGTAACCACCACTAATAATTACCCATTTAATTTAAAATCAACTGCAATAAAAATAGTACTAATAATTGCAATAAACAGTAATTAGCATTTAATCTATTACCACCATTTTTAACAAATCCCCACCAACATATAATAATTTTTAAAAAAAAAACATGGCCTCTTTATGCACATGCTACGTCTAACCCCATGACTCTCTCTCTCTCTGCCGTTGCCGTACAGCTAATGCCTACCGAAGTGTTCTTGCATAAGCATGACGTCACTCCATACCTTTAACTCGAATCCACACCGTTCGTATATGGTGATGATCTCAAGCTGATATTATCATGGCCCCATAAAGGTTGGTCCATTATACTACTAATCAACTTCGAATTTTAATTACGGAATATATGATCCCCCGTCGATTTCTGCTCGTAATATTAATATATATTTATGGATTTTATTGAAAAGTTGGGTTTATTATTTTAACATAAAAAAGCAAAATATAACATTCACTTTTATTTTTGTTGTTTTTGGCCTTTTAAATATTCCATTTTTTACTTTTACTTTATCTTTCACCAAAAAAAAAAAATCTTCGCCCTTCAAACATGCCAAAAAAACGAAACCGAAATAGAGGGGAAAAATTATCACATATTTTATCCCCATCACCCAATATCATACAATAACCTCGACCAACTTTCTATACAAAGTTTCTAAACATAAAAACATTTAAAACTCGTCAAAAAAAAAAACCAACGATAAAATTGGCTCTGAACGTGTTTTTTTCCCCCCAACGACGTCCCCAGTACGTAAAACACCATTATTACAGGGTTCACCCCTTTGTTCTGATGATGGTGATTGTACCCCTCCCTTGGGTTTGGATCCTCGTAAGAGCCACGACGGCTTTCCCCGAGAGACCAGGACCGTGAGCCGACACGCACGGCCGATATGCGAAATCTCCGACCGGATGACGAACCGGCCGAGTCGGCGGCATCAGAATCCTCTCGTTTATGTCGTTTAGGGTTACGTCGTCTTCTCCACCTCCCGGTTTCACCAATGCAAATGGATACACCACTCTCTTCTTCGTCTTCTTATGCTCGTTATTCCCTGTCAGATATATATAATTAAAAATACTGTGGACCGTGCTTGCAATATCTTACTCGTAAGACTTGGTTTATTAATATCGAAACGGTTACAAATGCTGAGACAAGATCTACCAGTGTATGAGGATGTTGGTTCCGGAGACACTTTTGGATAAACAGGAGATTTTTCTTGAACAGATCTGTCGGAAGAAGACGACGAGTTCGGAGATTCGAAGATGACGTCAGAGAATGCCTCTTCGACGTTCCCCATTCCACTCTTATGTTCATCTACACACATACATGCATGCAAGGCGAAATTATTTAGATTTCATATAATGTAATCATAACGAAAATAAAAAGTGCATTAAGATCGAAATTATAAATACGACCAAGTATATAGAATACGTGGAATGTCCAGCACCATATATAATACAGAGTAGGTCTCACCTGCAGCCAACTGACTATTCATGCAACTATAATTGCCAGACAGGCCCCAGTTGTTCTGCAAACATTTCCAAAATCAGCGGAATAAATTTAATTATCCAACTAATCATTCAGAAAAAAGATTGTCTATAAACACATTTGAAAATATGAATGATTATTGAAATAGAAGAAAAAAAAGACCTGTGAAATATCGTCCAAAAATTTGGCTTGATCATCGACGCAGAACGAAAGACGTCTCCGTTTGTGTCTCTCGCTGAACTCGATCAGTGCGTCTTCCAAGTAGCCGGTGGAGACGTCGGAGAATTCCATCTCCGGCGACCCAAAAATCTGCTCCGGCGATTCTTCCACGGCGTCACAAGTATCTGCAATTGATATAATCATGCATAACATGAACCCTACCCAAACAATATCCACGTATATATAGGCACACATTAATACAAACGTGTGCATATACATGCATGCATGTACATATATATGACCCATCAGATAAATTTCATCAAACGGCAAACGACACAGATCTTGACAATGCAACAACTATACATTAATTATACTTCATTGACGTATGGTCCTGCGATATATATATATATATATATATATGTATGAACCTGTAGGGAAGTCTTGTTGGAAGACTGATCCGAGGTTGGGGAGATCCCATGCGGGGAGGGATGATGATGACGAGTAGAGAAGCTCACTCATGTTTTCAGTGCTGCTTGTCGGATTTTGTGCTGAATGTTTTTGGGATTGTGAGAAGCTGTGGATGTGGATGTGGCTGCCTATTTATTTTGGTGGGTTGTGCATAAAAAGCAAAAGATTTAAAAGAAGAAGAAGAAGAAGAAAACAGGAAATTTGAAAAAGAGAAAAAAGAAATGGAGAATTTCGGAAGGTGAAGAAGAATTAGCACTCGTTCAGTCAACGTAAAAGAAAAAAAGATAAAGATCAATATAGGTTGGTAAATGTGTGCTCCTCGGGATATGGGATATTTGTAATATGTAAAAAGTAATTTACTATCATAGTTTCAAACTCTCACGCCTAGGGGTAAATAAATAGAGATGTAAGTTTGGGGTTTTCTCAAGGAGTGCGATTCATTCTATAATTTTTTTTTACCATTGCTTTCGTGTGTATTGACATATCCTTTTTATATTGTGCAATTTGTACTGCCCTTTGTTTTCCTAATGCACTCTCTCATGAACCCGAGGCTATATAATTCGATCAAAGGATCTGACAAATGTATATTATCATACCCTAATACGAAAAATTATAAAGTATTGTTTGGTTTCCATTAGAAAATATGTAAAATTAGTATTGATGTTATCGTATAATTAAATTTTGTATCAATATAAAAAAACCCTAAGTGTCCATGTAAATATAAAAACAGGACGAATGTTTGAAATGGTGTGGGGTTGGGTGTTTGGGGGACTGAATTATAGCTAAAGGTTACGATATCATATCATGCTGTCCGTGCTCCTGCGTATGACCGATAGAACATATCGAGAAATTTTATATTATAAAAAATAAAAAATTGGAATTGTGATGTGAACTTTAAAAAGCTGTGATTAAAATAAAAATAAAGTTATTTGGCTGTGGTAAAAAAAAAACGACATGCTTTTTACTTCATGAATCAGAATTGTGGAACAGTAAGCAAATTTACAGCCTCAATTATATTTAACGATTTTAACTGGTTGAGTTTATTGAGAAGTTTAATTATGACAACGATGGAAGTCATTGAGTCAATCATACCATGCAGGATTGATTTTATGCGTAAAAAGAAATACACGGCGATAATTTTATGACGTAAAATTTGAAAAAAAAAACACAAATGATATATCAATACAGTAATTTCAATTGTATCATTTTATCTTTTTTTTGGCCTAACAGGATATATCATGCAAGCCGAAAGATTACCATGTCTTCAGAATTAAAACTTTCATATATTTGTTTATAAAATATTTTTTAAACCAAAAAGTCATGCATGAGGGAAATTCAAAATGGCAGCTTTTTTTTATAATTAAAATTGTAAGTTATTTTAAATATTTATTTATTTTATTTGTATATTGATTTTGATGTGGCGAACAGCCGTTTCTTCTTTCGGATGCTTTTGTTTTCCTTCATGTCTTCTCCACTGTGGGGTGGGTCATATTACATCTTATCACGTTTACCCTCTTCCATTTTCATCAGACTTTATTATAGCCATATGTATGTATATATATATATATATATATACGTATATATTTCCAACCTTGTCGCGGTCAATTTAAAATATATATTGCTTAGAGTTATATAATTCAAATACTAACACAAGACATGAGAAAATCTGTTACGTGGCAAATATTATTTATGGAATATATAAAGATTCCACTAAAAAAAAGATATAACATTGTTCTCATAAACATATACTAATCTTAGGGTTTGGTTAGGTTGTGTATATATCATATATGTGAATTATGTTTATTTTTGATAGGCACAGCCGGGATTTGAATATATGGCGGGCCTGGATGTTGGTCGGACCCTTTTCTTCAAACCGGGTTTTGAACGGTCCACTCAATTAATTAGAAATTTAATTTTCTTAATCAGAGTTAGCCTTTAATATCGAATGAAATTGATTATTTCTTTATATCCATAACTTGCGAGAAGATTGTGTGCTATATATTACTGTGCTGTTATTGTTATATATAATATAATGTATTACATCGTCGTGATATTTTTTTTTCTTGGCCTTGCATTTAGAAACTGTGCTATTAGATTTACTTTTACCGATATAAAATATTTATATAATATTTTGAAATATGCAATGATTAAAGTTAACACTCTATTAAATAATTATCTTGGTGAATATTTACACCTTGGAAATTATAATACTATATTAATCATACATCATTTATTTGTCTGTTTCTGGGTTTTGTTCGGTTGTTCATCCAACGGTGTGAAATTGTCAATGATGGCTAATCAAACGGTGATGATTGATTTAAATTGGGCCTGTGTTGAAGATCTGTCTGCCAACCACTTGGCTCCATAGATTTTAATATTCTTTGGCCCATGCAGAGTTGGATTACACGTCACCATCACTAATTGCATTTGTCAAAACTCCGCCACGACCCCTAACCTTTAAGTACATTTACATTATTTCTCCATACTTATTTCTGTGCTGATTACCCCCCACACCTGCTGCATGTCAATTGTATAGTTTGTTTCAAGGGTAAGCCGAATTGTATGAAAATATTAAGGCCCATTGGGTGTAAACAAAGAAGAAAAACCAACTAGTAAACCGACCCGTTTTTTAAAAACCCGAAAACCCAAATTTCCTGCGGTTTTCGATTTTTTTTTTTAAATTTTAGAAAAAAAAGACACCGCGGTAGGCAACCCTAAGTGCTTGCTCTGTCTATGTCACTGTTCTTCCTCGGGAGGGCCAAGCCGTTACTTCTATCGTCTTTTACATTTCGTTGCCAAGCCTGCTTTTCACCTCTTCGTCTACCGTCGCGCTCGTTTCACGCGACCGGAATCATGGTACGAGAAGAAATGTCCGATAGTTTCTCCACGGAATTATTGTTGAATTATTGAGATTGTTTGTCGTTTCCCCTGAAAGAATTGATTGATTGTTTTTGCATTCAATTTGTATTTGAAATTCGCAGTCGGAACCGGAGAAGAAGATCGAGACGGATGAGGACCTCGAGCGGAAGAAGAAGAAGGAAGAGAAGGTTTGACTTCTTTCCTCTCATTATCTAAAACAATCGTTTTCCCGGTTGAAATCAATGTAGCTACGTAGTTTCTTTAGGGCTCGTTCCGAATGAGGTTTGTTGTTGGTAGATTTTGACATGTGAACATTGGCTTATGCGCAACCTAGTTTCGCGAATGCTTAGGAAACATAGAACAGTGATTCAGTTGGCTATGGCGGGCAACTGTCCGATCGAGCTTCACCTTTGAAATGCTGAAATTGCTTGTCCATTTGGACGATATGAGAAATGGATGCTGGGATGTGGTCGGAACCGAATCCTACTGAATTGGGGAAGTAGGAAGAAAGATTGTTAGTTTTTACTCTTAATAGTGGCCTGTGAAGTTTTCATGGACTTTGTATGCTTGGGTTTGACTTTTAAGTTCTATGTCGATGTTCCTTCTGGCTGTTTATTTGTACGTATTACCTTAGTACCTGAGAGGAATTATTTAGATAATATCTTATGGAATCTCTACATTGCTTTTATGAAAACGGTTTATGTGTATTGTCATATAGGCCAGGGAAAAGGAGTTGAAGAAGCAGAAAGCTTTGGAGAAAGCAAAGCTAGCTGAACTGAAGGTAATCTCTAACTATTTCACCAATAAGGCATTTCAGAATTGCCTGGCATATGTATTTACATGTGAATGTTGTCGCCTTGGAATTAGAGGAACGGTTGTGTTTCTTAACTTTCTTTCCCAGGCAAAACAAGCAAAAGATGGCACAAACGCCCCTAAAAAGAGCTCAAAGAAGAGTGCAAAACGGGATGCTTCAGAAGATAATCCGCAGGATTTCGTGGACCCAGAAACTCCACTTGGTGAGAGGAAAAGACTCTCTGCACAGATGGCAAAACAATACAGTCCTGATGCTGTAGAGAAATCGTAAGTCTGACGAGCTTTTTATTACACAAATCTTCGAAACTAGTTCACATTTACGTCAAATGCAATATGTTTTCCCTGGATAATCTTTCTCTTTGGTAGGTCAGGTGGTATGCATGGTGGGAAAAATCTTGCTTTTTCAAGGCGGACTCTAAGAGTTCCAAGCCACCCTTTGTTATTGTATGCACCCTGTTGGACTCTTGAATCTCTTGCTGTTCTGAACAGTTAAATTTTTTTATGCTTTACTTGATTACTGAAGTTTGCTGCGATTATTACTTGAGGAAATCCGTGGTTTTGAAATTATTCATGCTAGTCTGCATGGTACTCCAACACTTATTTAATCTCTATGCTTCTATCTGCAGGTGCTTCCTCCTCCAAATGTTACTGGGGCCTTGCATATTGGCCATGCACTAACATCTGCAATAGAGGTTTCTTTAGCGTACAGTCTGTTCTTTTACTCAGTTATTGGTCCTCCCTAAGCTCACTGACTTGTAATTTGCGGATGCAGGATACAATTATTCGTTGGAAGAGAATGTCTGGTTATAATGCTTTGTGGGTACCCGGCGTTGATCATGCTGGTATAGCTACGCAGGTTAGTTTTATCAGTTTTGATTAGTTAGGTTTCTTTTAGCATATATATACGTAACCTCAACTGAATCTCATGTTCTACGCTATAGTGTTATTTTTTAGCCTTTTCTTAACCACACATTTCCAATTGATTTCTTCGTTTTCCTGCATGCTTGTGGAGATTTGCCGTTTTACACTACTTGTTTCAGATTTTCCTTCCTAGTCATTTTGACTTTTGGAATCATAATGGCAGCTGATCACAAGGATCTTCTTTGGTTTTATTGTAGGTTGTGGTTGAGAAGAAGCTTATGCGTGAAAGGCATATGACTAGGCATGACCTTGGCCGTGAAGAATTTGTAAAAGAAGTGAGTTGAAAATTAAATACGCTCGCAAACCCTTTTTTTTCCACTCTTTATTTTAATTAATGAAATCTCTCATGATTATTTATTTGTTTTAAAAAGGTGTGGAAGTGGAAGAATGAGTATGGTGGTACAATTCTAGGACAACAACGTCGTTTGGGAGCTTCTCTTGATTGGTCCCGTGAGGTAAACATTCTGCGATCATTTATTGCATGGACAGCTTAAAGCAATCTTCAGTTTCATCGCTGTATACTTATTTGTAGGTTGGCCATTTTCTCTTTACTCAGTGTCAGCTATCCATCTTATAGATCTAGTTTCTGTCTATAAATTTGTAGTGTTTTACAATGGACGAGCAAAGATCAAGGGCTGTCACGGAGGCCTTTGTGAGATTATACAAGGAAGGGCTTATATATCGGTAAGCCTGAAGTTAGACTTGTAGTCAAAATGTAAGCTTTTAGCTATAGAATCACTACTTTGAAAATCCAAGGAAAAAGGATTAGAACAGAATTGTAAATAGAAAAACCTTCAATTTTCTGGTTACTTACAGAACCAACAAAATAATAATAATTTATTCCAAATAAGAGGACACCTAACTTGAAACTATGCCATGAATTTTGCAGGGATCTTCGACTTGTTAATTGGGATTGTATCCTGAGAACTGCCATATCTGATATTGAGGTAACTTAGTTAGTTTATGGTAGCTCCTACGGTTATTGGATATCATCCTTCTAACGTGGAGTCTGATTTACTTTCATAGGTTGATTATACTGACATCAAGGAACGAACTTTGCTTAAAGTCCCTGGCTATGAGAAGCCGGTTGAATTCGGTGTTCTTACTTCTTTTGCCTACCCTCTTGAAGGGGGTTTGGGTGAGGTTGTTGTAGCTACTACTAGGGTTGAAACCATGCTTGGTGATACTGCTATTGCTATTCATCCAAATGATGTGAGGTACAAGCATCTTCATGGAAAATTTGCTATTCACCCATTTAATGGAAGAAAACTACCGATTATTTGTGATGCAATACTTGTTGATCCAGAATTTGGTACTGGTTGTGTTAAGGTACGAGCTAGTTCTTTTGTTTTCAGATGCTATGTTCTTGCTTTTTATAGTTATATTGCCATCTCAGCTTTACTTGGTCTCTTTCTTGTAGATTACTCCTGCACATGACCCCAATGATTTTGAGGTTGGAAAGCGCCATAATCTGCAATTTATAAACATATTCACGGATGATGGAAAGATCAATACCAATGGTGGACCTGAGTTTACAGGGATGGCCCGCTTTGCAGCTCGTGAAGCTGTTGTTGAAGCTCTTGAAAAGAAGGTATCACGTATTCTTCAGGAGGTTTTGTCATCAAATGGGTGCATCCCATGTATTGTCCTCAGCTTTGCCTTGGTTTCAACATTTTGCCGAATATTTTATGCAGGGACTGTACCGAGGTGCCAAAAACAATGAAATGAGGCTTGGGCTTTGCTCGAGAACCGGCGATGTCATTGAGCCTATGATAAAGCCTCAATGGTATGTCAATTGCAGCACTTTGGGGAAGGAGGCTCTCGATGCTGCTATAAATGATGAAAACAAGAAGCTTGAGTTTATTCCAAAGCAATACACAGCAGAATGGAAAAGGTTATTTTCTAATTGTCTAAGCTTTGACGCATTTCACGTGTATACTTCTGTAGATGTTTAAGAAGTTTTACAATGATGGGTATTACAGGTGGCTTGAGAACATACGGGACTGGTGTATTTCAAGACAGCTTTGGTGGGGCCACAGAATTCCAGCATGGTATGCCACCCTAGAGGATGATCAACTGAAAGAACTTGGCGCATACAGTGACCATTGGGTTGTTGCTAGAAACCAAGAGGAGGCTAGAAAAGAGGCTGCTCTTAAATTTGCTGGAAAGAAGTTTGAGCTGTCTCAAGATCCCGATGTGCTTGATACATGGTTTTCTTCTGGTCTCTTCCCATTATCTGTTTTGGGATGGCCAGATGAAACTGATGACTTCAGAGCATTCTATCCAACATCTGTTCTTGAAACTGGACATGACATTCTCTTCTTCTGGGTTGCTCGTATGGTTATGCTGGGAATGAAACTAGGAGGCGATGTTCCGTTCAGCAAGGTATGCAGTACTTTTCCTTTTAGAAGCCATGTTTTGATTTGTCACTGATACTTCTGTGCCATTAAAACGTTTATGCTGTAATTCAGGTTTATTTGCATCCTATGATACGTGATGCACATGGGCGTAAGATGTCAAAATCTCTTGGAAATGTAATTGATCCTCTTGAAGTAATAAACGGGGTAACACTCGAAGGCCTTCATAAGAGGCTAGAAGAGGGTAACTTGGATCCAAAGGAGCTGGTTGTTGCCAAAGAAGGGCAAGTGAAGGATTTTCCAAATGGTATCCCTGAATGTGGTGCTGATGCTCTCCGTTTTGCACTTGTCTCGTACACAGCTCAGGTACTGTATATCCACCCCTACGTAGACCATGTTATTTGCACCATAAATGGGCTAACTCGTAAACTAATCAAATTACTTTGCATCATTTTTCTAGTCTGATAAAATAAACCTGGATATCCTACGAGTGGTTGGTTACCGTCAATGGTGTAACAAACTATGGAACGCTGTCAGATTTGCAATGATGAAGCTTGGCGAGGGTTACACCCCTCTGCCAACTCAAAACCCTGAAACCATGCCATTCAGTTGCAAGTGGATTCTTTCGGTGCTGAATAAGGCAGTAACAAAAACAGTGGAATCCTTGAATGCGTATGAGTTCTCGGATGCAGCCAACACAGTGTATGCATGGTGGCAATACCAGTTCTGTGACATATATATCGAGGCGATCAAACCTTACTTTGCTGGTGACAACCCAGCATTTGCCTCGGAGAGGGTGCATGCTCAACATGCTCTCTGGGTGTGTTTGGAGACGGGTTTGAGACTACTCCACCCATTTATGCCTTTTGTTACCGAAGAATTATGGCAACGATTGCCCTCACCCAAAGACTATCAAAGGGAGGCTTCTATCATGATCTGTGACTACCCATCTACTATGGAGGTCAGAAGATTTTCTATGGACTTGTGAGTAACCTATCTTGGTGGGTTCCTAATATCTTGTTTTTTGACCCACAGAACTGGACAAATGAAACGGTGGAAACCGAAATGGAGACCGTTCTGGCAACTGTCAGATCTCTTAGGGCTCTCAGAGCGGAGCTGCTGGAGAAACAGAAAAATGAAAGGTTAGAGCATATGAACCAAGTGCCTTTGAGTACGACACTGCGACTAAAACTTTGTTTCGACACTTAACAGTCTAAACTGCAAATTTTTTCTACGGAAGAAACAGTTTCAGTTTCCCACTGTAATTCTTTGCAGATTACCAGCCTTTGCTCTATGTGAAAATAACTCAACATCAGAAATTGTTAAATCCCACGAGTTGGAGATCAGAACCCTAGCAAACCTATCATCCTTGGAGGTGCGTGAAATGGATACCATTCTTTTTTCTTCCTTCCTTATGTTTCTCTCATATTACCATGCTTTTCTAACTTGTTTATAGCTTTCCAACAGGTTCTGTTAAAGGGAGAGCACTCGGCCCCGGCTGGATCTGCAGTCGAGACAGTGAATGAGAACCTCAAGGTCTATCTCAAAGTTGATGGAGCCATTAATGCAGAAGCTGAACGAGAAAAGATCAGAAACAAGAAGGACGAGATTCAAAAGTAAGCTTGACCAACGATGGACAAATATTATAGAAATTTGTTAGGGAATGATCTACAGATTAAAAAAAAGTGATCTACAGATTCTAATAATATTCATGCGAGATTCTAATATCGATGCTGTGTTCATATTGTTTTGGGTTTGATCAGGCAAACAGAGAAGTTGAAGAAGATGATGAGCGTGAATGGGTACGAAGAGAAGGTCCCTGCACATATAAAGGAAGAGAACGCCACTAAGCTCACCAAGCTTCTCCAAGAATTCAATTTCTTTGAGAAGGAGAGTGTGCGTCTTGACGCAGAGACGACGGCGTCAGGACAACACAACAGACCCCCAATGTCGGAGGATGACAGAAACATATAAGAGTCGAGTTAAAGCCTCGAATCACGAAGATTTTGATTTATGAGAGAAAAGGGTTATTGCACAATTTGGAAGGTTTTGTCCTTTCGATTCTTTGTCCTATTTATAGACTGACCAGTTTTGTTGCATTGTAAACCGTACAACTCAGTGTTGTGGGTCTTTTGTCTTGGGTGATGTTTAATTACAGGGATCATTATCCGTCTGGAACAGAGGTTTCTCATATGATAAAAAGAAGAAGAAGAAGAGGGCTCATTTCATGTATTCTATAACTTTTTATTACGCGGGAAAAGTCAAAATTTTATTACATCGCAGTTATATATGGATCTCTGGATAGAGCACCATTCAAAGGTTACTCCTCTCAAACTAAATAGTAAATAATCTCAAAACCCCCGAACAACCAAAAAAAAAAAATGAAATTCATTATTTTAAAATAAGATTTTAGGAAATGAAAACCTGGGGGAAGAAATGCAGCGAATTATCCCCATTTAATCAATCAGCAGATCTTGTTCTTGTTGGTGGCCTTCTTGTCCTTGTTCTGTACAAGCTTCTTCCAATAGGCAGTGACCTCCCTCTGCGTCTCCTCCGCCGTCTTCTTCACAAACCCGTTAACCTTTCCGTTAACATCTCCGTTACCATTAGCCATCTTGGCGTGGACCCTAGCGGGGAGAGTGTCGAGCTCGTGAAGGACCTTCTCGATGTCGAGAACGAGCCTCTCGGCCAGAGTACGCGAGAAATCTTCCCTTATGACCACACGCAGGACGGTGACGTGCTCAGCGTCAGCAGGCATAGTGTAGGCCGGCACTATCCACCCGAACCTACGTAAAGTCTCGGCCACCTCGAACTCATTGTGACGGCTGTTGTCCTTGAGCGAGAACGCCACCAGCGGAACTCCGTCATCTTTCGATTCGATCTTGAAACGTCCCGTTTTCTCCAGTCCTTGCTTTAGGACCATCATGTTGTCCCTACAGTTCTCCATCACGTTCCGGTATCCCTGTAAGAAAACGGCACTTACGGTTAAGGGTATTATGGTCATTTTATATACGCGGAAGGATGTCTTGGATTACACACCTCGTATCCAAGACGGATTAGCTGATAGTACTGAGCAATCACTTGGCTCGAGCCTGAAACATGCGTAGAATACACGAATGTTAACGAAGAACTATAAGGAATTAGTCATTGTAAGTTTGTAGTGATTCATATATATATATATATATATAATATATATGACATGGATGGAGTAATTAAGAAAATGACGACAGTGATACCTTTGGAGAAGTTGAGGGTGAAGGTAGGTTGGTCGGAGCCGAGATAGTTGATGTGGAAGATGAGTTCTTCGGGCAAGTCGGCTTTGCTCCTCCAAATGACCCATCCGATTCCGGCGTAGACCAGACCGTACTTGTGTCCGCTCACGTTTATGCTCTTCACCAGCTCTAACCTAAAGTCCCATTCCAGCTCCGGATACAAGAACGGCGCTATGAACCCTCCACTCGCCGCGTCCACGTGTATCGCTGTATCCCATCTGCCATAATATTCACCATTTATATCATTTCATATATATCTATACACACGCGTACATATGGAGTTATTCTCATGTGTATATATAAATATACGTACCCTGTCTGCTTGTTCTTTTCTAGGAGGAGGTCATTGAGGCGCTTGACATCTTCGAACTCGCCATTGAGGGTCGAACCGAGAATCGCAGCTACGCATATAGTGTTCTCGTCCACCATCTCCACGGCCTTGACCGGGTCCATTACGTAATACCCTTCTCTCAGTTTCACTTCCTTCAGCTCCACCTCGAAATACCGTGCAAATTTCTCCCAGCAAACCTGATTTAACCGAACCGGATTAATCCGGTCTGTTTGATTTTGGATATACACACCAAGAGACAGGAATCCGGTTTACCTGGACGTTGGCTCCGGTCACGATGTTAGGCTTGTCGTAAGGAAGGCCTTGAGCCTTGCGTTTGTTCTGCCACTTGCGCTTGAATGCCAAACCGGCCAACATTATTGCTTCCGAAGATCCCACCGTCCCGACTCCGACCGCGGCCTCGCCTTCACCCAGCGGCGCGTTGAACATACGCGCTATCATATTCACGCACCGGTTCTATCCATTGCAACACATATAACAATTATTATTATTTTTCTAAATGGGTCGTTCTTAATCATAACCAAGAAGTAAAAAAAAAAAGGTGTGTTGAAATTTATAATGTGAAGAACCTGGAGCTCGGTGGTGACGGGGTACTCGTCCATGTCGACGTAGTTCTTGTTGACGGAGTCCATGATGAGCTTATCGCACTCAGGCTCCATCCATGTCGTCACGAACGATGCCAAATTCAGTCTCGGGTTCCCATCTAACATTAGCTCGTCGTTTATGATCTGGTACGCTGCTTCTTTCGGTATCGAATTCTCCGGCATCTTGAACCTGGTCGGTTTATATATATATACAATTAGATTCTTTAATCCATCAAATATCATACACCAATTGTATATAATTCAAGAACCAATATATATGATGGAAACAAGAGAGTGGCTTGATTGAGTTATGTATGTACCGTGGAAGAGAATCGCGAACGTAGCGTGAAGCGAACGTGGAATGGACCGACACATCGGACTGCGAAGCTGTCTTAGATAAAACCATCTTACTTTCTGTCTCTCTTACACACACAAAAAAAAAAATCTTGATCTTTTTTTTTTTCTGTTCTTGGATGAAGAATGTGGAAGAGATGGGCATCGGCTTTATATAGTGGAAGGGGCTTGAACGCGAGCCTAAACGAACCTTTCAGCGTTTGAAACGCGATTTGACAAATCCTCCGTCTCTTTCCTTGGCAGTTCCCACCCACGCGACTTTTCATTGATTATTTATTTGTTCGTTTTGATTGATTGATTTCTCGGTCGAACAAAGTCTAATGCGGAAAGTCCAAAACCGACAATCATGCTTATAAATTTTGTTGTTTTGAAAAAGGTTCAGGTATGGGAATTATTACTATTATTAGAAACAGGCTTAATTAAAAATATATTTACAAGTATAATTAAATCAGGTCCTAGGCTTTATATAATTGATAGACCGCGTCAAAAGATCCCCACTTGCCTGCTTTCAAAACTACGAAAGCCGTCGTTTATGAAACATCCAACCAAAATAAATAACATCAATTATGTCCGAATTACGTTAACAAATGCATACTATAATTTTATAATTTTACTTTTTCTGCTTCTCCGCATGCGACATAGAGGGTTAATCTATTCGACGATTGATAATTATTAATTCAAAATGTTATATAAATTATTCTCACCTTCTCAAAAAAAAAAAACGAACATATTCTTTAATCGGACAAAACCAAATTCAAAGAAAACAACAGATCTATAAACTGAAAAGTCGTGGTTGTAAATAATCACGAATATTGTATACAAGGCGTTTTGTGCAAGCACCTTTGAAAATAGGTTTATCTTCTTTATTTTTATATGCGGTTCATGTGTCGGAAAACCCTTGTTAAGGATAAAAGTATATCCGATTATTGAAGGCAAACCTGAGTAAAATTCGATTCCGTAAAAAATAAAAACGAATAATTAATTAAAGCAAAATCCCACAGATTTCTGGTTTTTTTTTTTTTTTGCGAGGATGGTCTGAATTATTTGTTTGCGCGTCCAAGTCAGAGGAGACGGTTTGAAAATTAATCATTCCATTGGGAAAACGCAGACGCGGCGAATATCTCTCTCTCTCTCTCTCTCTCTCTCTCTCTCTCTCTCTCTCTCTGTCACCGCCAATTACGGGTCTTTATACACAGTTGCCATATTGGTTAATCCTTTATTCTTTGCATATATAAACATTTGACCCATGCGTCATCGTGAATAAGCACTAGAAGCGAATGCGCCAATTAATTTACAAAAATGTAAATAATATTCATTGGTCCAATGGGCTGAACGAGTTTCATTTGAATGGGCCGCGAATATAACGCACGTGATGTGCATGCGCCGTTGCACTCTCTCACCTGCCGGTTTGTATAATTTCCTGTTGTAAATTACATTTTTAATAGGCAGTAGGCTTTTTTCCCCCCTCTAGACCCTTTTTTACCGCATGATGTGATGATATTATTCATAACTTGTTTTGTTTATTCAGGTTATATACATGACTTGCGGCTTAGGCAGAAGAAGATTAAATAAATTCCTTAATGGGCTTTAATTTAGGCCCATTTAAAATCCTAATCCGGCCCGGCTAACATGCGCTAGGTCCCAGTGCTGCGACGAAGCTGAAGAAATCCAAGGGAAAAAAAGGGGAAAGAGTGCGTGTATCGGGGTTTGGGATCGATCGCGAGGCAACGACAATGGAGGTTCCAGGTTCATCGAAGAAGATGATCGCCACGCAGGCGGAGATGGTGGAAGCGAAGGTCCCGCTCTCTTACAGAGACCAGTGCGCTCATCTCCTGATCCCTCTCAACAAGTGTCGTCAGGCCGAGTTCTACCTTCCCTGGAAGTGCGAGGACGAGCGGCATGTCTATGAGAAGTGCGAGTACGAGCTCGTCATGGAGAGGATGCTTGCGATGCAGAAGATCCGTGAGGAACAGGCCAAGCAGAAGAAGCACCAAGCGAGTGGCGTTCCTCTCGGCGCAAGAACCGCTAATGCTTAGAATCAGTCTCCGATCAACCGTTTCTGGTTTACCGGGTGAGTGTATTGCTTTCAAGATTTTGGATTTAGGGTATTGATTTAGCTGCCCGTTTTCAAAATCAGGTCTTTTGTGGTCGTTGTCTGCGAACCTGGGCATTTTGGTATCGATCTTCTGGGTGATTTGATGGAATGCATTTTCCTCTGCTTCAGATCCTCGTGTTCTTCGTATCTATTTTAGGTTTTGGTTCAGAATTGATGAGATTGTGTGCTCGGTCGTGAATTGTCAAAGGGTGAACTCTGATTGGACATTTCCCTTCTTTGTAACACCAAATGAGGAATACCAATATTTTACCCCTCTGCTAAGTATTATCGTTTTGTCTTACCAAGGAGCCAATGATGCAATTCCTTTTGAATGGATTTCCATTTCGCCCGATCCAAAAACCACCCTGCTGCTTGAAAAATACCTGTTGTTGTTTGCCCTTCTATGGTTTTGCCCTTGTGTCAAGAATCGAAACACCCCCTGGCGTCAGAAAGTATCCCACCATTTAGCCCAGTGACCCCTATCTGCATTTTGTAGTCTCTGTCAGTTTTAGATGAAATGTCGTTGCCTCTCTGTTTAAGAGAGTTTTATGATTACTCTTGTTGTTCATAGTGTATTGTTTTTCCCCTGCAATCATAGGCACTTGCGTAGTTTTGTCATTGTTGTGATGGAAATAACAACAATATTTTGCTGGTAAAAAGAGCTTGCTATCTTGCTAACCAGACTATACCCATTTTTAAACTGGCCAGCCCAGGAAACTATAATTGATTTTCAATTAGGTCTCGTTATAGAAGGATCATGTTATTTTGTAATTGTTATCCAACAGCTGCTAGGTGTTTTTTTTGCCTGAAACAGGCAAGTAAGAAGACTGTTCCAAAGCTGTCAGAATTCCTCTCCTTTGCCCATCTATTTGGGTATGTGATGAATGTTTAGAAATCACAGAGTTCACAGCACTCGACACATTCTGGTCCAGTTTCCTTGTCTGACCAGCTCATGCTTAGTTGCAAAACCTGGAGTGTTCCTTCTTGGAAGACTCTGCAACGGATGTAATTATGAATAGGTGGAATATATATATAGGATACAACACAGCCGGGTGATGATGTAGAAAGATTCTCTGATGATTTTTTCTCCATCTCATTGAGTACTCTACCCAGTACCCATGTACTTCCTCTCTCACAATATGCATATATGTTCAACTTCTTCTTTACCCATTTTCTCCATTGCTATGATTGCTGCCATTTGTGTTTTTCATTGTATGTATGTACCCAGCTTTGGTCTGAAATTTCACAACGTGTGGTGATTGATTTCACACCAGCTTTTTATTCTGTCCTAAAATTCTTGCTTTGAATGATCTGGGCAGGGAAGGGGACACTGAGCTCTGGAGAAGTGGGGTTGCTTTTGCTTCTTTCTTGCTGCTAGTGATTAAAAATTGTTGGTACACTGCCATCAGGTGTATGTATGTTCAAGAAGATTCTCCATCTCTTATCTTTTGAACTGGTGATGTTATTTTCGAAAATAAATCGTAACCCATCAACGATTCACATGCCTTGGTATCGGTTTCGATGATGTAAAACCTGGAATTTGTTGAATCTCCAGCCAAGCCCGGGAATTTGTTTGCCATATTTTATTGCAGGTTTCGTTCATCTCAAGAAAAAAAAAATGGCAGGTAGATTAGATATGGAGAATTTTTACAGTGGGTCAAGACTCAATAGTTGTTCTGTGTTCTCAAATGATGTTTTGGCGGTAGAAGAAACAAGTTACTGGACATATGCCATAAGAGTTACTGTATCAGACAAGCACAGGGTTTGGGTATGCATTTGCAGGCATGCCATGGAATGGCCATGGCAATAGTAAGTTTTTTTTTTAAAAAAATTGAGAATTGATTATTTATATGTCACGAGAATCCAACGCCTGTACCTGTCGAGTACGTGATATAGATGCGTTGAATTAAGCAAAATCGGGATTATAATTGTATTTTTAAAAATTCTGTGAAAAATCGAATGAAATGATGTTGGCATGGCATTCGTGGACGTGGACAACCCCCTCGTCCATGCATTGATTTATCTCCGTATTTGGAAGAAAAAAAATATTACAAATAAATAAGGCCCTCTTTTGTCGTGTATGTGAATATGTATATATAGGTGTATTTTTTTTTATAGGATTTGTAATAGTTAAAATTGAAACGAATAAATAGTATTGAAGAAAACATAGGAAGGAAGGTGATTTGGGCAAAGACAAATAACATCAGATTAGATTGGAATGAAAGTTGTAGTGAGGGAAACATATCAAACCTAATACCGATCTTCCTAATGAAAGTCAAAGGTTGTTTGGTCCTACGTCCCCCCCCCCCCATTAAATAATAACATCCTTTTTTTTTTTGCAATGACCCTTTACTGTTGCACATTGTATTAAATTATAATTATTTACTTGATTGATTCGTGTTGTTTTCAATGTTACTAATTTATTTCTCATCAAAATCACTTTTAACCAACTCTCCTGAAATTCCCTTTTCTCTCCTTTTGATTTTCTTCATGTATATTCTCTTTCTCAAGGCGTTTTTCTCCCTCGGGGCTTTACAACTTCCTGTTTGTGATTGCATGTGATATGATTGATACCTTTATTAATTTACAATGTCACACAAAGTAAAACTGAAAAAAATACACGAGATTTTTTCAACGATTAATATATATTCATATTTTTACATTCCAATGAAAAATTATTCCTCTTATAAATCAGTCTTTACCCGATTTACAAATCCTCATCAATCCTCGAAGCAACAAGACATTCTCTTTGTACTTTTGTCCACAAAAGAAACACGGTTTCGTCAAAATGTAACAAGGAGAAGAGTTTTACGTGGATTCTGCTTCCAACTAGTTGAACTTCATCATCATCATCATCATCATTCCTCTCTTGCATTTAATTGCATTAAAAGCCCTTTTTGATACTGAAAAAATTTCACTTGTCCTGTTTCGGCAGATGAAATCAAAATCTTGAATGATACAGTCAACGAAAAGTCAGACTTGAAATGATGGTGTGGGCATATATATATCCAACTTCCCTATCACCATACACACTCACACACACAATGCGATTTTATTTTTCCTGCATAAGCCTTTATAGTCTCCACAGCCTTTTGGCGTTTTTCCAGGATCTTGCTTACTTTTTTTTTCCTTCTTGTTTTTTATTATTATTATTATTATTATATATATATATATATGTGTGTGTGTAATGGTTTGGCTTAATTTAATTAATCTTATTTTCCGAGATTTTACATGGATAGATAAGCTTTTAGGTGTAGAGTGAAAATGTTGAATGAGTGAAGGAAAAAGGCAAAGCCTATAATCTTTAATTTCCACGACATTCGTTCGACATTAATTAGGTACCATCGTGAGGGGGAAAAAAGGTCCACGTTGTATATTTTCTATGTGGACAAAGTTTTTTTTTGTGCTGTTGCATGGTGTCGAAATTCTTTCAAAAAGGCTTTAAGACCTTAGATTACGTAGAAAAATGACGATCCATATCAAATCAATACCGACATGACGAGTTTGGCGCAGCTTTCATCTACTATCAAATTGAAGAGAAGACACCGATTAATTAATTAATTGATTAATTAGTGGGCTTGTGGTCAATGGAATTGAACAGCAGAAACGAAGTCATGTGCATGTGCATGGGCATGCATGCATGCAATGACATCTTTGAAAATTAATTAAACCGGTTTGGTTAGTGAAGACATTTTGCTCTCCACCGGCCTAGCCTACTTCAAGAATTTTCCTGGAATTTTCTTCTTTTTTATTATTTTATTATACATGTCATGGGATCCAAGGTAAATATTTCTCAACACATGATATATAACTATAGATATGCATAAAAACCTATATATATATAAAGAGAGAGAGATAGATTCGCATGGGCAAAACAAAACAACTTGAAGATTTCGTGTTCGGACACGTTTCTCGTGGATGGTTTATCACGTCGTAGAAACTCAAAGACAAATTAAATGGGCGATGTACATATAACATATATGTATGCGATGTACATATTAACATATACGTATACTAAAAAACAAAAACAATATTTGGATACGTTATACTTGATCATGAGCACGCGCGAACCTTGAAGTTTGATGAACTTAATTTGATCGTTCTTGCCAAAGATTTGTTGGCAACAAAGAAGAGAGGAAACATCCGGAAAAAAGCAAAAGCCTTGGGGGTAAGGAAGAATAATATATATATATATATATATATATATATATGCATGCATGAATTTATGATTATTATTGAGAAGGGAGAAAAAAAGAGAGAGAGGGATGGCATAATTAGGGCATGAAGTCAAAAGGGTGGTCCAATGCGTACAAAGCGTAATGAAGGACCATAAGAACATGTGAATTATAGAAGCAGAAGGTAAATAATTCACAGCCCATAAAGAGAATTTTGGAATATGATAGCATCCAAAAGGTCAAAGCATAGTTGTTAGGTCTTCTTTTCTTTTTTTTTTCCTTTGCCTTGGTATTGCAGACCTTGGTGAAAAATTAATTACTTCCATTCGTAATCGTATAGTAAATTTCAACACGACAAAAACATCCCAACGTGATATATATATATATTTCAAATACTAAGATTTTTTTTTTTTAAATTTCATAAAAAATAATTCAATCAGAATGAAATTAGAATCGGATATTTTAAGTTATTATTCGATACAAGGTTTTTTTAAAAAAATACTTTTCAAGTGTTTCAAAAATCTAAACATGTTATCGGTTTTTCAAATGCAGATACGTAACGATAATATTCTATCAATTTTATTTTATATATCGAAAACCATTTTGGTCAATATTTGAGATTATCGAATTTTCAACAATGTGTATACGAAAAAATACTATTTGAAAATTATTTAATTGCATGTTTCGTTTAAGAAAATAAATAATAAGGAAAAAAAAATATTCCAGCTGGTTAGAGTGAACTTATACATGTACATATTCACACATATGTACATGTGTCATGTGTGTATGTAATGGAAGCATAGATATACATGATTCGTCGAGAAGCATATAAAAGAGACAAAAGGAATAGATGGAAAAAGAAAGAGCCATCTTTTGGAAAGGGCAAAAAGCAAAGCAGAAATTTTGCTCTTTTAATCCAAACGAAAGCGAATCCTCTCTGCATCTCCATTAGGGTTCTTTTTATTCTCCTTCTTCCTCCGCAGAGGCTTTCTGGGAAAAAAAAACTTTTTTTTTTGTTGTTGTTGAGGAAAAACAAAACCTTTTTGGTCATCATCAGACATACGAAAGATGGGTAGATGTGGAAGGAGCAACGTTGACGGTAACGGTAACGGAGTGAGACAGTACGTACGGTCTCCGGCGCCTCGCCTGAGATGGACGCCGGAGCTCCACCGTTGCTTCGTTAACGCTGTTGATTCGCTCGGCGGCCAACACAGTACGCATCTCTCTTCCCTCTCGTCATCATCATGATTCATGACTTTATTTCATCGTCATGATCATATATAAAACTTTGAATCTTCATGCGTGTGAATGAAACAGAAGCGACTCCAAAACTTGTTCTTAGGATGATGGATGTGAAGGGACTGACCATTTCACACGTCAAGAGCCATCTCCAGGTTTGTCTAATGACCACACCCAGCATTTGTCCTATTAGTTTGTTGGTTATTCTTCATTACTGTTTGTTTCGTATATACACACACACGCATGTGTATGTATATACTCTTCTGAATTTTCCCCTTAGTTTCAAATGATTTCCAAGTTATAACATTGTCTCTTCTTTTTGTCTTCAGATGTATAGAGGATCTAAACTCGCTTTGGGAAAACAAGGTAATCTTTTTTTTTTTTTTTGCATATGTATATACACACACACATACACATTCGCCTAAAGGTTACGGGGCAAATGTCTTTTCTGTAATATTAACAACAAAACTGTAATGCACAGTTTATATCATGTATCAATAATGGTCGTCATGTAATGTTATGATTCATCCGACAATTACCATATATATATATGTATGTATAGCTTGGTAAATTGAAAACAGAAAATGGGGTATATATGCATGGTAGTATACATGCCTTTTTCTTCCACATAATAAATGTTGGGTTCACTGTTAATATTTGTGGACAGTGGAGAATTCTTCGCCGAGAAGAAGACAAGACGACAGTGGCGAGGAACACGACAACTGGTCTGTACACACGAGGAATGATTGTCATTTTGGCTCACAACCCTATCTTTCTCGACATTCTTCTCCTAGGTATTTCATTTCTTACTTCTTTTTCATCTTTTATTTCACAGGAGATTAATTCATTAGTTTCACATGAACTACCGTTATTCTAATACGTGCCGGTCTCCTGGATCTCAAAAGATAATCTTTTCCCCCATTGTCAGCATGGGCATGTTTATATATCCTCTTTGTTTCAACTTCAAACGTTTTAAAAAAAAAAGTTTTTTGAAAAGGAAAAAGGAATACTGAGGCTATATCCTCTTTTCAAGACTGGAAAGATATGATATTTTTTTCTTCTGATAAATCATTTAATGTGGTTTGGAAAAGCAATCATACAGTTTTGTCTGTATACAAATTGTCCTCTTTGAAGCAGAGGAAGGGCAGACCAGAGGATGATGAGTGTTTCGGCCTGTGAGGATGAAGAAGAAGTTGATGATGATGATGATGATGATGCTGAGCTTCACTTGAATTTGAAAATGGACAATCGAGGGACAATGCCCCATTCCTTCATATTTCAATCTCGCTTCCTCAAGGTACATTAAAGGAAATCATTATCAGAAGAGTACATACTCAATACACACCATTGAACTGTGGTTAATCAAACTAGCTGATTATTGATAAACCCCATCTCTCAATCAGACCCATAATAATCTATTCATCGTGATAAATCTGTTTTCTTTAGGTTCAGAACCCAGAAGATGAGAAGATCAACTGGGAAAATACCTGGCGGGAACACGAAGAACGCAAGGAGGGAGAAGAAGAAGAAGGAGAATTCTCAGAATGTGAATTATCTTTATCGCTCTCATTGAACCATCGTCGCCCATCTTCACGGAGAAGCAATGGATCATCCTCCATCAGTGAATCAAGCGAAGCATTCTCCTCTTGCTCTGCCCCCTTCGTCTTCAAGGATTGCTCTGCGTCTTCTTCGGCTCAGCAACAAAATCTCAACTTAAATCTCTCGATCTCTCTCCTTGGTAGCTGAAAATTTTATCATAGATTAGTGCAATAGATTCAGATTCCTTTGGAACCCCCGATCGTGTTCTCTGGGATTCTAGATTTTTCTCAGAGCGAATTTTGTTCGGATGGTGGAAGCAAAAGTCTCAGCCTTTGTAGCAAACAAAACCCAGTAAATGGCCAAACCATGATGGTTATATTACACTGGAGAGAAACATAAATGCGAAAACTTTTCATGAATAAACCCCAAAAACCATTCGAATGGTGATCAAAGATGAGAGAGGATGAGTGTCTGCTTATCATGAAGATGATGGACGCTGCTGCTGCTGCGGATTGTGATGAAGGTGGCGTTGATACGAGGACCTGACTTTGGATTCGAGCAACGAGACGTATCGATCGAGAATGGAGGTCACTGCCTCAAAATCCGTCACCTGTTTCTCGATGGCCTCGATCTGCCGAACGTATTCGTCGAGACCACCGCTTTTGGATTTCATCTGCTCGGCGAAAACCCTAAGTCCCGCTGCGACATCGCCGAAGTCATTATACTCCGCCGCAACTCTCAGATTCATCTTCTCCACCAAATTGAGTAGATTGTTCGTTCCCTATCGAGATTCACAACGAGAAAAAAAATTTATTTTCAGATCCAGGAAGGTGAAATTGGTACTGGAGAAATTACAATTTCGGATTTCTCACCTGAAGCTCCGATTTCACCATACATGATACGTTCGTGAAGAGATCGTTAAGAGAGTCTGCTAGATCGTCTCGATCCTCCGCCATGGCTTAGCCGGATGAAATCCCAATTCGCGATGGAGAAGAGAAGCTGGTGAGAGGATGAATCGTTAAAACGCAGCGTTTTGGTGAAGTGAAATAGAAAATCTAAATTCAATTTTTTTTTTCTGTCGGCGTTACGTTATTTACTTTCCTCAATCAATTTTCGCAACCGCTTCTCCTGAATAAACAAATTAAAGAAATGTTGGGAATGGTCGGGGTGGATGAATCTGTCGCACCGAATCGGTTCGAGGTTTCAGACTTCGAAGTCCGACGCTCCGTCCTCCTCCTCCGGTAGCTCCGCTGCCGCTGTTTCTCCCGTGATGTCGTCGGGTTCCGGCCCGATCCGCCGAGTCGCTCTCTTCATTGCCGCCATCTCCATCTCGTGCTTCGTTCTCTACAGAGCAGTTGATTCCCTCCAGATCGTCCGTGGCTCGTCGCCACCTTCGTTGTCGTTCTTCCCTCGGATTTTCCCGTCTTTCGATTTTTCTTCGCCTCTGGTTAGTTTCACTTCTCTAGCTTTTGGGCTCATCGCTGCTTTCTCCGGAATTTGATGTTTGGAAATAGTAAAGTATGATTCAAAATCTGGAGATTGATTTGTTATCCATGGACGTTCGCTAATGTTTATTACAATCAATTCGTATGTTGATCTTATTATTATGGATCACTGAACCTGTAAAATTTAGAAATTCTTGTTTCCATTCTCACCAGTTCCAAGCTATGAAATGCATTAAATTGGAACATTGACTTATAGCCTCGGTGGTGCTCGAAGCTGCATCAGATTAGTATTGTGAGCTGAAGTCATTGTTTGTTTCTGTGATTTGATGGTGATGCGGATCTCAGTTTCAAAATTGTCTGTAATAAAAGAACTCGGAAATAGTACCTTAACTTTTGTAATCTTTAGTAGGATCATTTCTGAAGCTTCAGGTCTCTGATTTTTATCTGCATGTACATAATCTTGCATTTTTTGGCCTTGTGTTCCCATCTCTTTCGGTTTTCGCCAGATTGTACCTTATGGCGGTTAATGCTTGTGCCAGGATGAGGAACCTAAACTTGAAGATGTTCTGCATAATGCTGCCATGGAAGACAGAACAGTCATTTTGACGACTTTGAATGAAGCATGGGCGGCTCCAGGATCTGTTATCGACCTTTTCTTGGAGAGTTTTAGAATGGGGGAAGGAACACGCAAACTTTTGGACCATTTGGTGATTGTTGCTTTGGATAAGAAGGCATTTTCTCGTTGTCGGGCCTTACATAGGCACTGCTTCTCTCTAGTCACTGAGGGAGTTGATTTTTCCCAAGAGGCCTATTTCATGACCCGGTCGTACTTGAAGATGATGTGGAGAAGGATCGACTTCCTGCGGTCTGTTCTTGAGATGGGATATAATTTCGTTTTCACGGTAAGTTCTTGTGGCATCGTTGTTATAAAGCAGACGCATACTGGTATGGTTATCAGAGTTCAATTTCCCAGATCTTAGATTAGCACATCAAGACACATGAATACTAGCACTGACATGTTATAGGATTACGGATCACCACCTTATGTTATACATATGGCTTGGTTCTATTGAATGATCTGTTTGCTAGTTTCCCTTTCCAGGATGCTGATGTGATGTGGTTCAGAAACCCGTTTCCACGGTTTTTCAGATATGCGGATTTCCAGATTGCATGTGATCATTTCCTTGGAAGATCAAATGATATACAGAACAGACCAAATGGAGGGTTTAACTTCGTTAGGTCCAACAACCGGACTATATTGTTCTACAAATACTGGTATGCTTCACGACTAAGGTATCCTGGGTATCACGACCAGGATGTCCTTAACTTTCTCAAGACCGAACCCTTCATTTTCCGCATTGGGCTGAGGATGAGGTTCTTGAATACCGTCTATTTCGGTGGTCTGTGTGAACCCAGCAGAGATATGAATCTAGTTTGCACAATGCATGCGAATTGCTGCTATGGTATGGACAGTAAGCTTCATGATCTAAGAATCATGCTTCAAGACTGGAGGGATTTCATGTCTCTGCCGCTACATCTGAAACGATCCTCGGGTTTTACATGGACGGTCCCTCAGAACTGCAGGTACTGCACCCTTTGGTGACATTCTCTCTAAGATTTTTTAATTTGTCGCAGTTTTTGAAACCGATTCGTCAATGGTCATATGAATGTTAAATGTTTACAGTCTCGATTCTCTCCGGCATTATGACACCGAGGATGAAGAAAGTGACCCACCAGAAGCATCACAAGAAGACTGAAGTTATATTACTGTTCACAGTCCTGAAAAAATTCCCACAGAGAGAAGGAATCGGAAGGTAAGCTGTATTCGGTCGGTCGTTTTCTCTAAAACAAATGGTGGGAAATGACATGTTTCCTGTCCTAACAGGCAGGCTTCTCGGATTTGACGTCTTGAGAACCGCAAAAATTCCGACAGCTGTGTGCGGTTTTGGGACATGTGGATATAAGTCCTCATGTAATGTAAGTAGCTGGAGAGGGTGTTATTATGTGGTTTTCGTTGCCATCTCCGGTGGTAGAATAGTTATTCAAAAACTGGGTTTAGCATAAATTTGTCTAATTGTACTTTATCTTATACTTTGTATGTTGAAATCATTTAATTCTATACAAGACATTAAGAAGAGGGCCACCAAGAGCTTTTGATATGTCCAAAAATTGGATTGCGGTCCATTTCTACTAAATTAGTCGCTCGGATCAAAACGACGACACGTGAAAATTACTCATTTCTGAGACGTGATAATCGTCGTGGGACCCATGGAATGGAATGGACCGAATATCAAATATGATCACGTTAAAAATTAAAATCGAATGATTCCATTACAAAATATCTGAAATTCTAACCCACTTGAGATTTGTCTCTGGATGAAGGTTATTATTGTAAATTCGTTACGACTAAATTTTATAGTATTGTTGCCAATAACTCAGTTCAGGAAAATAGCCACAAAAAAGAATATGGATACTTGGCATTTTCCCAATTCGAATTTTTACGAGTAAAAATGAAATTCGTAGCTTTTTAGATCATTTTTGCTCAATTTGGGCTTTCGGGTAATTTTCTTTAAAATGAATGGCCCATAACTTCAAATATACATGTATATATAATTAATTACTTTTTTTTCCTGTAACGGTCATACGTTCGAATAAGAGAATAAATTTTATTGGCATTAAAATATTCCAGATATGTATTTCAGAACTTGCCTTACACGCGGCTAATTGTTGTTAGGACCCAAAGCCGCTGTTAAATTACCAAAAAAACAAGCAGATGCTAATATTACCATACTACCCATCCGGATACCGCAGCTTGCCAGCTTCTCTGAGAACCTAAGGCTATCTTTGTCATTTCACTAATAATGAAAAAAAACCGTTTGCAGTCTTTTTGGTAATAATTTCAAAGCTTGTTAGAAATTAATTGAAGTAATTAATGTTCTTCTCGCGTAATTATCTCTTTTTTCTCCTTTATATACACAGGTACGCTCACACATACACACTACATATTGTGTGTGTATATATAGAGGCAAAGCCTTCTGTCTCGTGGGATACACTAATTAAAAATCTTCACGGGTCAAAGATAAAAGTGAGTGAAAGACATCAGATGAAGCTGTTGATTTTTTTGGTCCGAGATACAACAAGAATAAAAAGGCCTCGTGACGAATGAGGTACAATTTCTAATCCTAGTCTATCTTAATCATATATATATATATATATATATATATATATATATATGGCATGTAAATGCCTATGTTCAACTAAATATATTTGATTTTAAGTTTTTATCAAGTTACAGTTGTGGAGAAGCCATATATGTATGATTGAAAGAAAATCGTGTTAAGATATGAAATATATTAATTATGCATTTTAAATGCCTCGATGACTAGTAAATATCTTTAATAAATTACTATATATTATATAGACGAGTGTGAAAGGGAAGGTTATGGTTAAGATGTCATTGTTATAGGGAATGACACTTGCTTTAAATGTAGAATTCGAAATGATATATATTATGATAAAATATAATTTTATTCAACGAACGCAGGAGAAACTTTTCATTTTTTTTTTCATAATTGACAATGTACATAAGAGTGTGAATGGACTCGTCCGTGGTTACAGTCAAAAAGAGAACATAAAATTTTGCAGAACATTTTTAATTAGGATGGTATCCTTTAAAAATCAACATTAATTATATATATGATCGGTTCTAAATGGTTATGATATAATTCTCATTATGTATCGTTAGATCGCTTAAAATAATTTTCACAAGTAAACATGTATATAATATAAGTACATGATATTATAGGGTCAATTAGTAATATAACAAACATAATAATTGGAAAAATAATGTTTTATTTAAATATTATTTGGAAACTAACTGTTATTTACATATAAAATCACAAAAACGTTTTTAAAAAACTAAATCCTAAATTACAACCTAAACCGTAACGACAAAACTTTTTAAATAACCAAAAATATTATTGATTTTTTTTATAAATGTCATTTTATCAATTTCACTTTTTTTTTGTTATTCCACTAAAATCTCCTATATGATGTAACTGATATGCTAATTTATCGAGATATTTTTAAATTTTAAAATTTTTCCTTTTTCCGTAAAAGATAGACAATATGATCCTCAATTGAGCTACATTGTATACCGATTTATTTGTTTTCTAGCAACCAATTGCTTGAGTTTGGGAAGAACGAACGAAATGTATAGTTAAAAATGAAATGTCCTTTTTTTTTTACTGTACCACATGCTTTGAAAATATTTACAATCATTCTTCCTTGTCCTTTTATCTTTGGAATATTTCTTTTTAGTTTCAACTCACCTCATTATAAGATATGTATATATATATACCTACGACACATAGTTATTATATCATGTAGTCATATAGATGGCATAACATGGAGTCATGGACTGTGTATATATATATATATAGAGAGAGAGAGGGAGAGATGTGAACTTTTTTAAAACCATGAAAAGGGGCCATATGAGCTGATAATGGTGACGACGATGGCATGACACTATTATGTCGTTGTTTAGCGGAATGAAAATCTCCTGATTAGAAAAAAATATATAAAATACTACAGATTTTCGAAGATACATACAAGTTAATGGAATGAGTGATAAATGTTTATGTGTGTGTGTATATGTATATTTATAGGACTAGAGGCAATATGCAATATGTATATATCGATGAGTAGTGTAAGTACGTAAGTATTGGTAAGGAAGAGAGAGAGAGAGGAGCTGGTGAGGGTTGTCTCACGCACCATACTCTGTCGTTTTGCGGCAAATGGATTGGGTCCACCGACCTCTGTAGCTCTCATACTTTCTCCTCACCTCTCTATTTTTTTTTTTAAATTCCTCAATTTAAAAAAAAATCTAAAAAATAATATCTCTGTATATGTGTAAGTCCATATAGGCGACACCAAATTGTAGAGAATATTTTTCTTCAAAGGGTATATACATATATGCATATATATATACATAATATACTTTTATATAACAAATTTTTTAAATGATTATATGAAATTTCTTATATTTGAAGTATTCAAATCAGTGGTACGAATCAGAGTGACAATTGACAAATATGTTTGTATTAATACGTAGTCTGTACAATTTTATTTGTATCTATTATAAAATCACAAAAAATAATTTAAAATGTAAATATTTTAGAATTTGAACCATGTACCCTTGTGTTGTTTTGTCTTGAATAATATTGCTTATGATATATATGTATATGTGTGTGTGTGTGTGTATATATATGAATGTAAATCGGGTGAGATTCTTTCTTTCACTTCCCCACTTTCTCCTAATTTCCGTTTCATCTCCATGATGTACAAATATCAATCTCTCTCTCTCTCTCTTATTTAAATTGTTGTATATATATAATCTTTCGTTTTCCTCCCTTTTTATTTTGGATTTGAGTTATTTACACACAAAATTTTAAAAATCACGAATTGCCCATTTTTAGGGCATTTTTTCAGATAAGATATCAGTGGAAGTCAAAAAAGAATTTAATGTTGGGAGTTTCTTCTGTGTAGTTTCATTTCTCTTTTCTTCTCTCACCATCACAAACAACAACAAGAAGGAGAAGAAGCAAAACACAAAAAAAAGGGGGCTGCTTAAGAGCTTCAAGATTAAGAAGAAGTGACATGGCGGCTTCTTCATCATCGGCCGCTTCGTTTTTTGGAGTAAGGCAAGAAGATCAATCTCCAATTCCTCTCCAGAATCCCTCCGCCGTCGCCGGTCTTCCTCAGCCGCCGCCTCCGTTGCCGGAAGCTCCGCCGCAGAAGAAGAAGAGAAACCAACCAAGAACACCAAGCAAGTTCCTCTTCATACGAAATTAATCTCTTTTCTCTTATTCCTTTTTTCCAAATTCACGCTTTTCTCGCAAGAAATCTTCTATAGACTTTTTCTAATGGGTCATCTTTGTCACTTACTAGATCGGTTTTTTCTAAAACAGATTCTCTCTTTTTGGTCTTAGGTTTTTCAAGAAGAAACAAACCTCGATTTAGAAATAAAAAACCCTAGTTTTTGTTTGAATTGCGTTTCTCACATGCATATTCAGGGAGTATTGATTACTCCGAATCTTATTAAAGCTCTCTCTTCAAACTTCTTACTCTTTGTCTCTTTTATTACACAACACAAAAAAAACCTCTGGAAGCAGATTCAGATGCGGAAGTGATAGCTTTATCTCCAAAGACGCTAATGGCGACGAACAGATTCATATGCGAAGTGTGCAACAAAGGGTTTCAGAGAGAGCAGAACCTGCAACTCCACAGGAGAGGGCACAACCTTCCATGGAAGCTGAAGCAGAAATCGAACAAGGAAGTGAAGAGGAAAGTGTATCTGTGCCCGGAGCCCACGTGCGTCCACCACGACCCCTCACGTGCGCTCGGAGATCTCACCGGCATCAAGAAGCATTATTACCGCAAACATGGCGAGAAGAAGTGGAAGTGCGATAAGTGTTCTAAGCGTTACGCTGTTCAATCTGATTGGAAAGCTCACTCTAAGACCTGCGGTACCAAAGAGTATCGATGCGACTGTGGCACCATCTTCTCCCGGTAATTAAACTCTAATCCACACTATTTCTGATTCAATATTTCAATTCTTTATATACATTAATAATATATTCTTGGGTAATCCATGGTTAATTAGTGCATCCCATGTGTGTTTTGGTGTTCTTGTTTGTCTGTCTGTGCCTGGCTTTGCTCGTGTGATGCCGAAAACGAGTTTCTCTCTCTCTCTCTCTCTCTATATATATATATATATATATATATGTATGTATGCAAGTGTGTGTGAACATACATGACTGTGAATCTGTGAATCATTCTTCTTGGGTTAGGGTTTTTTAGGTTTTCTTTCTGTTTTGCCTCGAAGTCTTCGATGCTGTTATCGCTTTCTTGTGTAATAAATGCACTTTCTTCGGTTTCTTTCTTGAAATTGGGCATCTTCTTCTTCTTCTTTTTTTCTGCCTTAGAAACCCATATTTTTTTATTAATTTTAAAATAAATACTAATCATTCTTCCCTTTTTTTTTTTACTCTGACGTGGTAAAATATGGTCACACGTGAATATGAATACACACATATATATATAATGGATATAAGACACTGAAACTGCCATGGGTCTTTCAAAACGCTTTCTAGCACAAACTCAAACCATAGAAGACCAATTTCAACTTTCTTTTTTCTTTCTATATATTTGCCTTGGAAACATCGCCCTCATTTTCTGTAAATATAATAAATATTTGTCAGCAAAATCATTTATAAATATATGCATATATGTATAAATCTGAAATTCTATTTTTTTTTTTTGGGGCAATTCACGTGCCGCTAAACCATATGATATCTAGAGAGGTTGTTGTTATAGTGTTTGTTCTGTAGTGCGTGTATATATGCCGACATATACGTAAGTATACGCATGATGCATTGCTACTCATCTGCATCATATAACCTAACACACTATCTTCAATATATTTCTTGCATAAAATATGTACTACATCTCAAGTATACAAGTTCTGAAGTTATAAATTTTGATTAGTGGAAAATTTCCGAGAAAACTAGCAACTCGCCTTTTCATCTTATTTAAACCCATTGTGCATACAAATTTATTTTATCTTTTAAAATATTGGGTACCCCAGATGTGGGTCTAATTTTCTTAATAATGTTCACACGGACGACGATATACCGTTGGTTCGAGACTTGGAACAATCTTAATTAAGTTCTTGACACATTTTTTTTTTGTGACATTATATGTATATATATATGTGGTGTGTGTGTGTGTGAAGGGGTCTGCAATGGACTGAGATAGAAAGAGAATGATAAGTAGGAGGTTCTTTGAAAACATACTCTAGTTGCATTTATTGAACATTGGGGGATCTTGAACTGAAGAGATTCAGCTAGTGATTGACCAATCATTCTCTCTATTTTTCAACTTTCTTTAATTACCTACTCTAATTAATTTATGCATTTAATATATATTACACATTCACACAAAAAAAAAAACTCATTCGCAAACTGAGTAAATTGTGTGATTTCTCTAAAATTAATGTTAATCAGAATTGTTTTTGTCTCTTAATTATCTGAGCTTTGATCAGAAAACCATGTGTGTCTTATATAATTTTTTTTATATAAAAATAAAAAATTGTACATATAGAATTATCAGAGTTTATGGAGCTTGTTTATCGTCTTGTGCTTGTCTTTGTTATAATCCATATGCATTGCCATGGAAAAACATGGCCTGAAATTTTATTCTGTTTGTGAAATTGGATTTTTCGATTTCTTAATTTTGCTTGAAACAAATTTTAATATGTTTCGAAGTTCGATATACTTTTTTAGTGTCATAAGTTATATTATTTGATGCGATCTGACCTGCATTTAACTTTTGTTCTTTGAGCTCGTAGATCATCTATATATATATATATATATATATATATATATACACGCATAGTATGTACAAAAATAGTTTCTATTAATTATCTCTCTATTGGAACCATCACATGCATTATGTCTAAGTTGGGATTCCCCATATATTTTTTTTAACTCCATACATGAATAAGTAAACTATTATATACTCATTTATCAATATATGTGTACGTGAGTGTGTATGTACGAACAGACAACATGCATCAGCATGGTGGGTGGGTGACACAACGTAGTACTCTTATCCGAGTTTGTGTATATATGTTCTTGTTCATATATGATTCCGTGTGACATATATATACACTTATAATATATATATATATATACATGTGTATTTGCTCGTAATCAATACAAGTACCATATAGGAGACTATACGCATAGAGTGCCAGAATATCTTTCTAGCAATCCACTTTTCAATATCCCATAATTGCACGCGAATCTATTTTGTTGCTACCAGACATGATGAGCCTCTACTGTTGCATGCTTTCAAAAGTTTTCATCATCTTTTTTTTCCTCCTTTTCGGATTTACGTACGCGTGTATATATATACGTACGTGCATGTGCATATGTGTGTATATACATGATGATGATATAATAGATTCCATTTGGTGGCTCAAATAATTGCGAAAATGTCACAGGCGCGACAGTTTCATCACACACAGAGCGTTCTGTGACGCGTTGGCTCAGGAAAGTGCGAGACACCCAACTTCTTTGACGTCTCTGCCAAGTCATCACTTCCCGTACGGACATAACAACACCAATAGCAACACCACCAACCCCAGCAACAACAACGCTTCCAACATGATGCTCGCTCTGTCCCAAATGGGGGCCCCACAGAATCTTGATCTTCACCACCACCCCAATCAAAATGTCGACGTTCTCCGCCTCGGAAGCGGTGGCGCCGGCGGTGGAGGAGTATCCGCCTCTCGCTCCTCCGATCTCCTCCCTCCTCCTCCTACCAATGCCTCCAGTTTCTTCATGCAAGACCAAAACCCTAGTTTTCACGAACAAGACACGAGCTCTCATCACCACCAAGGATTTTTGGCGGCGGCGAACAACAAAACGTTGACTTTTCAACACGGTCTCATGCAGTTCTCGGATGTCCATAATTCTCCTTCTCACAACCTCTTCAACCTTAGCTTCTTCTCCGGCAACAACAACAACGTTCAGACAAGCAACAACTCCGCAGTTTCATCGGGCAATTTAGTGATATCGAATCCTTTCGACAGCGAAAACGCGGCGGCTGGCGGAGGTGATGGGTCCACCAGCACCGGTCTCTTCCCAAACAGCCTCTTGAGCACGACGGATCGCATAAACTCAACCGCGGTCCCTTCCCTTTTCAGCTCCTCCATGCAACATCCCAGTTCTAACTCTCACATGTCAGCCACCGCACTTCTTCAAAAAGCTGCTCGGATGGGTTCAACGTCAAATGCCAACAACAACAATAACAACAACGCTTCCTCGATCTTGAGGAGCTTTGGTGGTGGAGTCTACGGTGAAAACGATAGCAACTTTCACGACTTGATGAACTCCTTCTCTGCTCCAATGGATTCTCCGTTCGGTTCCTACGGAGGGAGTAAGGGAAGTAGTGTGGATAAGCAGGATATGACGAGAGACTTCCTCGGCGTAGGACAGATCGTACGGAGCATGAGCGGCGGCGGAGGGTTTCAGCCGCAGACGCAGACGCAGCCGCAATCGCAAACGCAGCTAGAGAGAGACCGTTTGGGTTCATCGGATTCTGCAGACGACAGAAACAGCATGGCCGGTGCTCCGACAAGCCCGCAGTACGGAGTTCATCATGGAAGTTTCTAGGAGATCACTACTAAGACCATATAAGGTGCTTCTTTCAGGTATGCATGTAACTTTTTTTTAAACTCAGTGTCAAACACAAAGATTTAGTCACCGTTTCGATTAATCTAAACGTCCAGTTTTCAGACTATATCACGTATGATTAATATGGCATGAGTTTACCCGCGCGCTAATATATTATTTTGAGAACTATATATATATATATATATATATATATATATAACACGCGTGTATCTACGCATGCATGATCGATATGCATGTTTACGTTTGTGGTTCAACTACAGTTCATATTGCTGTTAGTTTTTTAGTGTTGATATGTGCGTGATTATAAAATCAAATTATAAGAACGCAATAATAATCGAGGTTATTACGAGTAAGTAAACTGATACGTCTTGGTTTTTGTGTAATATCGAGGAACATATAGTTTCCAAGTAAATAGGCATTGTTTTTAAAATTTGGTTTTCAATTGGGGTGAAAAAGTTTTTGAAATATTTTTTTTTTTACCTGACACATTTATCGTCTTATCATTGCATGGGGCAGTCAATGAGTTGGGGACTATCAAGCAGCTTTTGTTGGGTTTCTTGTCTTTTTGTTTTTATTTTCTTTTATTTGCCTTTTTTGTTCGTTTTTTCCTTCTTCATTTGTCATCGTTACGGGGCCAGCTGGCAGTGTCACGAGTGTTCCTCCCGTGATGCCCTCTTTTTAAATCCCTCTCTCTCTCTCTTATATAATATACCTATACACACGCATATACGCATATCTATTACCATTATTGCTGAGTATACGTATATATGCAAATGGTCCTTTCTTGTCTATGTTATATTTAAATTTTACCGGCCTAAGATTAATAAACGTATATCCTCGTTTTAATGATAATAATCGAAAATAACTGGCCAGTTCTTTTGAGTGTGTTTGGTGGGTCCTTTTTTAGCTATAGTTATACAATCGAGTGTATATATACACATCACACACACACATGCATATATATTGTTCATATCGAACTTTATTTGTATGATTAAAAAAATCCCCTCAATTAATCAACCGTCCCATAGAGAGGAAAAAGGGATTTAAACTATTTTTTTTTAAATGAGGTATGTGTCTTTTCATAATTATTGGGAATGATACAATGATAATAATATAGAAACGAATAATTGTAGGGACACCGGTGCAAAGGGATCGAGGTAAGGAGGCCCATCGACATGCAACGAGGAGACGATCGCCATGTCTCACCAAAAACAGACAGAGCTCAAATCAGCTCATGTTCCCCCCCCCTTTTTTGTTCTTCCTGATTTTGTTTTGTTTTATTTTATATTTTGTTTTGGTCATCTTATGAAAAAATTAATTAATCTATAGGTAGAAATCCCCTCTCCTGTTGCTTAATTAGTTTGCGTTGTAGAATGAGGTTGATTTTTCTCTTTGAATTATCTCATTATTCCTTTGCATGTCTACCATTAATTCAATATATTATCGAGACAATTTGAATATTAATTCCGTCAAAATAAGAAAATATGTATATGTTATGTTTTCATTCACAAATTTTGTGTGTTGCTAAATCAGAATGAAATAGTGCGTTGGAAATGAATATGATTTTTTTTATTAAAAAAAAAACTGAATTGATTTTCTAACACGGTTTGAATCAGAATTGAAAATAAATACAGAAATTTTAAAACATATATAAAAAAAATAATTTGAAAAAAAAAAACTTTTCTAAACCCCATTCACCGGTCCTACCTCTAAATCTAAACGCTACACATCTTTCCACCTTTTTGGGATGTGAAAGTGGTAATAATAAAGCTTCGCGTTCTCTCTTAAAAGAAGGAGAACTGATTCGACATCTCAATATGCAAATCGAACGTTGCATTGGGGATCTAAATAAATCAGTTCTCATCACGTTCTTTAGTAAAGCTATCAAATTCAGATTTCAAAAGAGGAATTTACCACGTAAATGTATCATATACATACACATAAATACATATTTTATGTATTTGGGTTTGCACATATACACATGTGTGACCCAATTGAGGTAGCCCCATGATGAAGAAGTGGACCAACACTAAAGGGGCGAAATCTCCAAAAGAATTTGTAGTATTCATCGACTTTATCTCGACAAATGTCTTCACGGGTTATTTTTATAAAACGACAAGACTGCCATTCACATGGACTTCCTTCCCTTTCTCCCATTTTCATTATTAGATCCATTAGTTTGCAGACATAATACATATCTGGGTTTGTAAATAAAAATGACAAAATGGTAATAATTAAGTTTACCAGCCTGTAAAAACCCGTGCGAGTGTTCCGTGAATTCGGTTGTTTGCGTCCTTGCCGATTGTTTTGTCGGTAAAGAATTTCAATATGTTGTCATCAAAGGGTCATCTTTTTTTTGGTTGCAATTAAAATCATACGCCGTCTCGTCTTGTATGTAAGAAACTTGGATTACGACATGGAAATTGAGGAGGTACAGTCAACGCGAAAAAGCAACAATAAAGACGAATAGAATCGAGTTGAGTTATGTCTTCAGAATGTCAACAACATCTGCCTTAACTTCAGCACGAAGCTTCATTTGTTGTTTTTTTTATTGAGCCCCAAAAACGTTCTTTTATTTAATTCTCACATAAATTCGTAATTAGGTACTAATTATAATTGCCTTGTTGGATTAGGTGGCTGAACATCTATACATACATATATATATATATAAAACAGTTACCAACTATTCACGTCATCACTAATTGAAGAAATGCCATGAGGGTGACGGCAAAAGCCACAAATCACATTGTTAATTTGAACATTTTTTCTAGTGAATGTTGACCCATTTTAATTATTAAAAAAAAATGGACGCCGTTAATATTGACGTAACGTCAAGACTTTTGACATTATGAGTCTTTCAAGATTTGGATAAGCATATGAGATTTCCAAGAAGGAAGAAGTCTTTGAGTTTCACAAGGAATCTATACGTGATGAAGAGAGATTGGGTACATTTTGGAGAATTGAACCTCTCGTGGAATTTATTGTGAATTAATTATGTTGTTCAATTTTGTAGTATCTCTCCATTCAGACTTCCAAAGCTTATTAGAGCGAGTTGATATTCATATATTTTAGCAAATATTGGGAACATATTATTCGTTATCGAATAAGATCCAAAAGCATATATTGTCAGACGGGCCAGTAGTAGCTAATGTGCAATAAATAAATAAAAATAAGCCCTAGTTTGTCTACAGCCAGTAAGAATGTCCAAGTCAGTAAACATATAAAATATCTAAGGGGGAATTACATTTTAATTCTTACTTTAATATCCCTCGTTGATTCACTTACAACCATTGTTATACAATTATTATTTCGTAGCAAACCTGTGGGGATCGCCGCAACCAACCTAAAAGGACATAAAATACTTCAAGATATAATTCCAGATATCTAGATGACAATTATAATAATAACACACCATACTAATTAAATCACAACATGCCTTTGAATAATGTTGGAATGTTGGATGTTTCTCTTTGTACTTGGTATATATCCGATCCGGTCGGTATATAATTGTAGACAAATATATCTTGAGATCTGCTCATACTTGCATGTGCAACGTGGGCTGTGGTGTATTTTTAAAGCTCTGATTAATTTAATGTATGAATATATATATATATATATGTGTGTGTGTGTGTGTGTGTGTGTTTTAAGTTGCATGTCTAATTTCGATACATGTAAGCAATATGGTAATTAATAGGTTTGTCCCTTTTAGATTATGTTTTACTATGATAGATTGTGTTAGGTATATAATATTAATAAGTGTCACCTTTTTATATGTCTTCAAAAACCTAGGTCGGTGTTGACGCTTAGCGTTTGCTCATTTGTATATTCAATCATGTGGGATTGGATAACTTTTTTCTTTACACTCATAAGATCTCTATGTACAAATCTTCTTCCTGCTAACTGTACATGTTAAACATTATTTTGGTACAAAGGTTTAGTTTAAGAAATTAACGTATTCGCATTAATTCGGTAAGAATCGAGCAGGAAATTAAATGATTAGGGCACAACTAATTAATTGTTTGCATGGAGTAGCTAAACTTACCATATGTTATCCATATTTGAACAACTTAAAACAACATTTACCTGCCCTAAGGTCTCAACCTAAAACACTTAATTTCTACATTTGAAAACAACATACCAAAGAGCAAATATTCCCATAGAAAGAAGAAGAAAAAAACCAAAGAGCGAAATTCTTTTTCCGGTAACCTAAAAGTTCTTGAAATTCAAGGTCTTCGGAACGGATGATTCGGCTGAGAAAATTTAATCTCGGCATCGAAAGAACCACGGCCACGTCCACCGCCCCCTCCGGTAACGCTTCTCATCATTCCACCAACTCCAAGAAGATCCAACGTTAGCTTATCAGAGCCGCAGATATTAGGGTTATCTCCAAAGTGAGCGTCGAATATGCCGCCGCCGCCGCCAGCGAGAGAGTTCATGAGGCCTTGAAGGTGGTCATTATCGTTCTCCGTCTGTCCTCCGAACTTGTCAACGTCCACTGCAGTCGACGAAGAAGAAGATACTAACCCTCTGAACAAAGCAGAAGGGTCATTGTTGTTAGCGGTTGCCATTACGGTTGAACCTATCTGAGTAGCTTTCTGAAGCAGAGCAGTCGCGGACATGTTGGATGACGTGTTCAAGTTGTCTTGTTGATGATGATGTTGATGATTGACCAAGCCGTCGCTATATATAACATTCGTCTCGGAGTTCTTGGCGTTGTTTTCTTGAAAGAATCCGAGGTTGAAGAAGTCGTTGTGGTTGTTGTTATTGTTCCCGTTGGGGTTGATATGGAGATTAGTCGGATCTAACTGAAGCAGACCGTGTTGGTTCATGAAACTTGGATCGTTAGGATTCATTAATCCTTGGCTCGACGGACATTGCATGAAGAAGGCAGAGGAATTAGGGTTTGGCACATGAGACATAAAGCCTCCGAACTTGTCAGCTCTGTCCGTACCAACTCCAAGTCTTTGCATGTTGTTGTCGGAAAACGTACGGTTTAGGTTGTAACTTCCAACAGGGGTAAAACTGGAATTTGAAGAGTTACCTATGCTTTGGGAGAGAGATCCGCCGCCAAGTCTCGGCCCGTAAAAGCCATGTCTGCCAGTGCTACCGCCGCCGGCGGCAGCCATTGCCGTGAAGCTCACGGTAGGGTTTCTGGCAGTCTCTTGCATTAATGCGTCGCAGAAAGCTCTGTGGGTGATGAAACTGTCTCGTCTACAAACCAATAAATTAAAAAGCCCATTAATTCTTAGTATAAGTTTGGTTCTACAAAAAAAACAAACGTATATACACAGATAATTATGTATAGATAACCATGCAGAACCCCTCATTATACATTCAAAGTACAACACATAATTACTTTAGACGCATGCATATCAAGTACGTGAGAGTTAGAACTTCGACCAAAGTATTAAATGCATTGGTGATTACCATTATCATTATTATTTCCTGAAAGAGGGAGCATGCTAGGGCGAAATGGAGAGGCCGAGTGGCTTACTAGTTTGGTGAAAAAACATTCTTCAATTAATGCGAAACCCATGAATGTCGCCTAAATTCTGTCAATTGCTGAAAGAATATTTTACTAAAATCATGAAAGAAGAACCCTAAAAACCCAAGTAAGTGGCCATCAACCACTGCCCCTCTCGTATTGACCACTGTTAACTAAGATCAGAGAAACTCCCTCCACCCAAAAGATACTTATACACACACATGCATGTGTATATGTAAATATATATTATGTATATAGATAGATATAGAGAGAGAAAGAGGGGGATGGGGTCCACGAGAAGAGGAGTTTCATGAAAAGGGGAACCTGCAAGGGGAAGAAGAAGAAAACAAAAGGGGCAATGGAAACAAATTCTACTCACATGAAACCAAATATAGCATCGTTTATTATTTTATCATTCTTCTCACTGTCTTTCTCCTTTTTACTACCCGAATACGACCAAACAATTACATTCATATATTATAAGCGTGTGTCTACATACGTAAGGCGGTCTTTCCGAGGTTTATATTTTATGTTCTGTATATACCCAACCCAAGATGCGCTGTTATGATTTTGTGTTGGTTAGGAGATTAACGTAAAATAACTTTTATATATATGTCAAGGTGCTTAACAAAAAAAGATTATAAAAACCAAGGTGTAAAAATTATGTATTGACTACCATACAGAATGACGTGCATTATTACTTACTTACCTAGACGAGAGGGCATTCCACATAAGACAATCATATGTATGCAGACACACATGCACTTACACATGCACTCGCTATTTTGTTCTTAGTAACCGACGCAATGCTGATGAAATTTTGACAACCCACCTCAGTTCACATCGGTGATATATATAAAATCTCACCTCGATGTGGAGTTTTCGCGTAGGGTTGGTTCACGACTGACACTAAATATATTTTTTAAAAAAACGAACCTTGAATTCAAATAATATATATATATATATATATATATATATATGTATATATATATATATATTGTGGAAATGGAATCAAATACTGAAAAATTACTTACCGGGAGAAGATGGTGCCACAGTCGCATCGATACTCTTTGGTACCGCAGGTCTTAGAGTGAGCTTTCCAATCAGATTGAACAGCGTAACGCTTAGAACACTTATCGCACTTCCACTTCTTCTCGCCATGTTTGCGGTAATAATGCTTCTTGATGCCGGTGAGGTCTCCGAGAGCACGCGAGGGGTCGTGGTGGACGCACGTGGGCTCCGGGCACAGATACACTTTCCTCTTCACTTCCTTGTTCGACTTCTGCTTCAGCTTCCATGGAAGGTTGTGCCCTCTCCTGTGGAGTTGAAGGTTCTGCTCTCTCTGAAACCCTTTGTTGCACACTTCGCATATGAATCTGTTCGTCGTCATTAGCGTCTTTGGAGATAACGCTATCACTTCCGCATCTGGATCTGTGTTCACTTAAGACATTAATCATCGAGCAAAACGAGACAAGAAGACGCTTATCCGCTCTCTTGTGAAGGTTTCTTTCTGTCGGAGAGGATAAGTAATGGAAACCCTAATATAGAAAACCAAAATAGGCTCAAGAAAATTCTTCTCTTTCTTGTCTATAGTTTTTTTTTTAATATATACATATGTGTGTGTGCATATGGAATTGAGGTACTTGCTTGGATTTCCAGGTTGATTTCTTCGTTTCTTAGGCGGTGGAGCCGAGGGATTATGAGGTGGCATCATGGTCGGCGTTTCTTTCCGGTTAAAGTCGTTTTCTCCGGTGGGGGCGGCGGCGGCGGCAGTGAAGAGGAACGGATGAGAGGAGGATGACGAGATTGTGTACGATGACGACATCTTCTTGGCGACACGCTGTTTTATATCTGCAAACCAGTTGTAAAGAACGAGAGAAAAGTTATATCAGAAGAAAACGAACGAGGAATTAAGAAGAGGAAGAATACACAGATTGATGACATGAAAATTCGCTACAAGACATGGGGGGAAAAGAAGAGGAAAATCAAGGGTTTTGTAAGTTTTGAAAAGAGGAAGAAACATTCTAAGTTCTTTGTTTGGAAAATTCCTGAGATCGGAAG
>NW_010961290.1:293404-350065 GCF_000463585.1 Tarenaya hassleriana
AACTGTCGACCGGAAGAAAGAACCAAGAAGAAAGAGGTCAAAAAAGCGAGAAAAAAATAAAATCGGTACCTAGAAAGAACCAAAGAGTTGATGATGATAAGGAGGAAGAAGATGTGGAAGAAGAAGAAGAAGAAGAACAAGACAGTCAAATATTATATACATGCATATATATGTGTAAACATGTGTCTGGACATCTACAAGACACACACATACCTCGAAGCCCTATCTCTCTCTCTCTCCCTCCCTCTTGTTTTCTTCTTCTTATTTTATCCTTGATTGAATCATATGTGATCTTAAAATTTGCAGGCAAAAGGTCCCCCCCCCTTTCTCTCTCTCCCATTTTTTAATTAAAAAAAATGTGTGTGAAGTTTTTTTTTTTTACCATCAGATTGAGACGGTTTGAATGTCACTGTTAAAACGGTGAAATGTGTCAACATGCGACGTTGGTCGGGGGCCACATCTCTCTCTCTCGATTCGTATCTTTCTCGTGGCTTCAAGACAAAACCCTCGCTCTCTCTTTATCTAAATTTGAGATTTTTTTTTTATTATAATTTCATCTCTCACATATATGGAATATTGATAACTTGATATATCCACGTATATGCACGTATTCACACACAAGTATGCGCGTGTGTTTGAAGTGTTTTATTGGGTATCATGCATATATACCTCGACGTATTATTGTTTGTTTTTATCTACTCGGTTAGCATTAATTTTTATTGAAAAAGCTAAAACATAATATGATTGTAACAATTTTTTGTTTGGTATGAATGATTATAACAAATTGTAAATACTAACAAATAAAACCATCAAATTGCTTTCAATAAAATGTGACACATGATGATCCTGATTCCCACGACTTTTTTTTAACATGATATTCTAGAGCGCGAGGCCACGACTTTTTTTTAAATGGGTTTTGGGGCTAGGCTTGGGATTAGGACTTTTGATTGGGCCATTTATTTTTATATTTAATATATCAAGTTTGGGATAATTTTTTTGTACAAAGCCTAGTACATGTCTAGGCAGTAGCCCATTATTTTTTATTTTAATTTTTTCGGCAAAAGCCCAATACTATTTTTAAGTTCCATTTGCTTTATTCTTAAAATTAATGAATCGCAGTTTTAAATGTCAATTATACAAAAATCTTCTCCCGTAGAGACATTTTTAAATTGATATTTATAATAAATTCATTTCATGGATCTAAACAATTCTTTTTTTTTTTCACTCATGGTTGAGAATAATTTGAAAGGATAAAACAATGCAACCCAAGGTACAAGATAGATAACAAACTACATAAAAACAAGTACATGCATGCATGGATACATACGTATGACCATACAGAAAACAGTAGCATGAAGAGTAGAGGAAAGGTGGATAATTATAGTCGTTAGAACAAAAGAGATGAATTGATGATTGATCTTATATATAATAATCTGTAGGTTAGCATTGCTTCGTTTTCATCTGTTTTTACGTCCATTTCATGGAATTGAGTTTCTCATTGATATAGCCCCCTGAAAAGCTGTAATGATGATGACACATGAATCCTTTTAGCCCATAAGAAGGGAGGAAAGAATTTCACCCATAGTTTTCTCAGGCGTGTCTCCGCCGTTATCTAGGTCCACTCCCGACTCAAGAACCGCCGCGTCCAGAACCAGTTTCCGCTTCGCAATCTCGTAAATGTTCTCGTCCACCGTTCCTTTCGTCACCAGCCTGCATCATCCACGTCATCGATTACCCGTATTTGTGGGTGGAGGATCGAAAAAAGAAGAAGAAAGCAGTGATATGGGGGGTCGGGTTTTACGGATATAAGTACCTGTAGATACTGACGGGCTTTGATTGGCCGATGCGATGGCATCTGTCTTCAGCTTGCCTGTCTATTTGTGGGTTGAAATCCATGTCGTGAATGATGACCGTATCGGCTCCTGTCAAGTTCAGACCTTGTCCCCCTGCTCTTGTCGACAACAGACATGCAAATATTGATCTGTCGTTGTTGAACGTGTCTACTATGCTTTGTCTGTCTGTGACTTGTGTACTTGCGTTCACACACGATTTAACACACAGAATCTGAATCAGATCTTATAACACATTCGCCAAGGTTGAGTCTTGAAGAGGGTACCATATGTTCGTATAAAGTATAGTTTTTTTTACCTGCCGTCGAGTCTTCTATACGTGACACCAATAACATCAAGAGTCCACTCTAGGATATCGAGCATTGACGTCCACTGGCTGAAAATTAGAGCTCGATGGCCGTCTTTTTTCAGCGATGGGAGAAATTCAGCCAATGCCTGAAACAAAACATTCATTGCCATTCACTTCCCAGGTCATGAGCACATTTAGCTGACATATATGTACCTTATGGATAGATATATAGATATGGAAGAATTGGAGCATACCCGGCATTTTGCTGAGAGCATAGCATGCTCGTCTGAGAGGGTTCCTTTGGAATCAGTAACATCAAATTGGAACAAGAGCTGAAAAATGCAGTTCCAATTTACTCTCACGCACGCTAGACTGGATACGTACACACAAAAAAAAAACAATATCTGAAAAGCAGAGATGATTTACCCTGTGGATATTGAAATCATTGTAGCTCTTAATTTCGTCGATTACTCTTTCCAAGGAACACTCAAATCCAAATGCACCAACTGGATGTAACTTCTTAGCAATGCGGACTACATCCGCATCACTGTATATCCGTCTAATTAACAATGGATGATTTGCTATCTGAAAAACCCAAAAATTGATACAGACACGGTAAAAAGATCATAAACGGCATAATAAGAAAATTGTGTCAATCTTAAACAGAATACTCGCTGAAATTGAAATTGGTCTTGAAACTACGAATAATAGAACATATACCTTCCGAAATTGAGTAAAATAATTTGAAATCTGACGCTTTGGGAGAGCCTTTGCAATAGAATTCAAGTCTTTTGAAGAAAGCTTCGAAAGTCGTGCTTGAGAAGCAGCTCGATATTCTTCTATTGCTTCTTTATATGCAGCCTCCTGCTGTTTATCCATAGATACATACTCAACCTGCATTGGTTTGTCCTTTGCTTCATTCAGCGAGCAGAAATGATTGAGGAAAATGATGAGAAATTTCAGCTTCAAAGTTTATACCCTGTAACTGGATACGTAGATATACCCATACCCGTTGAATCTTTGGAACAAGTTGCTGCATGACATCAGATTTTAAACGCCTCAAGATGAAGGGACCTAGGATAGATTTCATGCGAATTATCAACTCAGTATCTTCTGCATTCAAGAGTTTCTTCAAGTCAACGTCTTCCGTAGAAAAGATATCGGGTAACATGAACTCCAACAACGACCATAATTCCTGCATAGATTACCAGGTCAAGAATAAGCGCAAAAAAAAAAAAAAGTAAATTAGAAGGTTAAGAGCTAAAGACTCGCATCAAATGACGACAAATAGATGTCTTGAATATTAGGTAATAATATGTCAAGTGGAATCGATAGTACATGCAAATCATTTTGTAAAGGCGTTCCTGTCAGCATCAGACGCTGATTTGCGTTTTTGGCCACAGACATCAAGTTTTTCCACCTATAACTGTTCTTATCCTTCAAAGCATGGGCTTCATCCATTAATACACAGCTCCAGCACCAACGCTTCAGTATTTTACGGTCATCTTTCTGTTGTTCACTGCAATAGCAATTGTTTATGAGTAACATGTTCACCCGGACCACAGAGAAAAAGCCCATCAACACTACTTTAAGTTGTACCTATGACGTTCAAATAGTGAATAACACACAAGAAGCACGTTAAATGGCGGCGGCTTTCCAGCTTTTGACAAAGAACTCAATTCTTTAGAATAGGCTGCTCGAGCAGCCCCATGATATTGGAGCACAGAAAATGAGGGACACCATCTTTTGAGTTCTCTCTCCCAGTTTTCCAAGACAGAGGCAGGACATACAACCAAATGGGGGCCAGGGTCATCATTCAAGTGCTTTAGAAGGGTCAAATATGTAATCGCCTGTAAAAGAAAGCAGTATTAGCCTGATAACCAAACAAAGACCACTGGTGCAAGAGAAAAAAATAGAGCATAATGCACCTGAATGGTCTTCCCAAGACCCATCTCATCGGCCAGAATTGCTGCGAGTAAAGTAAAATATATATCATATTCAGACTCCAACTGGAAAATAGATGCCAACCACCGGAAAACACCATGAGATCCAATCTAAAAAGAAATGTTTACCTCCCCCAATGCCCTTCTTGTACAACAGAAGAAGAAAATTAACACCAACCAACTGGTATGGCTTGAGTAGAGGCTGAAAATCAGAATCTTCAGTCCAACAGGCTTCATCAATATCTGTCTGCCATCATGATCAAATCAACCCATGAAAAGAGTGGGAAGATTGTATAATCTATGGGAGATTCCACATCAAGATATGAGTGGAAAAAACCAGAAACAACATATACACAAAGATGGCGTATTTCCCTTCCAGTTTGCAGGTAATCAAACCCTCTATTAGTTTAGGAAGAAAACTCTTAACACTAATAGAACTTGACAAGTAAAGCAAAAAAAAAAACCCAAAGAGCAGAAACCTCCTTCAAGCACAATCCCAGGGAAAAAGAAGAAGAAAACTTCCGCAGAAGATTGGTATTCCCGATACCTGTGTGACGATCCTCACGGTAGAAGCTTCCACTTCAGAGTACCTTTCACAAGTTGTAGTCCCTGAAGAACTACCGTAGAGCTCCTTCCGAAGATCCGCCGAGATTTTGGCGCACTTCTGCAGTGCCTTCCCAACAACATCATCATCTCCTCCTCCGTCAGCTTCTTCCTCGCTGGAATTGAGCTCAATCTCGTTATCAAAACCGTCGTCGCTCACTTCCTCGTCTTCCACCACAAACCGCCGACCAGCGCGACCGGCTCGAGTCACCACCTCTAACTCCTCGTCCTCTAACAAAATATCCTCCCCATTCGTGTTCTTCTCCTCCGAATCCGAATCTCCCAAGTTCTGCACCTCAACGCAATCGCCGCTGTTCTCCGGCGCCGCTAGCGATCTCTTGAACGTGAACGATTCAATAGAAGGTGGCGGATTCTCCGATCGCGTGCTGTTCGGTGTTCGTGGCCGCTTGAGCACTCGAGAGGGGTTGAAGGAGTACTGGGACCACTCCTCCTCGGAGATTTCATCGAAATCGCGGTTCATAGCCCGAGAATTTCTCATCCAGAGCAAAGTAGAAGCCGAGAGATCAATCAATTTTGGGCGCGATATCACAGGAAACCCTAGGGAAGCAGTGTCGGAATCAATGGGGGAGAAGATACGCCATTTGTACTCAGCAATGCATTTCTCGGAAGGGAAAGCCAAGAAAGAGCAAGACTGACTACGTGTTCTAATAGAAAGAGCGGCACGATGAAAACAGCCAAGTGCGCGGGCGACAATTTTATTGCACGGGATATTTATTTGGGCCGTCCGGGTCGATCCACTTACCCGGCCCAACAGCCCAACACGAAGTCCATGATGCCGACAGACCTCGTAAGTCGTAATTCCTTTTTTTTTTTTTTAAATAGGTTCAAAACTTAAACTAGGAAAATAATAACAAAAATCACGACTGCATCATGTCATGTTTCTTAAAATAACGCCATCATAAATTTATTTAATCATATGACTTGCTTAAGATTAAATATAGGCTTCAACAAAATCATGACCCGAAGAGTTTTTTTTGGCAAAATGTCAAAAACAACATTAGCTCTATCGAAGTTGTCTGTACTTTGGGAAGGCTAAAACAGTATTTTCCAAAGGAACAAATCCCAACAAGATACGAATCAACATAAGGAAAATATGTGTATATCTTGATATTCTGCCGGAATTTCTAGTTTGCCGTTGCTTCTCGCTGGATTTCCATTATTCTACTTTTTATTTTTCCTTTTTTTTGTTGATCACTCTTCGAGTTCTCTATTTAATCCGATCTTCTCCCGATCCCGGTTTCCTGTAGAAAGCATGAATCTTTGGTACTAAATCAAGGGTTGTGCTTCTTTCCCTCGGGTCATTCTGAAAAATTTGGAGTCTGTTGGTCTGCCGGGTTCTAAGGATTAGGGAGCTTTAGGAGCGATTGAGGTTCTTTGGTATTTTTGCCTTGCAATGGAGGGAATGTTGTCTGCAAGTGACCAACAGAGGTTGGTCTCTTCGTTCCTTGAGATCGCTGTCGGACAGACCGCCGATACCGCCCGGCAGTTCTTACAGGTTAGTTGGCTGTTACTGATTTAAGCTATTGAATTGTTTGTACTGGGTATTAAGAACTGCTCGTGGATTATTGTGAAAGAATTTGATTATAGTTTAGGTTTATCGGTTCCAGGGTTTAGGTTTTTGCTTCTGGGGTTTCCGGATTAGGGTTTAGTTTCAGATGAAACAATCCGAGCTGCCGAGTTGGAATTTGGAAACCCGGATTGAGATTTAGATGCGGGGAGGTGGTGATCATTCTCGTTTGACTCCGTGTATTAGCACGTACTTGCTAACTCCAATCTTCCATGGTTATCATCATTACTTTGAGTATAAGAAACTCAGTGACAGAATTTGTTATCAACAGGCAACTAGCTGGAAACTTGAGGAAGCAATCCAGCTCTTTTACGTTGGAAGCGAAGGTGGCATGCTTCCATCTCAGCCACAATCCATTGCGAACCCTGTGGCTGATCAGTCATGGTGGTATGATATGCTTGCTTTAAAAGTTGCATTACCAATTACTGAGTCAGAAAGATTTCTAATTGATTTATCTCATTTTTGGTTTTCTTAGGGGAGCATCAAACATAGCCGATGAAAACATACCACAGAATGATGCATCAGACGAAGTCCGCCCTCCTTTACCAGTGGTGAGAGAGACCCTTTATGGCGACTCGATGTATTATGGGTAAAAGCCTCTTCCTTTTTGTGATCTCATCCTTGTTTCCATTTTTGGAGACTACTTCCTGTGACGGCCTTCAATGCTTGCAGATGATAACTTGCATGTTGTGTGTATTCCACACTGATTGTGATGATATATTGTAGAATCTTGCTTTCTGTCCATATGATTGATATCTTGTTCAACAACTCATAGCTCGCTTGCATTTGTAATAGGGCTGTGAGGCCAGGGAATTCTGGGCAAGAGTCAAATTCTTTGGTTGCATTCCGTAACTTTGGCGATGAGGCAAAACGCCCTGGGGTTTGGGAACCAGACCAGGGAGCTTCCTCTGCATCAGCCTCGGGATCTGAGGTGGCCACTCCTCGAGACAGCTTGGCCTCATTGTACCGTCCTCCTTTCCACCTGATGTTTAGCGGATCATTTGAACAGGTATCTATCAGCTCTTCTGTATGTATGTCTCTTCCTTTCACCTCATACAATCATCCACCCAAATATAAGTCAGCACCTTAGTAATTGCCCTTTGCATAGTTTCTCTAACCGCCTTTGTTTGTTCAGGCTAAATCAGCTGCTTCTGCTCAGGATAAATGGCTTATTGTCAATCTGCAGTCTACAACGGAGTTTAGCTCCCATATGGTAACTCTCAACAGTTGTGTACCGTGGACTTATAATCTCAGTTCTTATATACTAACCCTTTGTCTTATGTAAATGCTTCTTCTCAAGCTTAATCGAGACACATGGGCAAATGAGGCTGTTTCCCAAACCATCAAAGCCAACTTCATTTTCTATCAGGTCAGTGTAAAACCCATCGTCTTGTTCAACCGAGAATCTCTTACAATGTAGATAAACTGTGATTAAAAAAAATCTTTTTTTTTGGGTACACTATAGGTCTATGAAGATACAACGGAGGGTAGGAAGGTTTGCACATATTACAAGCTTGAATCCATTCCTGTGGTGCTTGTAATTGATCCGACCACTGGCCAAAAGATGCGTCTGTGGTGTGGAATGATTGATCCAGAGAGATTGCTAGAGGTAAAAAAATCACATTACACCTGTTTTACGGCGTCCGAATATGAAATCGTACTTTCAGGGAATAACAATATGTGCTGCAATTTGTAGGATTTGGTACCGTTCATGGATGGCGGCCCTCGGGAACATCTTGTTGCTTTATCTAAGAAGCGCCCAAGAGCCAGTTCATTGACTCCTCATTCAAAAGCCAAAGGTCGGTTAAAATTCCACCAAACTGTTGCCAAATTCCGAAACTTGATATTGTTTCACGCATGAGTACACAATCATAGTCACCAAAGTCTCATCCTTTACCGATTCATGCATCATTTTTTTTGTTCAAACAGTGGATATCACGAATGAAGAAGATGAGGAACTGCAACGGGCATTGGCTGCTTCACTGGAGAACATGGAAGAATCATCAGAGGAAGCAGCCATACCCGAGGAGCAAACCTCGACATTGCCTGAAAAAGACGAAACTTTTTCATCAAACGCCATGCCCACATACCCACCATTGCCAGAAGAGCCAAAGGGGGACCGAAGCATTCTATGCAGAGTCGGTGTTCGTCTTCCCGATGGGCGGAGGCTCCAGAGGAACTTCCTCAAAACCGATCCTATCCAGGTTCATATCTAAACAAACAGGGTTTCACATAGGAATTTGCTTGATCTGTCTTGTGTCTGAGACTCTGATGTTGTTCTTCTTTCATCGTGAGCCAGCTTCTGTGGTCGTTCTGCTATTCCCAGATGGAGGGATGGGAGAGGAAGCCATTCAAGCTGACGCAGGCGATCCCTGGTACGGCGAACACTCTCGACTATGAGTCTATCTTAACGTTCGAGCAATCTGGCCTCGCCAATTCCATGATTTCCGTTACTTGGGAGTGATGTCTTTGTTTTGTTTTTTTTTTTATCTTGTTTGGTTTTTCTGTTCTGTTGTACGAGACATTTTTGTTCATAGTTTTCTCTCTCTACATTTCTCAATATGAAAAATTGATGACTGCTCGACCATAGGGGAATTATTTGTTTAAGATTATTATCCAATTTCTTTTACTCATATGCTTTTTTTTTCTTTTTTTTTTTTGTGTGTAAAGAATCTATTATCCAGGCGAAATCTATATATATTAATAAAGGAGTTTAAAGGATTGTGGTGAAGCCACCTCATCATCCTAGGTGGATGTTTCTTAAATTTTGATTGGATATATAAAAAAAGTTATTATGATATATATTAAATGAGAAGTTTAAAAAAGTGATTAATAAAAAAATAATACATGAATTATTATGGTAAATCTATGTCATACATATATGTACTTCAAAATCTATATATATTAATAAAGGAGTTTAAAGAGTTGTGGTGAAACCACCTCATCCTCCACCTCATCATCTAGGTGTCATTTATTTTTATTTATTATTTATTATTTAAAATTTTATTTACATAAATATGATTAATGAGTGTGGAAAAAACGTCTACTATACAAATAAGCAATAATAGCTGTAATAAAATATGAGATAAATAATAACAGGAGTGGATGTTTATATTTTTTGTGGTGAAAAATATTTAGTGCCCACTAATAATATGAAAAAACGCATATTATTGATTAACCCACTACACCATATTTATTATTAGAGTAAATGTATTTGCCCACTATATCGAATGATATAAGTTCGAACGCATTGAAAAATTTCGGTGAGATTGGTTTCTGTGCCTCGTCTCTTTCTTCATTGTTGTTGCTCCACAAAGATATTAGTTCGTGGACTTTGGAAGCGAGTGGGCGTGTGAAGTTTTATCTTCAATATTTCTGCACATGTATGTATATGCTTATGTAATGGTTTTTTTTTTATTATGAAATTTGGGTGTGTAATGGTTACATTTATATATGTTTAAACATGAACGTTGTAATTTTTCAAAATGGTTTGTTGCCTAAGGTTTTTGAAATGTGAACAGCATATAGTCAAATCTATATACTATATATTTTAGTTATTTAATATCTTTAAATATTTTTATATACAAAATAATATTTTTGTGTTGAAAACATCCGTCAATTGAAACATCCGCAGAAGTGACCAAGTTTTTTTAGCCATCGGACCCCATATTGATACATATACACATGTATGTATGTATATATGTATGTGTGTATTTTTTATATAATTTATATTTTATATTCGATTGTTAATTTGTGTGTACGTATGGATATATGTGTATATATGTATGTATGTATGTATACATATGTGTATGTGTTTTTATCATTTATATTTTATATTTGATTTTTAATTTGTGCATGTATGTATCTATATATTATTAAACTATCACTAATTTTTTCTCATGAAAAAAAATAGGTTTTAAAAAAATATATGACACGTTTAATAAAAAATATGCAAACATATGTATACAAGTGTTTATATTTGTGTATGTACGTATGTATGTATATATATGTTTGTATTTTTTTCTATTTTATATTTGTATTATAAGAAAAGAAACATCTTCAGTCGTTGGTATCATAAACTCAGATTTTGATGAGTTTTAAACACTTTTTTTGTCACTAAAAAATTGACATTCATGTTCATGTAACCCAAATCAAAGAATACATAGATATATATAGATGAATAGATGAATGTCAATTTCATTAAGTATACATAATATAGAAAAGATATATACAGAGTATAAAGATGAAAAAATGTTACAAAGGGGCAAATGTTTTAAGTTTGGTACAAAGTTATGCCTTAAATAGGTGAGCTCGAAAATGGTTGCGGACTCAAGAAGGGGTAAATGTGTACTCAAAAAACTTAATTGAGAACTCGAGATAAGGCAGTTTTGCATTCGAGAAAAGTGGTTGTTATGAAGATAGAAAATTTGTAATCGAAAGTTAAAGATTGTAGCGTTATGCTATTTTTTTTCATGAGAAAAAATTAGTGATAGTTTAATAATATATAGATACATACATGCACAAATTAAAAATCAAATATAAAATATAAATGATAAAAACACATACACATATGTATACATACATACATACATATATACACATATATCCATACGTACACACAAATTAACAATCGAATATAAAATATAAATTATATAAAAAATACACACATACATATATACATACATACATTCGGTTTCGGATGAAATCAAGTAGTTTGTATGAGTGTTAATGTATAATAAAATGTTTTCATTATTGAGAATGAGAGAGAAATTTGTGGAAGCAACAAATATGAGGTGTTAGCAGATTCCAAATTTTCTCTAATTCGATTGTTCATTCATTCATATAAATATAGGGTTTCAGAAGATTGTCTGCTATAGTTTTGAGTTAATAGAAACATTTTACTTCTTAAGAGTGATTCTTATGGTAGCGATTACAATTCTACAATTCTCAAATTTGAAAAGTTATTCGATTTGGTGTTGTGTTGCATAAAAAATCGGGTTTCACTGACCGAGTTATGGATAAGATCTTTTTATGGCCAGGTCACTGGTCGGGCTTCACTGGTATGAGATTCTTAATAAAAGTATTTTTCTGTGTTTGCAGATAGTTGAAGTTATGTGGTTTTTGACTCCTAATTACTAAAAACATGAGGCATTGATATGTATTGGTTTGACTCTTGGAATTCGGTTCGATGTAAATTAGGAGTGTGATGGAATGAAACTATGTTGATTATATACATGTTTGGTTATTTTGGAATTTTATTTTTCAAAAATTGGGTAGATAATTGTCATAACGTAAAAATTAGATGAGTTTGGTTTTAGATAATTTTTAAAAGTTATCATATAAAACTAAATGATAAAATTTTGAAATATAGTTAAGGTAAATAATTGGACGGAAGTAATTTGGATAAACTGATTTATTGTTTTTAATAAAATTTATTATACATCTATAATATCATATATATATTTATATTAATAGCATTTAAAACAAAATAATTTCTTTTCTACTTTTTCTCAAAATTTACATAAACAAAATTTTCATCATATTTTTACAAGTTTTAGATGAGTTATTTATATTTTTAATATGCATATTATTTAAGTTGTCGAGAACATTATAATAATAAAGTTTTATAATAAAAAGTTTATAAAATCTTATTGCATTATAAGTCAATCAAACTTTATTTAATTTTTAAATAAAATATAATTTAAAACTTAATCAAAATCTTTATAATATTGTTGAAAATAAATTTTTTATTTCAAAAAGTATATTTAAATTATTTAATAACATACTTTATTATTATTATTATTATAATAATAAATGAGTAAAACATATAAAAATCGAACTCAGAATTATACACAGATTTATGTATTTATCTATATACAAATATATTTTATATTTTTATATTTGTAAAGACCGATCTTAATTCTTCTTTAGAAGGAATTGAAAATTCTAAATCATACAAAAACTTAATGACAAAAAAGTCACCACCAACATTATCTACATATAAATCATTAATTCTTCAATGGACTATCAAAATATGAGATCAGAAAAAAATAATTCATACTCAACTCTTTTCATACAAAATATATTGAAAATAATTTATATAAAAATACACAACATATTAAAATTGTAAAATATTATGCAAAATACAAGATTTACTATAAAAGAACATTAAACTGAAGTGTGCCGAAAAAATTTACATCTACAATAAACTGTTTATAATAGAGTTAAAATATATTTATTATTTTAATCAAACCATTACTGTAATATTATCGAAATATCATTTTGTAATAAAATTATCAAATCTTACTTTAATTACAAATAAAATCAAAATATCGTTATTCGATTTTGATGATACATTTATATAATCTTTATTTGCAATGTCCGTACTATTCTCCATCACATAAATTCAAACATATAATTTTCATTTAAAAAATAACAACAATATTTTTAAACTTTTTTACATGAGATGATCTAGCAACATGAATCTGTTTACAATGAATAAAATAATTGTTAGAAAAACTGTTAAAGTTTTTATATCTATATGAAAGTTTTTCGAAAATTGGTGATTTTTAGGTTAATTTATCTTTTAAATATGAAATATGTATGATATACAATAATATTATTATTATATTAAGTTAACTAATATTTTTTATTATTCTTTCCCTTTATTAAGTTAACTAATGACTTTTATGATTTAGGTTTTGTATCACTCACACATCATATCATTTATGAAAAAATAAAAAAAGTCAACCTAATAAAAAAAATGATCATAACAACTACGCAAATTTAACTATTCTTAAAACAAATGATAACTATAATATTTAATAATATAACTTTTAGTATTACCTTATAAATAATTTTTGCAGAGATTAAAATAAATAGATCAACAATAAGCATGTTTAGAACAAATTATTGAGAGCAATCTTATAAATAACCTATGCAATAATCCTCATGTCTCCTTACTCCTTTATTCCTTTAAATTCGTGATTTATTTAATATTTTAATATTATAAATATACTTTTTCTAAATCAAATAAATAATCTATATCATTTATACTAAATTTATATTAACAAATATTATAATTTTTATTTTATATTTTATATATATATATAATTTTTGTTATATTCATATGAACGATGTTTTATAACAACATAACAAATATTTTATATTAATAGTAAAAAAGAATAAATCGCGCATCGCGCGGGTCTCACTAGTTTAAAAAAAAAAAAACAATAAAAGGACCGAAGCATACCGAAAACTGTAAATTTGGGGCAGGCCGAAATGATAATGGGCCTATCTTATAAAAAGATATAGAAGCCCACAATGAATATGAAGTACGTACACAGTACACTGCATCCATAATACGAATTCATGACGCAGACAGCTATGCGGGAGTTCAAATCCGGAGTAGCGGAGTTCAAAGAGAAGAGACTTATGGAGCGTATATATTGACCAAGTTCGTATACTCTCCTTCTCCATAAGAAAATTCGGCTGGGAGAGGTGGACGTGACTAGGTCCCTGTTCGAGAGGGCTATCAGCTTGAGCCTCCCTCCGAAAAAGATGAAGGTACGCACCATAAGCTAATAGCAGTCGGGTTTGATGTGAGAGAGTAATACATTCCTTTTGAGATGCAACACTTCTTGTTCAAGAAATACCTCGAGTACGAGGAGTCTCTTGGTGACGAGGAGAGAGTCGAAAGTGTGAAGAGTTTAAATCCTAATCCTAATCCCCAACTGTGTTTCGTCTTTGGTGCTCTATTATGTCCCAATGGCAAGAACTGATGTTTAAGCTGTAACATAAATGTATTCTATCGAGTGTTACAAAAGACGATGAATCACAGAAACATGTGTTCTCAATTCTATAAGAAGAGGGACCAAAAGTACTTATAGATATGGCATAAAAGCCTCACGATTCCAAAGTTCAAATCAATAAAAGAGAGAAAAAAAAAAAAACCGGAAACAGAACCCGCTAGAAGCTAAACAGCTTTGGGATTAAGACACAGACGCTGGTTTTGGGTTTGGGTTTCTGTCACGTGGAGGGATCCGCAGCCATGACTTCATAGACTCATACACCGTGAAACCTATCGCAACCGACGGCACAATCTACCGTACAACAACATCAATTGAGAAAGATCATGAACTGAGCCAACATGTAAAAAAAAGGAACATTTATGAAACGAAAATTTCAACTTAACCTTAATGTAGTTGATGCTTAAACCGGCAAACAACTGCCTCCAACCATGCGTTCTGACTATCGTGTTGAGCCCATCGAATGTGTTTTTGTACCGCTTGTTTCCTTCTCCCTGCAGATTCTCTACCTGTCGAAAACACTTATTGACCCTTAATAGCCCAATTTCACATTCATGATTACGCTATCTGGGAATTTGAATAGATTATATCATCCATTGACTTACCTGCATTTGTCTTCTAACGACGTCCAAAGGGTAAGTGAAGGTCTGACCAAACAAGCCAGCCATTGCTCCACATGAAAGATGCATCCGAACAGAGTTCTGATGCTCTTCTGGAACGTGCCTCTTGAGCTCCTCGTATATGTAGAACTTCAGACCAGCATAAGGAAGGATGCCGATTAGCGTTGGCCCTGCAGTAAACAAAAACAGATAAGGCGAAAAGAAAACAAACAAAACGTCGGAGAAAACTGCAAGATGTGTGACACAAACCCATTCTCTTGCGTGAAATTTTGATAAAGCGCCAGTCCGTTACTAAACTAAATTAACAATCAAACCAGCAGCATAAGACTGTGACATTCCATATTTCACAATTACTTTCACATTGTATCACTAACAAGGACACGGCTTTATGCCTGTAAGCTTTTTGAGCTTACTTACCTATGCCTCGATATAGACCCCGTAAACCTCCTTCTCTATATGCAACTGCAAGAACCTCCTTTATTCCTGAATAAGCAGGTTGGCCATAAATGTTATTCACACCATGCCTGAGACTCTGTCTTGTATCAGAAACCTAAATAAGCATAAGGAATTGGAATGAATAAGAAGAGAGAGCAAAAGGACTGTGATTTTCAGTTAAACAACAATCAACAATCAACATTTGTGTAGAAATTTAAAAGCCCCCAAAAAATATTTTTACATACCTGGTAAGCTAGTTTAGTACGAGCTAAATCCAGGGGATATGTGCATAACACTGCTGTTCCGCCTGCAGCTGAACCAGCCACAAGATCAACAATGGGACCAGAACCCAAGGGGATATTTTTTTCCAAAATCCAGTTGCGATACTGTTCATACGTCATGTAATGAAGGGCAGCATATGGAATAATCCGAATAACACTTGCCCCATTCCCTCTGCAAGAATAATATGCAAGGATTCAGTAAAGTCTCATGTGGCTGCAAAAGTAAATACATCTTCCAAATGTCTAGGAACTTACTTATAGAATCCAAGAGGTCCTTCACATTTTAACACCTTGTTTAGAGAACGGTACACTCCAAGGGTCCGAAAGTCTTCAGTTCTAGTCTGATATTGACAACAGCAATAAAAGAAACATAAACTGGTTGATCAGCAACACCAACAATACAGTAATGGTCAGCGATATCTTGGGTATATGCTGTCTTCATTCAAATAAACCTAGATCCCAGATCATACAAAACAAAACACTATCCATCCAAAGTGTTCGCCACTCGATGTGAAATGTCATATAGGCACAAAGATATATATTCATGACTCCATCCAAAAAGAAGTTCATATCCGGTAAAACTCTAGCTACCCATCAAACAGACCAACCTGAACTTAGAACAGAATTCTTAACATAGTCAATTTTCCTGTTCAGTTGGAAATACTGAATGCAAAACAAGCAGGCCAAAAGACGCGAGAATTCACCTGCAATAGAATCTTGATCCTTTCCAAGGGTGCAACAGCAGTCTTAGCCAACGCTCCCGCAGCTCCTCCAGCGATTAGGGTTTTGGCAAAAACAGGCAATGCGTCCACAAGGCTCGTCACATCAGCCGACAATGTCGAGCCTTGTGATGAACCCATCTCAATCCAGTTTCGACCACACCAAAAAAGCCCAGCAGATTCAGAATTTTTTTTTTCAGTTATCCACCCTGTAGCTGAAAGAACACCTTATCCCATCTATATCTAGGGATCACGCCAAATGAAAATCTTTTTCTCAAAGACAAACCGGACAGGCTTAGAAGACCCAGAAACGAGTCTGCAAAGTGTTGAAGCAAATTCTCCTCCCTTTTCACGACAATATTCATCCACAGACGTAGAGATACACTACGACAAGATCAAACCCCCGTTGATCAACACGTTTCCATATCTCAATCGAGGGATCAATCCGAACGCGTGACCTATTCAATAGATTTTTCAGGAATTCCGATCGAAAACCTACAAAACCAGAGTCCCAGATCCCGGTATCCCAATCCCACGAATAGATTCGATCGATCAAAAGATCAATCAGAACCCCAGAAATTCAAAACACACAAAACCTAAACCCGCTTCCAGATAAAGAAAAAAAAACAACACCCTGATCACAATATCCCAAACGAAAAACTAATGGGAAATTGATATATATCAAGGGAGAAGAAAGCTACCGAAAAACAGGGAAAACAAAGCAGCAGAAACCGAAGATATCGGCGAAAATTGGGGAGAATCTTTGAGAATCGAAAAGATTTAGCAGACTAACCGTCCAAATTTTTTTTTTTGGAAGGAAAACCAAAAGAAAAAGAGGAAACTTGGAGGTTTTCCGATTCAACTTCGCCTTCTGTTATGTTTCATGATTGGTCCCGCATTTTTTTTGGGTTTAAGAAATACAAAAAAAGGTTGCATAGGGGTGGGGGAGGATTCCCTGTGACTGAGCATACGGAGGTTCCCCATTCTCCGCCACGTGTCACTTTTTGACGGAACGAATCCTCCGGGGCCCAGTGAATAGATAAAATTTTAAGAGTATTAATTATCTAATCGCATATGATTTAAACTTAATTACTTGAGCTCGGTAATGATACTGTAAAAAGAATAGCCTGTTCCATTTTACAAGCTAAAAAAACAAAAGCAAAAAATACAAAAAAAAATTACGACAAAAGAATCAATGACGAAATCTGAAATTATTAAAACAAATAAAAAAAACTGATAATGAGGTTTGACTTTTCAAAAGTACCTCGGAAGGAATCCGAACATGTCCAAACGACAGCTTAAAAATATATGAAGGTATGGGATCGGTTAATTCTATGTATGATTCTATCGACAAATTTCGGATATATAAATTTTTTTTTTCATCTCTTCAAAGATAGTTATTGTGTTATTCGTTGGTACACCATTTTTTTATTATGGAATTTCATTTAGTTTGCCCATTTGCTCATTTTTTTTATATGAAATTCAAACATTTAAAATTTACATTTTTGTTTACCAATAAATAAATAAATAAATAGGATTATTCCAAAGCGTGTGGTGGGATGGAGTCAAAGATATAACCTTAAATAGCATTAGACACCTACACATAGTGCCTTGATTTAATCTAATCGTTTTTTTGGTAAATTAATCTAATCATTTTGTAATAATTTTTTAATCATTTCAATTATTAAGGATATTTCATTTGACTTTTGCGCGTCATCTATGATTCCTTCCACACATAAAATAAAACACCAACCGATTTGTAAATTCATAGTTTTCAAATTTACTTATCTTACATAAAAACACACGCACATTGCATAAAACTCGTGACCATTATAATATAGAATTGATCATTTTTTAAAAATATAGCGAGAGATGGTAATTTACGACTGTTATCGACAGACAAATATATCTCACAATATATATACATATATATATATATGTTCACAACCACGGATCAATGAAGCATATATAGATTTAATATATAATTTTCCTCAAGCAAAATCTTCCCTAGCTGAAAGAAAACCCAAGAAATCATAAAATCACAGTGACAGAAATTAATAATAATAATAATAATAGTAATAAAAGTTGACAAAAATACAAAATGAGAAGTGGGACACAGTTGCCATTTTGCCTCATGCAATCAAGAAACTATCCAATAGTTGAACAGCGACTCCGCGTTAACAACGCATATATATAACCCTCCCTCCCATGGATTCTCATCTCCTCCATCAACTTCCTTCGTTTACAGCTTGTCTTCAAAAAACATTTTCATACATATATTTTTTTCTATTCTTTTATACTTAAGGCGTAGAGAAAAAATGGTGAGAGTTGCGTTAGGGTTTGTTGTCTGGATGGTGATGATGATGGTTTCGCTTGGAGTTTATAGAGCGCAGCTTTCTCCGACATTCTACGACCAAACCTGTCCGAATGCTCTCTCGACGATCCGATCTTCCATCAGGACCGCCATTGCTCGTGAGCGTAGGATGGCTGCTTCTCTCATCCGTCTCCATTTCCACGACTGCTTTGTCAATGTAACGTGTTTTTCTACATACATGCATTCTCTTGTGTACATTTAACCGTATATACAGTTTTTTTTTATGTACATGCATATATGTATATGAGCTAAGTCTGGTGTTTCGGCTCTCTCTGATCCGTGCAGGGTTGCGATGCGTCGATTTTGCTGGAGGCAACTCCGAAAATGGAAAGCGAAAGAGAAGCTGTGCCGAATTCCAGATCAGTCAGAGGATATGAAGTGATCGAAAAGGCTAAATCCCAAGTCGATAAAATCTGTCCAGGCGTCGTTTCTTGCGCTGATATCCTCACTGTCGCTGCTAGGGATGCTTCTGAATACGTCCGTACACAACCCCGCCATTTTCCTTTTTTGTTCTCTATATATATAATGCATTGTTTTGATATATACAACGGCTCATGCATGGATTCTTTAATTATAAATGCTGTATTTTTTTCCAGGTGGGTGGTCCGAAATGGACAGTGAAGCTCGGGAGGAGGGATTCCACGAGAGCGTTCAAGGCTCTGGCTGATGGAGGCGAGCTCCCTAGCTTTAAGGACAGTCTTGACCAACTCACCCGTCTCTTCTCTAGAAAGGGTCTCGACACAAGAGACTTCGTTGCTCTCTCTGGTCGGTCCATCATATCATTTCATTCCCACGTACGGTTATATACGTATATGTATAGATTGCTTGACTCAAGAGAAACCTATGTGCATTGCAGGAGCTCACACGATAGGAAAAGCTCAATGTTTCTTGTTCAGGGAGAGGCTCTACGACAACTCGAGCGATATCGACAGAGGATTTGCCGCAACTCGGAAGACAAGGTGCCCCGCTGCAGGGGGAGATAGGAACATGGAGGATTTGGACATGGTGACACCTGACTCTTTCGACAACAATTACTACAGAAACTTGATGCAGAAGAAAGGTCTTCTCGCGACAGATCAGGTCCTGTTCGGCAGGGGAGCAGCCACTGACAGTGTTGTGTCGGAATATAGCAGAAACCCTTCTAAGTTCGCTTCTGATTTCGCCGCCGCAATGGTAAAGATGGCAGACATCGACCCTCTCACTGGCTCCGCCGGCCAAATCCGACGGATCTGCAGTGCCGTGAATTAACTGAGTTCTCTTTGTCTGCTCCAAGAATCAAGAGTTTCACATGTTTAATTATGTGGTCCTTTTTCTTTTGTGTCTAATTCCTTTTATTCTGTGATGTAATTGCACCTAATGATCTGTCCTAAATTTATCTGTTTCTTATACGAAAAAAAAAAATATAGTCTTTGAGTAGATGGGTACTTTTCATTTTGGTGATCGGAGGAAAAAGTCACTGGAAACAAAAAATGGCTCAAAACGATAACAAGACAGGATTGGGAGGGTTACATTAGATTTACATAGTTATTATGTACACAATTGACCAAATATCTCATAGACTAAACTCAAAAGAACTCGGTTGCTTTCTGGCCAAGTAACCGCCTCTGCTTCTGTAATTGCGTACTTCTCTGAATCCTCTCCTCCTTCAATTGCAAGCTTTTCTTTTTCGTATCTTAAGAGCTGGGGTGGCATCATATTCCAAGCCTCTTGGAACCACACTCAGAGCAGAACTTGGAGGTTTCTCTGAGGTACTGTGCCCCACACTCGTCGCAGAATTTCGCTGGGCTGTTTGGCTGTGGATTACAACAACAAATGTATCAAAATTTTCAACAGAGACAGTTCAAATCGATCACGGAGTTTGATATCGTACGAAAAGAAGGCGTACCATGATATGCAACCGGCCCGTCGTGATATGACCACCGGTGAGGGGTTGCAAGCAATCCATGTGCTGAGAAATGGATGGCGACTGGTGGGTGTGAGCCATTTCGGGCATGTTTGAAGGATGGTCCTGGGAATAATGAGCGGTGTGCTGACCTCCTTGGTGAATAGAATGATGGTGGCTCTGGTGAATAGTTTGATGAAACTGAGGTTGGTGAGACATCTGTGACATGTGATGCTTGGAAGGTGTTTGCTGTTGGCTTTGATCCTGCAATTATCAAAAGATGGTTTATAAAAAGCTCAAGTGCCCATATCGGAAAGGTAAATAAACATCTGTTCATGTTCAACACTTAGAACCGACATGCAATTGCTTTATATAACTGACATAAAGCCTACATCAGAAGCGCTTGAGATTAAGTCAGAGAAGAAACACATACATCACCAACAGAACGAAATCCTTTAGGGTTGGCCATTGCTGAAGAGTCTATCCCTGGGAATGACTGCAGAACAGAGATAGGAATTACAATACTGCCGAGTTGGGAAAGGGTAAAAAGGAAATGATGATTGCTTCAGGAGAGAAAATTAACGCTTACAGGCAAGCCAGGAATGTTGGACATGGAATTTGGAATACGCCTGTGCTTGTGTCGCGGACAATAGAACTTGTAGTCTCTAGCAGATACAGCCACTTCAGTCCGGGCTGTCAAACGCTTAAACCTGCGATGACAATATTCAATGGTGCATTGATTGAAAAACATTCATGAAACCCTAATGATAAGCTTAGAATTAGATAACCATAAATGACAAATAACAGAGCTCACGGTGATAAATTCATACTAGATTGAAAACAGGAAAATCCGATCATTGAACATCTAACCATTCGGCATCTTCCGCAGGCATGTTTTCTGGTTTTTCCACAATATCCAAACCATTGACCACCACAAATCGAACACGTTTCTCTTCCTGTATAACCAACTCTGGAAACCTCGTTCTTGTTTCAAGTGAAGTTGCCAGCTCTCTTCTTCTATACGTGCAAGTACCTGTATATGGAAAGCATGAATCACAAATCCACTTATAAAAAAAATTGTAATCATCTCAAACTCTGAATCTCTGTTGTCTGCAAGGGGTAAGACAAAACTTTTTGCTTTTCAGCTCTCTTTCAATTGTTTACCTTTCTTAGGAAATTTCTTTGTCAGTTTTCGATACAGCCCACCTGCTGCTTCGAGAGCTACCCCGATGGTCTTCTCTCGTATTCCATTTAAAGAAGCAAGTCTCTCATTTGCTTCATTGACTAAAGTCTCATACAAGTTTGCAACATACATTAGCGGCAATGCATACCGTGGGTCACCTTGGTATTGTGTATCATTCGTCTTCCTCTTGACTTTCTCTCGACCTGAATCCGTAACATAATCAACCTCGTTCTCAGTGACTTCAATCACATGGTGGCTAATAAAGTAGTCCACAATTATTTGCAGGAATCTTGCTCTTGCTGATTCAATCGGAGAAACATCTATAAGTCAAATAGCATTGCAAAATGTTAATGAATCGAAAAGCTCAGCAGTTCATATAAACTCGAGAGGCCAATTCGAGAGGCTAATAAAGTAGTCCACGATCATTACCCTCTGTGGTTAGGATAGGGTAAACAGCCCCTGCAGACCCGTCGTTTTCCATGCTAGTGCGGCCCTCTTCAACTCCTACATTGTGAATTTGAATAGCGTTTCTGTACGATTCGTGCATACACTCCTAAACAAACACAAATCGAGTTGATGACTGCCAAATCCATGGATAGTTCTCAGATACTCACTATGGTAATTTTTGCCAAAAACATGTGAAACCCACAATTCAATTCAAGGTTGAACTAACCAGGGATATATAACTGACACCAGGTAAGAAAAATACTCACTACAGAAGCAGAATTTCCGGCGTTGTCCAAGCCGTCTCCGTCAACGCCGTCACGACCGACGGCGCCGCCGATGCCGTCAATATCTCCCGGCGGACCATCCACGGTGTTGAGGTCGTGGAGAGAGCTTCCGATGAAGGAATCGGCCGATCTCAAGTTGTAATGCTGCACCGGAACCCTAGCCCCCATTTCTTCGCAGCCGAATCAAGCACAAAACCAGAGAAACCCATAATCAGAGCCGCGGATTCAAGAATCAACCATTGTCCAACGCAGGTGTAACAACAAGAGACGCAAGATCTTCGAGAAATTGCATCTCTCGAGCTTAGAATTGATCGTTCGTTCGTTTGTTCTATCATTCTTTGTTCTTCGTGCTAAAGTGGCAGTATATCAGTACGAGAGAGATTACCGGCTAAATAGAGGGGAGGGGGGGAGAGAGTGGATCCGAGCCTGAAACCGTACCTGAGCTTATCGTGCGCCGAAGGAGGGGAAAACACCAGAAATGACCCAGTTGGGTCGCAATGATTTATGTGATACACCAAAATATTATAACCAATTATCAAATGTCCATTTTACCCTTAAAAAAGAAGTAAAAGACATTATTACCCTTGATGAAATGCGAGAACATTTGTCTCGTTGATGGAAGATTACCCATCAACCCTTATATTTTCCTCCCTCCAAGGTTTTCCAATATATCTTTTACACTTTAATTTCTGTTACTTAAAACGTTATTAGTTCATCAATATACATGTATACATATATATTTTCAAACTCTTGGTTTTGTATCTATTTGAAATTACTTGGCCCAAAATTAATAACGAATGCTGTGATTTTTTCGTTGTTGTCGCATTAAAAGGATATATATACATACATTTCACAGATTTTGTTGGTAGAGAAATTGCCATCGTATAATAACAATTGAATGTGCAAAGACAAAAAATGTACAAGGTAGTTAGGGTTGGCCCCTATAGTCTCCATTCAATATGCAAATGTAACAATAAAACTCATCACGAAAGAACCCTAACCCCTTCCGCAAGCAACCATATTGATCAGCTTTCACTCCTTCTCTTACCTTGACCTCGGGCCTGTCAAACAAAACAAGACAACCCCTTCGTAAAAGATATGGTAATACATGTGTTAATATAAGATGCCATACGAGGTTTATCCATGTAGACTGGCGTGTATGATTAGATAATGGAATAAAGACATACCATTTAGCAATGTGAAGAAACCATCAAACCTAATCAGGTCATGCTCTCTGTTTCACCATCATGACTGGCAGAAGATGAGTTTCAGATAAGCTTTCCAGTTTCCTTATTCGGTTTTTCAGCAACTGTTTTGGTCCTGTCCTCGCTCTCCTAACATTTCTGAGTCTGTTGTCAGAGAATTCATTCCATAAGATTATAGCCCCACTCCCATTTAGGTAAAGCTTGCAACTTTCCTCGACCTTCCATGGACGAGCAATGCTTTAGGCTCAAAGAGGACTTGCTCAAATCCTAGGTAATTTCTCAATGACCCTAAATCCACATTGAAAGAACCTAACTTTACATATAACCCAAGCCAGATCGCATTCACCATCACCACATCCAGTGATATAAAGTGTATGATACCTCCATCAAGTATGCTGTCTTGTTTTAATCCTTAACCCGCTGGGATATGTGGCTGCAATTGGTGTTTATGATGAGAAAAAGATTGAGAAGCTCAGGAGAGAGCTTTCATACCCGGGTTGTTCTCCTTCTGTCCCCAGAAGAAGAAAGGTAAGCTTAGGATCTAAATGCTTGGACAAGTTTCATTACCCGCTAATAGAGATGAAAAGTTTGCACATTCAGGTTTGAATGTTAGGAACTGCATATTTGAAGTCACCATCCAAGATGCCGTTCTCCATCAAATACTTCTGCAACTGTACACCTTCATCTATAAAATCTAGCTCATAGTATTTCTTTAGAACACCGATACACAGAACCTCTTCAGGAATAATTCCTTTAGTTATCATTTCTTCAAGGAATTCTCTTGCTCTTTGTAACTGATTGCATTGAGCCAATCCCCAAACCATCGAAGTGTAGGCATGTAAATCAAGCTCCATCCCAGTCTCAGCCATTTTCTCCCATAAGGCCAGAGCCTCCTGAAAATTCCCATGCTTTAAATTACCGTCAAGAAGAGAAGTGTAAGCTGTCGTATCTGGAACTAGCCCTTCCTCAACCATTTCCTCGAAAAGGGCCTTTGCAGCCTCGATGCGATCATCTTTACAGAGACCATCAATTATGGCTGTGTATATCGCTACATTAGGTTGCAGACCAAAGTATCTTATCCTCTCAAAATAGTTGATGGCCTTCGAAACTAAATTGTTTTTACACAATCCATCAATCAAAACACAGAAGGTAACAGCTGTGACCTCAATACTTAGATTCTGCATTTCTTCAAGGAGATGCAAACCCTCAGTGGGTTTGCCTGACTTGAAATAAGAATCCATGAGCGTTGTGTAAATTACAGGATTAGCTCTTATTCCAAGTTCCCTCATCTCAGTCATCACTAGCTCGGCTTCCTCAACCTTCTCTTGATTGCACAAACCCCAAACAATAGTCCCATACATCAATAAATCTGGCGTAATGCCTTTTCCCTTCATTTCATTTAGGATCTCGAGAGCTCTTTCCAAATTTTTAACTTTGACAAGTCCATGAATCAGAGCGGTGTAGATTTGAAGGTTTGGAATGACACCTGCTTTCAGCATTGCACTGAAAACTTCTTCTGCTTCTTTCATCTTCTCTTCATCACAAAGACCATCAATAAGTGCAGTGTAAGTGACAACATTCAATTCAACATTCGCCTGCAACATCTCCTTTGCAAGCTTCAGAGCATCTGCGAGATGACCAGCTTTACAATTTGCGTCAATAAGGGAAGTATAAGTAAACTCATTAGGCAAAAGGCCAACTCTTCTCATGTCAATAAAAAACTTGATAGCTTGATGCATCATGCCCTCTTTACAAAAAGCATCGATCAAAGTGCTGTAAGTCACAACATTCGGCTTCAAACCACTGTGCTTCATCTCACTGTAAAACTCGAAAGCTTTCGGCATTCTCTCAAATTTACAGAAACAGTTGATCAACGCATTATATGTTATAACATCGGGCTCACAACCCATACTCTTCATCTCCTCAAACAAATAAACCACGTCTTCCAATAGACCCACTTTCCCGTACCCATCAATCAGTGAATTATAAGTGACAGTGTCGGGAATCAGACCCCTATGCTTCATCTGTTCAAACAACCCTATGGCAGCTTCCAAGTCTCCTTCTTTGCACATATAGTCTATCATTATATTGTAAGTAAAAACCGATGGGGTTATACCAGCACCAATCATATCTTTGAAAAATTTCCTGGTTTCATCCGTCTTTCCCAACTTTGCAAACCTATGCAATAAACCATTGCAAGACCGTGTTTTCGGAAAGACCCTAAACCTCTTCATCTTAGAGAAACACTGGCACGCCTCTTCAAGCATTCCCAAATCGATCAAAACACTAAACAAAGCATCAAACACCCCAAAACCTGGAGCACATACATTCCTCGTTGACCATAGAACATCAAAGCTGTCGCAGCCTGGAAACCCAGCTCTAGACAAAATCATCTCTTTAAGGATACTATTGGCATCAGAGTACATTCTGGCACAAAACAGAATGTGCGCTATTATACAATACGATTCGGTCGTGTGCTGAAACCAACTTCGGGTTCTCGCCTGTTTGAAGAATTTGAAAGCTAATCTCGGGTCTTCCTTCAATTCAACTAGAACCCTCGTCGCCCAAATCGGCGCCAAAGATGAATCGAAAAGCTTTTCCATTTTGGGATCACCCCATAGGTCTTGCTGAACGACTTTACGGATCCAATCCCTATCGAGATCTTCGCAATAGCTAATAGAACCGCTTTTACTAACGAAAGGGTACCGTATAAGGCAGAGAAAACTAGTGAACCAAACGAATGGACAAGACATAAGGGAAGTTTGGGATGGTAGATTGTAAGAGAATGGACTCTGATTCCGAAAGAGTGGGGAGGAAGAACAGCTTACATGGGCGTGGAATCTTCGATTAACGTGAAAAAAGTTGCGCAGAGAAAAGAGCATTTTGAATAAGATAGCGAAGAGGGATAAGAAGAGCTTCATCCTTAGGTCAGAGACAGCATCTCTAATGGTGTATCGAAGTATTATTATTCAGCTATGGCACCTGAAGAAGGAGAGGAGGGAGAAAGTAGGGTTTATGAACTCTGGGTTTTGTGTCCTTTCGACGATTTCATTTTCTCTTCTCGCAATTTTCTCTGTACGGCTTTTCGGTAGATTTATAAACTTATGGGCCTGGGCCGAAGCAAATTTGGATCTTATAAGCCCATAGACATAAAGAGCCCATAAATAAATACAAAAAAAGACATGAAAATTTGTCTGGCAAAGAAATATCTTAATTTGTTCTCTTGCATCATAATTAAGGTAAATTATTTCAAGGAGACAGAAGCGTACCAAGCTACATGTTAAAAAAAATATTGTATTGTTAACGTGTTAGATTGTTCTCTAATAAATTTGTTTATATTTTGACAACCATATGCGTTCTCATATAATAAAGTCAAATACGCGGATTCATGATATGCAATATACACTTTAATTAATAACAGATTAACTTAATTAATTCCCTAATTAGAGTTAAGTTTATCCACATGCATAAGACTTTTCCACGCACATGTTTAGATTGATTTTACTAGAGCCAGCCTGCCAAGGCATTGCTCTTTATCCACCTCGCCAGGTGGAACCTTCATGACGTGTCACGTGTCGGTCACCGCCATAAAATTACCGGATACTGCCGGTTTCCTCTATACTCGCTCCTCGATTTTGTCCCCGTCACCATCCTCTTCCCCGTCGTCGACGGTTTCTCCTTATTTCGGGAAAATCCCTAAAAAAACCAATAAAAAGAGGGGGAAAAAAACACGGGACGGAGGGAAGGAAGAAACCGAAGAAAAGGGAAGAAGGAAGGAGGAGAGGTGAATCGATAGGTTCTCTTTTTCGAATCTTCTGCGAGTTAAGGAAGATCATAAGCTTTCCTGAAGGAATCTGAATATTTATCGCCGGAGATGAGAAGCGTCGGCGTGGAGATGTCGTCATCTTCGTCGGGGCTGATGTCATCGGCGGCGGAGGTTGTGGCGCTTAATCTGAAGGACGCTTCGAATTGGTGGTCGGACGTTAACGAGTCCCCGGTGTGGCAGGATCGTATCTTCCACGTCCTCGCTGTGCTTTACGGAATCGTCTCCGTCGTTGCCCTGGTACGGTTCCGAGCTTCCGGTTCCGGATTTAGGTTATCGTTGGCAGAGCTTCCATATCGGATTTGGATGTGACGTGAATTTAGAATATGGCGCGATTAGGGATTCTAGGGTGTTGAATCGATAAATAAATGCTTTGCATTGCTCGATCTTTACCTGGCCTGATCGCCGCTGAGAGTACTTTTAGAGGCATTGAAGATTTGTTTGTACTTCGCGGAGGATATTGATTAGATTGATTTTTTCTTTTTGTCGGAAGATTCAACTGGTGAGAATACAGCTGAGAGTTCCAGAATACGGGTGGACGACTCAGAAAGTCTTCCACTTTCTCAATTTCTTGGTGAACGGAGGTCGGTGCCGCAAAATGTAACTTCAATTTTTGCTTGTCGCGTATCCAATTTGATTATGTGCATCTGGTGGTGACTGCGGATTTTCGATATTGCAGTTCGAGCCGTGGTTTTTGTCTTCAGACGGGACGTACAGTATCTGCATCCAGAGGTTTGGAATATTGATCAACGTTGTGATTAAGCTAATTGATGATTTATGCAAACCTTCTAAATTTGTAAGTCTTACTGGTTATCTTGTAGATTCTGCAACATATTTTGCTAGATATTCCAAGTCTCGCTTTTTACACGACCTATGCACTTCTGGTCCTCTTCTGGGCAGAAATTTACTATCAGGTGATAATTGACATTGTCTATTTTCTTCTTCTTCTTTCTTTTCCAGTTGATTCATACTGACCTTTACTTGACCCTTTTTGGCGAAACAGGCGCGTGCAGTATCCACTGATGGGCTGAGGCCAAGTTTCTTCACAATTAATGCAGTTGTATATGTTGTTCAGGTGAAATAGGCTTTCTCTTTTGGTATCGCAATCTCCAAGAAATGTTCACACTTCAAAATTAAGCTTCCATTTTGTAGGAGCCTTGAGCTTGCTCACAGATTGCCTCCATTCGTTGTGTTTGGTTGACATGGCTATCCACTCTCTTAAATGTCTCTTTTGGATATATTAATTTCAGATTGCTCTTTGGTTGATAATGTGGTGGAAGCCTGTCCCTGTTATGGTGATCCTGTCTAAGATGTTCTTTGCAGGTATTGCTTGGATTATATTTCATCCATGAACAAAAAGTACATCATCTTTAATTCAGCTACCCTTTTCACCACTTTCTTCCTGAATATAAATGCAGGTGTTTCGTTGTTTGCCTCCCTGGGATTTTTACTGTATGGAGGAAGGTAACTCTTTACTAATTGTATATTGTCTGTATCTCTCCCTTTCTCCCATAACCCTCTTGTAATGGCGAATTTCACTTGCTTTATGTTTGGTTTTCAATGCCTCTGTTTGTTTTCTGGAATTAAGTAGTGTCGTTTTCTTTGTCAAACTTCAAATTGTTGGCAGTGCGAAAAGGGTTTTTGTATCATCATCAACCGCTGGTTTGTAGAATGGGCCTGTTTATGGGCTAGAAATTGTGTACGGCACCCGTTTCAAGCCCAAATCAGTCTCCCTTAAATGGCTTAATAAAAGCCCACTATTTATTTATATTGACAGATTTGACCACGCGCACATATGGCGCGTAGTCCGTCGGCGCTGCTTGTTTTTGGGAAATCCATATTCCAGGCGCGTGGGACAATCAATCGTAATTTTAATATATATTTTTTTTTTAACACCAACGTAATACCCGTGCAAAACACCAACTAGCAACAGGATATTATTATATACACTACTTTCTATACTCAGTTAAGAAATAATAATTTTAATATTTTTTTACCTGTCCGCAATTGAATTTCAATTTCAATGTATCAGATAAATATTCATTTTCTTTTTCAAGAAAATCAATATTTTCTTTAAGCTATTAAAAACTTATATTTATGTGGTAACCTCGTACATAATACATTTGCTGAACCTGTCTTCCTGCCACGATGAATGTGTTGTTGATATCACTTATCACCAAGATCTCAACCCATACTGTCTTGATGTCTGACGGAGGCTGACTTAATAATAATGAATTTGGTCATTACCGACCACTCACCGGCCTAGCTGCTTCTTTTTTTGGTTGAAATAGCTAGCTGTGTAGTATCTTTACACAATTCACTGGTGGCTCTACTGCAGTATGGCTTGATAGATTGTCTTCAATGGTTAAATTTTTCGCAGGCTTTTCCTAATGCTACAACGTTTTCCTGTAGAATCTAAAGGGAGGCGCAAAAAGTTGCAGGAGGTGAAACTTCTATTGTAAACCAATTTGAGGTCTGATCTATCAAGTTTCCTGTCTCATGTTTAATTGAGTTCTCTGTCTGTATGTTTGGCAGGTTGGTTATGTGACGACCATATGTTCCACGTGTTTCCTCATCAGATGCATCATGGTAACATGACATCAAAAATGTTGATGAACTTTCAATCCATACTGTGTTCAATGAACTCTTTCCAAAACAAATATATGTATGTATATATATATGTATAGAGAGAGGCTTTTAAAAGTCAGAGCTAACCAAAGGTTTAATCATATGTTTCGTGGTGCAGATGTGCTTTGATGCTTTCGACGGTGATGCGGACCTTGATGTGTTGGATCACCCTATCCTTAACTTCATATATTATCTGGTAAGCTCTGTGTAGTACCCTTGTGGATCACTGTAGTAGAGAGCCTATTATGAATCAGTCAAGGTTTGTTTACTAATAAACTCATATAATCTAATGTTTGTCGTCGCTTTCAGTTGGTCGAGATATTACCTTCCTCACTGGTCCTCTTTATCTTGAGAAAGCTACCACCAAAGCGGGGAATCACGCAGTACCATCAGATCCGCTGAGCGTAAAGGCGGGGTTCTTTTTGAAAATGGATATGTGCTGTCTATGTATCCATTGAAGGAGCAACTGAGATCAAAAGTTTTGATCTGCCTTTTGGTTGATGCGGGGAAACCAATCCGTGTAGATTCTAAAACCAGGCGGTTGTTGTTGCTGTTCCTTTCTTCCCTCAAAACGTAGATAACAGCGTTGGAAAAAAATAATGCTGAAGCAGAGAGAAACATGTAAAGAGTTGAAACTAAATGAATTGTTGTTAGTGTCGTTTGTTTCTTCTATGAAGGAGGGAATATTATTCTGACTGTTCCATAATCTTCTCATGATATGTATATGTTAATTGTTAAACTTATAAGGTGGTTTATGTGAATCGAAAGCTCTGTGGTAGAAAGAAAAATACCCTGGATCTTGTTGAGATTCCGGGTTGAACTTTTCATGATCATCGTTTCTGGGCATATAAATTTGGCTGTCATGTTTTGATTTGGGTGGGGGCTCGACTCCTTCCTATGCTGTATGAATATAACAGCAATTGGTAATTTGACCTACCAGTCTTCCCCCCGTCATTTTGGAAGTTAGGTTCCGTCCTCTTCTTTCAGTTTTTTGAGATGTAGGACGGACAAGTAGTTGGACCCCAGACCATAATGACTATCTGTTGCACGTAATAATATTCGAATCATGTTGTAATGATTTTACCTCAATTTTTCAAGTTATCCGCAGCTATTAATGTTTCTGTGCGGCGGTTGCATTTAAGCTCCACTACTGTGTTAAGGGAGAACCCGAAGTGGGTGGGCATGTTTCCATCTTTGGTCCGAATGGCAAATATAATTTCGGGCCTAACACAATGGTGATGGATCTTATCCTACGTCATAAGATGTGGAAAGATGGATGGAAATAGGTTTTTGAGATAATGACGTAATCGAACGATTTTACTACCTCTAGGTTCCGAGCCGTACCATCATCCATCGAGAGGTTTAGAGCCTCGGCAAGAGTTCACGATCACGGAACCTAATATTCTTGAAGCTAAGCTGCGGTACGGTACGAAACATAAATCAATCACCGCCGTCGGATCGACAAGATTCCAATGATAGATCTGACGGTTCTTAGTTTTAGTCACGCTTCTCGAGGAACGACGGCGAAGGAAGGGGAAAGGGACAAAAGCGTCTTTCTCATTGACTCGATACGACGTCATATGGGACCCACCATAGACTGACACGAAAGAAATCGATGGAAGTTGCGTCTTCCGGTGGTCGGTCCACGTTCGCGCCATTTATTCAACCTGGAATTTTTTAAGGCCGAAGTTGTTCACACGTGTGACACCATTACACATACATTATAGACTTTATATGTCCAAGTTATATTATAACATCACATGATATTCGTATCGTCGGCAGAGATATTTTCCTCCTTTTTTTTGGTTAAAATTTAAAATATTGAGTTGAGGTCTGGGCGGATAACATTTGTTTGTCACACGTGTACATATTGTTTTACCAAAAAAAAAATGTATATATATTGTTTTTGTGAGAAAAAAATATTTATTTCAAATGGCTGAGAAGGAAACGTAGGTCATTAACAAAAAAACAAAAAAAAAAAACGTAGGGACGGTGCCAGCTCAGCCTCGGATAATATCACACACTATCCGTTCACTCGGCTCAACTTACAGCTATCCTCTGCAAGAACCCTAACAAAATCCAAATCCCTAAAATTCACAAAAAGGAAAAGATAAAAGAGCGTTTTTTTCATGGAAGGGCTCGCAAGTCCTTCCGATGAAAATAATGGCGAAGGACTCAATTCTTCTCTTATTCTCACTTCAGGACTCGCTTCCCACCTATTTATACTTTCATGGATTTTCCTCCGATTCACCGTCAGCAAACCCTAATCCCATTTCCCCTTTCCCTTCTTTGTTTCCCGTTGTTGCTGAATTTTGGCCGCCATGACGATTCTCATCGATCGCCACTCTGATCACAATGGTTCGTGTTCTCTGTCTCCCTCTTATCTTTTTTGGGTTCCAATTATTTGAATAATTTCTTCGTTTATCACTGAAACTGGTTTTAGATGTAGAAATTCTGGATTATTCCGTGGAATTTGGCACGATTGCTGGTTTCCCTTTACATGCGTTTGTGGATTTGAATTCATTGCGAGGATGATTTCATTTTCTGATATAAAAGATCGATTTTTGAGGTTGCAGGAGGAGAGGACGTTGAGATGAATCGGGAGAATGAAGAGGTGCAGGAGACACAGTTGGTGTTAGATGGAGGTTTTGTGGTTCCTCACACCAACTCCTTTGGTCACACCTTCAGGTCTTTCTGCTTTATCATTTTTTTTTTGGTGAATGTCCGCTTAATTGTCTGATAACGTGCTTGTTATTAAGGTTAGAAGAGCTTATGTTAGATTAGGGCCGTGAGGCAATGTAAGGTTTCGACTTTTTTCCAATGATCCTAGAATCGTGTGAATTACCATCTATGGAGTTAAAAGTTGTTTATGGACTCTGTGTTGATGGGTTTTGGGTATTTCCTTGGAATAGGGATTACGATGCTGAGAGTGAGAGAAGAGGAGGTGTGGAAGAATTCTACAGAGCCAATCACATTGGCCAAACTGTGGATTTCGTGAGGAGAATGAGAGACGAATATGGGAAGCTCAACCGAATTGAGATGAGCATATGGGAATGTTGTGAACTTCTGAATGAGTTTGTCGATGAGAGTGACCCTGATTTGGATGAGCCTCAGATCGAGCACTTGCTACAAACGGCTGAGGCCATCAGGAAAGACTATCCTGATGAAGATTGGCTCCACTTGACGGGTCTTATCCATGGTTAATATGATTAGCTTCGATAGATGGATGATTATCAGAGTTTATAATCAGTTCTTGGGTTAATTTTTGTGTGGTCTTTATGTGATTCAGATCTTGGAAAGGTCCTCCTTCACCCTGCATTTGGCGAGCTCCCTCAATGGGCTGTTGTTGGTAAAGTGTGATTTTGAATTGATTGTTCTTAATAAAACAGACTCTGGTCTCTGAAACATTAACCTATCATACCACAACTACAGGAGATACATATCCCGTGGGATGTGCCTTCGATGAATCAATTGTTCACCACAAGGTATAAATTCTTGAACAATTTAGAAGTTTCGAGTTTAACATCCCGACCCTGGATCATACTGAGCTGTTTTGCTTTCTCGTGCAGCACTTTAAGGAGAACCCGGATTACTACAATCCTGCTTACAACACGAAATATGGGATATACTCTGAAAGTTGTGGGCTTGACAATGTTTTGATGTCCTGGGGACACGATGATTATATGTACCTGGTAGTTACAGTTTCTATAGTCTATACATGTTCAATTTTGCATATTCAGTCTCCTTTTTAATTGCTGTTGCTGCCTAAACATTGATGCAATGATCTGTATCGCAGGTAGCGAAAGAGAACGAAACCACATTGCCATCAGCCGGGCTTTTCATAATCAGATACCACTCTTTCTACGGTAACCAAATGGAAACAGAGGGAAGTTGTGAGACCTTCTGATCAAATGGTTTGATGATGAAGGCACTTATGATGTTTTCTTTCGACAGCTTTGCACAGATCAGGAGCGTATAAGCACTTGATGAATGACGAAGACAGAGAGAACTTGAAATGGCTGGAAGTGTTCAAGTAAGTATATGAAACCGATCAATCACTCACCGAACTAAACCCTGTTTCCATGAAATCTTTCAGTTCCCTTGTAAAATGTGTTCTCACCTCCAAATGGATGAACAGCAAGTACGATCTGTACAGCAAGAGCAAAGTCCGCATCAATGTTGAGGAAGTGAAGCCGTATTACCTCTCTCTCATCAACAAGGTAAACCTCAAAACTCAAAGAAAGTAAGATATAATAATTCATGTTCACAATCAGACGAATGCTACAACACACAAGGAAGAAGGAATCTATCATTTCATATGCTAAGTCTCTATGGGTATCGTCTTGTTTGCAGTATTTCCCAGCCAAGTTGAAATGGTAAAAGGCTGCCTACGAGCAGATGTCACCTTGTCTGTATCTCTCCCTTTCTCCCATAACCCTCTTGTAATGGCGAATTTCACTTGCTTTATGTTTGGTTTTCAATGCCTCTGTTTGTTTTCTGGAATTAAGTAGTGTCGTTTTCTTTGTCAAACTTCAAATTGTTGGCAGTGCGAAAAGGGTTTTTGTATCATCATCAACCGCTGGTTTGTAGAATGGGCCTGTTTATGGGCTAGAAATTGTGTACGGCACCCGTTTCAAGCCCAAATCAGTCTCCCTTAAATGGCTTAATAAAAGCCCACTATTTATTTATATTGACAGATTTGACCACGCGCACATATGGCGCGTAGTCCGTCGGCGCTGCTTGTTTTTGGGAAATCCATATTCCAGGCGCGTGGGACAATCAATCGTAATTTTAATATATATTTTTTTTTTAACACCAACGTAATACCCGTGCAAAACACCAACTAGCAACAGGATATTATTATATACACTACTTTCTATACTCAGTTAAGAAATAATAATTTTAATATTTTTTTACCTGTCCGCAATTGAATTTCAATTTCAATGTATCAGATAAATATTCATTTTCTTTTTCAAGAAAATCAATATTTTCTTTAAGCTATTAAAAACTTATATTTATGTGGTAACCTCGTACATAATACATTTTTTTTGTAATTTTCAAATATTGTTAGTTGTTTATCGGTAGAAAAATAAAAATCACATTAGATAGTAGAAGAATACATAAAAAATAATAATTAATAACAGGTTGATGGAGTCTAATATAACTCCCTTTCAATTTTCTTTTATGCGAATTAAAATTTAATTTTACCTGCACAATTATTTTGATTTGAAATTTTGTTACTAGCGATTTTGAACGATATTAATGATAAACCCGGGTAACATTTATAATTAAGATTTTTGATGGGCTGCTTATGAGCCAATAGTTTATATTAGGCCCGAGATTAATTCCTCAGTCCAATAGGATAAGGGCCCAATATTGTGTAAACAATTGGACAGATAGAACACGCGCAAATATAGCGCGTGAGATGCACGGAGTTAAAAAAAAACCCTAAATGTAGGGGAAAATGACATATTTGTGACTTACATTTAGGAAAGACAGTACAGATTGCACTAAATGCAGTGGAAAATGACATGGAACCCATCATGACTTTGTGTTTTTTTCTCTCCATAATCTTGGATGTCTTAATGTCATTCTTATTCAAATAAAGTCATCATAAAATCATAATGACGATTACCCTTTTTCTCCACAACCAAACCCATCATTGTTCCATAGAGACCATTCATTAGATGAGATCTTATATATTCTCAATCATAACCCTTTTTTTAAAAAAAATGTATGGATGATTAGTTCTAAGTTTTGATTATATTTTTCTATTCAAATAGACGTATATTAAAAGTAAAAGATTGAACAAATGCAAATAGAAAAACCCATGTGATTGAATATGTTCGAACGAATAAGCTACGGATTAAATATTTTCAAGTAATATATAATATAAAATAAACATAACATATATATATATATATGTGTAATTATCTCTGTTACAATTATGATTTTCTTAGCTTTATCAAATAAAGAAGAATAAGATCATGTGAGTCATGGTGGTTTGTAACTAGGCATTTAATTAATAATGCAAAGCGATGTGTGTTTGGGTGGCAAACATCGATCTTACGGGCGTCACGAGGCCAACATAACCACTACTTGTATTTTCTTGTAAATCATTACATTTGATTGAAAGATCAATTTATGAGATGATGCATAATGGTGGGATTTAGTGCTCTTAGTCTTTGTTGCACTTCTTTTTGTGAGAGAGCAAATATAATATTATCCAATATTAATTGTAATAATAATAATAATAAACTGCAAAATACAATATTGGCACAATCACTCAAACACGTTAGGAGAAGAATATGATTTCGAGGGATGGAAAACCAAACATAAAAATTAAGCTAAGGCAATTGTCACACTTGACCACTTTGCTCGTTTGGGTCATAGTCAAAACCTGCACCAAACACATACATACATACATACATATATATATATATATTCTTGGAAGTTATGACATTACCATTCATGAAGTTAGAAATTATATATCAAATTCAAATCTGCTGACCAAAATTTACACGATGCATTCACGACACAGTGATGGTTTGGTTGGTCCAACCCATGACTCTCCTCGTTAGAAAAAAAAAAACATGCATTACTACCAAAGACAACGTTCGGCATTTCAACATGAAGGATCCAATGGCGGGTCAACACAAACCACCACCATCTTATATGCAGAAGTAACAAGGCATCGACATTACTCGTGTTTTTTTTTTTTTTTTTTTTTTGAGGAAGTAAATGTTGAAACTTTCCCAAATAAAATGCAGAAGAAAGAAAAAATTTATATGAATATACTAATTTGTTAAAATGATATAAAAAAGAGCTATATGAATTTTGAAATTTTAAGAAAAAATAGCAATTATTCAAATACTAATAATTCTCATCATTGGGTTAAAATACATAGATATTATGAGATTTTAACAAATGGGTGCATTTGCATATGGTATTTTGGTAAAGCATTCAAGAACCAACACAAACTTCATCTGTTAACGATGGCATATATACCATACATCTGTTTACACAAGGAGTGGGGGGAAAAAGAATAGAGAAGAAAAGCTTCTTATTATAACAGTTAAAACTTTACAAATGCCTTGGAACAGCACTCTCCGAACAATGCTGTGTTCTTTCTGGCATACAAAAGGCTTGCAGGCATCTCTGCTCTGTATCCATCTTGTCTCCCCGTCTGAAACTGAACTGCAAACCCCCAAAAAGAGGAACCGAACTTCGAAACTTAAAACTGCTTTGTCTGGAGATTATCTACACAGAGCATGAAATCTCACCCTACAGAACATATTTGTGTCTGATTATCTGCAGAAAGATCTTCCCTTTTTTTGGTTCTCCAACTGGTCAGGTCTTCATGTTGTCCAGCCATGAGACTAACTGTTCAGTGCTTGGTCTCACTTTGGGGTTCTCACTCAAACAGAGGCAGGCAATATCAAGAACCCGAAGCATCTGCTTATCGTGATCTTTATCATAGATGAACGGATCAAACACCTCGCTTGCCCGGTTCTCATTCTTCATTTTTACGACCCAAGATATCAAATCCCTTGAACCCTTTGGCCTGCACATATCCATTGGCCTCTTCCCTGTTACAAGCTCAAGCAGAACAACCCCGAAACTGTATACATCACCTTTGTACGTAGCGACTGAGGCCTGCCCATACTCTGGAGGAATGTACCCTAATGTCCCCACCAGATCTGTAGTTATGTGGGTTTCGTAAGGACGTATCAGCCTCGCAAGTCCGAAATCTGCCAAATGAGACTCAAAGTTCTCGTCCAAGAGAATGTTGCTTGATTTTATGTCACGGTGGAGGATATGAGGCTCGCATGACTGGTGCAAATACACGAGCCCTCTTGCAGCTCCTTGGGCGATTCTCAGCCTCGTGTTCCAATCCAACAATGCCGGTCCGTCCACTTTCTCATGAAGCCAATAGTCTAAGCTTCCGTTTTCCATGTACGAGTATATCAGTAACCTGTCATTCTTGTAGAAGCAGAAGCCTTGGAGTTGAACGAGGTTTGGATGCTGAGCCCTTGAGAGTGTTTCCACTTCTGCTCTGAATTCTCTCTCTATCTGACCACAATCTCCCGACAGGCGTTTTATTGCGACTTTTCTACCGTCAGGGAGCGTGGCTTTGTAAACCAGTCCAAACCCACCACAACCAATGATGTTTGCTTGGTCGAAACTGTTTGTGGAGTCCAAAAGATCGTCAAAGGAAAGATCTTTGGTGTTGTTTTCGTTGTTCGGAAACAGAACCACCAGCTTTGATCCGATCTCTTCCAGTTCTTTGTCAGTGGTACTCTCTGGTTCCTCTTTCTCTGGATCAATTTCTACTGATCGTCTATGAGCACGTATGGCAATCACTGTCAGAAGGGTGAGAAGGAAAACGGTACCGAAAGATATTCCCACGGCCATACCAACTGTACTGCCTCTGGTTCTTGACCGTTTGATTGATGTGTGAGAGACTCCGTTGGGTGCATCTTCCGGACACCGAATCCAATGCTCACCACAGAGGTTATTACCCTCAAAGCTCGAGCTCGGGAATGAAAGAAACTGGCCATCAGAAGGAATTTTTCCCGAGAGGTTGTTATAAGCAACGCTGAATTTTGACAAAAAGGTGAGTTTTTGAAGAGAGTCTGGGATTGAACCGGACAGACTGTTATTTGACAAATCAAGAACCTCCAAGCTTGTCATACCAGATAGAGTGCTGGGGATTGATCCGGACAATCTGTTCACCCTCAGATCAAAGACATGGAGTTTCTTGAGATTTCCAAATTCCTCCCATATGGGTCCGGTGAGATTGTTATGACCGAGCTCCAGTGTGGGCGGAAACCCGACAATCTGATTGTACTGCAGAGCTCTTGCACTTTCATTCCTTTTCATGAAGAAGGGGAAATCAGGGGATGGCTCATCGAGTGAAATGTTTCTGTTTATGAGGCTTGGTAACTGAGTCAGGCTTTTTGGGATTTCTCCGGTGAATGAGTTGTTTGATAAATCCAGGTAGAATAAATCGTTGAAATCACCTATCCAGCTCGGGATAGCACCTGTCAGACGGTTCCACGAGAGATCCAACAACTGCAGATTGGTGCTCTTGCTCAACCAACTTGGCATTGAACCAGTGAGCCTGCAATTTGCAACCACAAGAACCTTCAACTTCTCGAAATGAAGACTCGGGTCATCTGGTAATGCCTCTCCGTGAAAATTCAACGTTAGGACCAGAGTTGTCAGGTTCTTGCAGTTCTGAAGGATCTGAAGCGCTGAAGAGATATTAACAAAGCTGGAATTTGAAAGCGAGAAATAAGAGAGGCTCTGGAAGTTCTTGAAACTCTCCGGTAGCTGGCCATGGAAGGTGTTCCGGGCAAGATTGACATTTCTCAACTGCCTACAAGATGGAAGATTTTCGGGCAAAGAGCCATTGAACTTATTGGTACCCAAATCAAGAGAGGTCAAGTTAGTCATGACCGCGCAGTTCAAGATCAAAGGACCACTCAAAGAGTTGTTCCTCAGGTTAAGCAAGTTCAACGTCCTTGAATTCGACAAGGAACTGGGGATTCCACCAGTGAATCCATTACTGTGAGCAATAAGAAACTGGAACTTGGGCAACCTACCAAACCCACCAGGGAGTTCACCAGTGAATCTATTCGAGGAAATATCGAGACGGACAAGGCCGGAGAGATTACCAACTTCAGGACTCAGCGGCCCAGACAAACTGTTTACTTGAACGCCCAAAAGATTCAACCTTTGTAGATGAAACACGTCCTCAGGTATGTTACCAGTGAGATTGTTCATACCCAGACAGAGATGTTCGAGCAAAACACATTTCCCAAACCCAGATGGAAATTCGCCGGAGAAATAGTTCACCGCTAATCCGATAAGCCTAAGCTCGGAAGAATTCTGGCATACATGCGCGGGAAGCGAACCATTCAACCTGTTGGAGGAAAGATCCAGACTTCGCAGCGAAGGAAGATTTATGCTCTCTGGGATTTGACCAGACAAATCGTTAGAGCTCAAGTCAAAGGTTTCTAGGTTTACCAGATCGAAAATGGCCGGAGGGATCGAGTCCTTGATGAAATTTCGGGAGAGATTGAGAACCCTAATCTGATCCAACCGTCCCAGAGATTCAGACAACCTCCCCGACAGTCTCCTGCTCGCAAGCTCCAGTTTAGTAACCCTGGCAGTGTTACCGGGATCGTTCAAACCGAGCGAAGACGAAGAATTGCAAGAGATTCCGACCCATCCGCAGCAATCTGCGGAAGAATTCGAGCTCCAACCATCTGGTTTGGGGACAATATTCGCTATGAAGTCCCGTAAGGCCTCGAGGTCACGTGGATGGCACGTGAGGTTCTGAGAATTCGAGACCCAGAAGCATAGTTCTACGAGGACGACGATCACCCACCAATCTCGAGCACGCATTTCAGCGTTGAAGGGAGAAATCACCAGAGGAGCTGAATCTTGAGGGTATCTAGAGGAAGAGAGACTGTACGTATAGGTGTATGTATCGGCCGGGATCAAAACTGAGCTAAATCCTTGGCAAATCTTGGAGAGGCCGGCATGGGTTTTCTGGATGTTGCCATTTTAGCAAAATGTGGTGAATATTACGAGACGGAAGCAAGAGCGAGCACGAGAGAGAGAAGGGGAGAGAGAGAAAGATGGTGGCTTTTTGACTTCAACACGCTTATGCAAGTGGGTGTCTGAATCCAGACAAGTAGAGAGAGAAAGAGAGGTGCAGTTGTTTTTGGTATTTCTTTGTTATCGTATTAAATAAAAGTTTTTTAAAAAAATCTTCAAAGCAAGCATTTAATAGAGAAGATGGAAAAGCAAGACGGTATTTTCATTGACCAATGATAATTCGTTAATGATCCACATAGATATATATATATATATATATCTATATATATGTATTAGCTTACTTACTTTTATTGCCGTTTAATTTCATTTGCTGATTTTGTCTCTTTTATAAATTTGAATATTTAGAAGTCGTAATCAATTATTTTGACCTGGAAAAATAGAGCAATTCCAGAAACACTCTTTTTTTTTCCAAATAATATAGTTTTAACGGCAAATCTGAAATCACTGACATTTTATTTACTGATTTTTTTAAACCGAGTCTAATATTGAAAATATTGGTCAGAAATCTTTAGTTACGTGGACATTTAATATATATATATATATATATATATATATATATATATTTCTTTTGGTATTTTTTTTGTGAGGGAGATTAGATATCCAAATATACCGGTTTACGAAGTGTTGCATTTTTTTTTTATGAAAACGCGCAAGTTTCCCACCTAAAATAACCTCCAATGGAAGTTTAGATTTATAAAATTCTGAAATAAAATAAACATATTTCGTTATTTTCAATTTTTGTAGTTGAATTTTTTTTTCTGACGGGATATATATATTGAAATAATTTGTGTATTTGTATTGAATTTTTTTAATCAGGTATTTTTTGTTATATGTATTAATGACTCTGGAATAATTGAAAAAGTAATGTTTTCTTCTTGCAAGTGGATTTTTTTTTTGGTTCGTCGTATTTTTTGTAATTTTGTTGAATAAAAAAAGGATAACCGGAGAATCGGGCTGTAACCGGTGAAAGTGAGGGTTAGGTCAGCTTCATATGAAGACAAAGGGACGAATGCAAAGTCAAAGATAGGACGTTGACACGTTGCATGCCTGCCTCCATTTTACTCGAGCATATGTGGTCATCTCAAAATCTTTGAAAACATTTTTTTTTATTTAAAAATTACGTTTTTAAGTATAGTGTATAAATAGAATTTTATAGATGGAAATTAATATAACCTATGGTCGACAATACATCAATAGGAATTCATTCACTTTGCCTAGTGGATAACATATATGTGCTTTGTAATGAATGTATATCATATAGATTTTGGAACCTATTATTCATTGTAGACACTCGTACCATATAATATATATATATATATATATTGAACATTCCCCGCGTGTGGCGTTCTAATCGTACGGAAAACACGAAAAAACATATGAAAAAAAGGGATAAGAATAATCTACAAAATTTCCAACAGAATTGTTACGGAATTTAAGTTGTACGTTATTATTAATAACATGATTTTAGTATAACACATAATGTTGCGTATGAGATTATAATATCATATGCGTAACCAAATGATTGGACCAATAATTTATCCTATAGGTATAGATTCATAGAAAGTCCAACAAAATCCGTCAAATTGAATTTAAATTGCTAAAAATAGAAAAATCTTTTGAAGCACAACTTGATCATAGTGTATTAAGAACAAGAAACTCCGGAGACCTGTTTGGTGAGGAGGACAAGATTGCTCTCGTCAAGAATAATTACTTATAGCTTCTTAATATTTACTCGACCTTTTTTTTAATTAATTATTAAAAATGGGCGAGGAAGATGAAATGAACGTAGACATAGACCGACGTGTTATTAAACAAATCAGCACACTTTCACATTTGGTCTCGCGTCAAAAGAAACAAATTTTAAATTATTAACCGATGGCATATACAAATATTATTTTTTTTACGTAGAGAATTAAGGTACGGGTTTTTTTTTTTTCTTATTGATTATCATAAAATCAAGAAACACGTGTGTGCACTGTGCAGAGTCAAACCATGCAATATTTTATCACGTTTGGTCATGGAGTAGAGAGCGTTCATTTGATAATATGGGCCGAATACTAAAATAGTGACCCATTAACAAAACTTGATGGGCCTGGATATTGGGCCATGGACGAAATTTGTGAATTTGGAAAAGCGGCTTGGTATTTTTAAATTCATAACGAAAAGGCCTAAAACCTTTTAAAAGTACAGATGTAGCCCTCCCTCACGACACCATCCTTTTCAACCCTTTCAGGCTTTCACAAATGCACCTTGTCTGATAAACGAAAGTGCAAAAGACTCCCCACTCGATTAACATCGAAAAGTACATTATTTACTTTAATGATACCTTCATAATACAAACACATATATGCATATATGTATGTAATGTTTGAGACATAACTTAAAAAGACTATGGTAGTTCAAAGCCCAGACATTTCACAAAGCATTACCACATGAGAGACACAAATCTCAAACCATTACCAGAAGTTTCATCAAAGAGAGAACCTTTGGGGGCATTCACGTTAGTTGTTGCCATCTTCTTTAGGCCTAATCTCAATGCCTTGAACGATCAAACCACTCTTCCAATTTCCACCCTTTGTCTCAAGAACATTGATCGCAACAATCTCATCACCATTCCCATTGTTGAAGAATTCTCCGAGCTCCACCTCCATCCACCCATCTCCCCTCTCCTTCGGCTCCACAAGCCCATTGCTTCTTTCCTCTTCTTCCCGAGAAACCCTCGGATGAATCCATGGACGCAGCCTCCTTCGCAGAAAACTGCCTCCCCTCCCCGCATCGAAACAGATCAATCTATGAGAAGAAGCTTCACTCCCGACAACTCCTACTCCAGCTTCTACAGGCACCTTGTCGAACCCGTACCATCTGTCTGTTGTCTTGAACACAAAGTAGATCGAGTAAAGTGTCCCAAGAGATAGCATGCCTGCACCGATCTTCCCACGAATCTCAAGCCAACAGACGTTGAGAAGCTCTGCTACCCTTTCAAACCTGTTTATGCGGAGACATCATCGCTACCTCACACAAGCTAGCAATCACATTGAATGAGTAATGAGGATGAAGTATATAGTATATACCTAGATTCAGGAACTGAAATCCATTGCCAATATGAAGGAGTACCTCCCCATATGATCGTGAGATCCAAGGCGGAAATCATATAACACTTCTTCCCAGTCGGTTTCTCCAACCAGAAGCTCTTCCAAATTCGAAATGTCAACAATTCACAGGGTAAAAGTACGAATTAGAGACAACGTCAAATCAAACCATATTCCGAGATTCCTCTATCGAAATCGAAGTTTCCATACGCAAATCGAGTTCCGAAACTGAAATCGCACAAACAAACGGTGCCTTAGAGAGATCGATAGGTGCGTACCTTTTTGCCATCGTCGATAAGAACGGGGTTGTCGGAGAGGGCGAGATAGAGCTCTTTCTTAGAAGAGAAGACAAGAGATTGAGGAACAAGAGACGAATAATCCGATGGGAGAAACCTCTCCCAGACAACGTCGGATTGAGCTGCCGATTTGAACATCTTCGAAACCGATGACACAACGCACGCGTCACGAGGAGTCGTGAACGAGATTATGCAGGAGACGCTATCCTCCGGCATCACGTGGAAATATGATTCCCCGGTGACGACCTCTCCGCCGTCGTTAGTTCCATCGCCGTCGTCATCTCCGCCGTGGATTTGCGCCATGGAATCCGACAGTTGCACAGTTCGTGAATTAGAGAACCTAACCTACCTGATCACGTCCGTCTTTAAAAACCGAGGGGAAACACCGTGATGACTTAATGGTTAAGATTTATTTTCTGAAATTACGGTTATAACCTCACACGCGACACGTCTCGGAAAGTTTCGCCTTTTGGCAGCTACCCAAAGTGATTTTTTTTAAATCATCTTTTTTCCTATTGGATAGATCCGAATTTCATTCTTCTTTATTTATTTTAATATATGAGAATATCAAAAGTACCGATTTTCTATAGTGATTCTTATTCCTTCCAAAATATCATAAAAATATAAATGTTATGTAAGTAAAAAATAAATTTGCAAAACAAAAGATGTACAAAAATTCTGATATATAATATATATATATATATAACAAAAATTTGACATTGTAAATAAAATTCGATATTTCCGGCATATAATAGGTAAATCCTGAATATATCAATATACATACATGGTGATGCTGCAAATGTGGTAAGGGTAGATATAAAAATGGCTGATAAAGGCAGTGAATATTTGAACATGCCAAACTTTTGGTCGCTTAAATACCCATTTTAGAATTTTCTTCCCAAGTTTAGATATTTTTTTTTTATATTTTAAAAGATAATGAAATCGGGCCCAGTAACGTTAACAAGGCCCGTAAATGAAAAGGCATGTGGCCCAAATATAGAAAGCCCGACGAGGGAAATACCCCTTTAATTGATTTATCTTTATATTCGAGCGTTTTTAACAAGAGTACTGCAATTATTATTATTATTATTATTATCATTATTATTATTATTTCCCCAAATCATTACAATGGATGTGGTTTGAAAATGACTTTTTTTCGGCCCACATATTTAGGTCCATATATTATTTTATACATAAATGTGAGCGCATGCATGCAAGTGTAAATGTTTGTTTTATCATCCCTCTTCTGCTTCCAATAGAACCTCGACGACTTTATCAGAAGAATATATATAATTCTCGTGAAAAGCCTATCTAGATACCTCTGCTGCTACTATGCGTATATACATGTATATATATGTATATATATATATATATATATATAATATTCATATGGAAAATCAAAATCAACAGCACACGTACCGAGTTGTTATCGTTTTTGGATGTTTACTCGTTGACTTGCGAAAGAGTCCGTAAATACACGTGTATAGACAAATCCACACACACACACGTATATTACATATATATATATATATATATATAAAATATGAGAAGATACAAACAGACAGAGAATAATCATTTACAGACATGTGTGTGTGTGTGTGTGATACGTATGCAGGGAATTTATATATATGTACAAAAAGACATTGGAAAGACTTGACAGTTCGCAGAAACAAACAGATAACACATAAAAGTCAACGCCAGTTTGTCAGACGAAGGTTCACGAGATTTCCGCCTTCCCATTTAATCTCTCTTTATACACCAAAGAGACAAAACTTCAATCACAGTACTTCCATTGGCATGGCCCGACTGCTACCGTCATTAAAAAAATATATGAATATATATGCATAACATATGGTTGGAAATCAAATACCCATAAATAATATGCGAGATACAACTGAAGATATATCATAGTCTCTCGTATAAGGAATGATTCAATCTTCATTCCATGCGAAAGGAAGAGTCCCACCACTTTATTACCCTCTTTCATCCGACGACAACAAGCTCTTCCACATATAAATAATTGCACATACACTCCCTCACTCATAGGAATATATATATATAATTTATATAATTATTAGGAAACGTTTGATTCCATCAGCAAAGAGAATATCTGAAACAGTTCTGTTAAATTGTTTTATTAATATTATAATTATTAATATAATTACGTGACGTAATCCATGAGAACTACAAAAACTAAATGGAAATTGATGAAAACAGGAAGACGGGGCGACAAAGGGTTGGTTCGATGCCATAAAAACTGAACAAAAGAACGAGGAGAAGAAAAAAGAAACATAATTAGTGGATATCCGCATTTAGTTGAAAAGTCAGAGAGTCAACGGACCGTCAGAGTCGGGTCCAGTCCGGTCCGGTCAGAGAGTCAAAGCATCTTGGCTTGACCCATCGCCATTTAATCCGACGGTGATGGTGGGCCTTCTCTTCTTTATCGGCCGATTAGATCCTCCCACGTCATCACACACTCCCCGAATCTTTTCTCCAAACGTGATTTTTTTTTATAATATTGGGAATTCCATAATATATATCCCTAATTATGTAAATACAAATAAATATGAAACATGTATATAATTATTTGAAAGAACTTCCATTCGATCGTCCTCGCACGGAGGTACATTCAAGCAAACACAAAATTAAAACAGGGTAAAATAAAAATAAAAATCATTATGAAAAGCGGCATCACCATCATGTGCTTGGTATTTTTGTTACATGCAATGAAAAGTCGGAGAATATGATGAATATGTATGCACGTTGTGTGTGTATATGTCTTCACACACATGCACACTTCATCATGCATACATCATTTTCACGTCATGCATACATATATACATACATTTATATATGATGTTTACACCTGCATATATACACAAACCGACCATAGAATACAACAAATTTTACTTGAGATTAACATATTCGATCGCGATATGCACTTAAATAAGTTATAACTTAAAACTCAACATTTTATGTTAGTTTAGAAGTCCAATATTTATTTCTGTTTCATTTCGTCATAATAATTAAGGGCTGACTGGTTGCACCGCCGCCACCCGCAAACGGAGCGGTTGCGATTTCCGGCGGTTGCGGGCGATTGAAAAACTGAGCGGTTGAACCGCAACCAACCGCAACCGCATCCAAACTTGTGTTTTCTAATCGCAGCTTCCAACTTGCGTTTTGGTAGCGGTTTCCGGCGTTTTGACAAAAAACTAAAATATTTTTATTAGAAATTATATAAAATATTAATATATATATTGGTGATGATTTTGTTTAGTGTTATGATTTGATATTATTTTTTAGTATTATATTTTAATAAAAAAAATATAATAGTATAATTTTTAGGTTTAATAATGATTATTTTTAATAATTTTTATAATAAAATTATTTTTTTACTTGAAAATAAATTAAATTGATAATATTTATATTTTAAATTTATTATTTAATTATTATAAATTTAGTAAATAATTTTTATCAAATGATACGAAAATTTTAATTAAAACTATTATAAAAAATTATTTTTAAATAATATTTTTTTGACAATTTATATCAAAACGCAATCGCAACCGTAATGAACCATTCACTTCTAACTGCACTTACCCGCAATCGCTACCAACAGCAACTTCTCAACCAGTCAGTACTAATTATTTATAATCGCTATCAAACGTTTTGAAAACGCTGCCACCCGCAGCCACAACCGCTGCGGTACAACCAGTCGAACCCTTAATTAATCCATAAGACCCATAATGCCGAAAAAAGGAAACAAACAAATAACACGATCTATACAAAATCATCCGTATCTCTCAAATAATCAAAATTATAAATCCCTTGCATATAGCATATAGGATTGTGAAATCAAAGAGCTCTTCGTACTAGATGAGAATCAAAAGTTTTTTGGTAACGAATTAATTTAAAATATAGGCCCTATAACGTTCAATAATTTCTCATAATGGCAGTATAACCAATCTCTCGGTCCGCGAGCGCGAGGTAGGTTTTCCTTATCTTTGTCGACAGATTCTTGGACCCTCTTCACGAGGATATGCCGTGGTCCAAACACATTATGGGACACATAAATTAATGTTCGATATGCGCTATAACATTACCTATGGTTCTGAAATGATTGATTTTTAATCGAGCAAATTAATGTGTAAAGCTTCGAAAGATACCGATAACAATATGAAAGTAATGTGTGAGAAAATGTTAGTTTACAACGGAAGAACGAGAATTGAGAGACGGTCGTCACATTCATGCAAACATGTCACAATATAGAGATTTTTTAAGTTTTTTTTTTGTCTCCACATGGAAAAAGTGGGATTTTGTAATTTTGTATAATGTAAAGACACGAAGTCGCAATAAATTTGTGGCGGCCTGATTGGTTGGGCGGTCCATACACACACGCAGAGAAAAAAAACGTACGTACACCGGTCTTAGTCTCTCATGCAATTTGGTCGGTTCTCCTCGAGCCATTCCTTGTAACCCAACTTGTGGTCTTCCTTTTGATTTTTTTTTTTAATAATTGCCCACATCTCATATCTCATGTGTAATTATATACATCCAACAAATCGCGTATATATATATGTATGTATGTTTACATACATATACAAATATAAAATTATATTGATTTGAACGATTTGGGAATTTAATTTTCATGTCTCTCCAAGCTTTTTTTTCTAACAACTTGCAATATCTTATCTATCACGCGCAAGGGCTAGAGATACCTATGCCTACTCGCCTCGGATAAGAATGGGCGGCATGACATAATTCTCTCCTAAGCATGCATCTCAAATATCATATATACGTATGTATATATTTATATACATACGTATGTAAGTATTTATGTAATCTTTGTAAGTGTATTTATACACGAGTCTATAATATAATTCTTATCCTTTGTTAAATCATTTCAAAGATATTTCCAGTATTCGGACGCCCTGGAATTAGATAATAATTTGTGATAAATATATAAAATTGATTATGCATTTAATATTATATAATATAGTAATTTTAGAGTATTAGCCACCAAATCGATTCATTGGATTTTTGTTATTTTTAGTGTAAAATTCGTCATTGAACCCACTAATTGGTGGTTCAATTGAGATGTAACAAAGTCGCTTCGAAATCTTGGATTCGATTTCACTAATGGGGAGGCGGGACACAACTAATTGTATGACTAAAGGCTGACTCCGCATTCATGAGGTTAAGTGGGTCGAAAGCCCAATGAACTTCTTCGTTATAAAAAAGAATTTGTCATTGAACTTTGTATAAGTTCTTGTTGATATTCTTATAGATGGATATTAACTAATTTAGATATCAAAAACTTAAAATAGGAATGTGAAAGGGAAATATTTAAATGCATACACATAAATACAAAGGATGAATAAATGCAGAAAGATCCAAGCAAGCGGGTTGACAACCGCCAAAAAGGCCCAGGCCACGAGATGCCTGTGGATCCCCGATTGCCATATACATACATACATACATACATACATACATACATACATACATACGAAAAAAGTTTGACGAATATTATATTATTTTGTCATAGTTAGCAATATTAACCAGAATTTAATATATATTTTTAAACCAAAAGATGATGTTCGGAGAGGGGCTACAAGTTTCCAGTAAGAGAGAATTTGGTACGCCCAAGAAGATAAATAAAAGAGATACGATTTGGATATTGATTAGGAGAACGAATATTAAAAAAAAAGGTCGGTCCATGTCATGAAAAGATGTATACGTCAGAACTACAATATTGAATATTTAAAATTTATTTAAATAAGTTTATGCATTATTATATATTTACAAGTGAGAAGAAGAGTCAATGAAATAATGAAGTTGGTGGAATAATTAAGCTAGAGCTTGATAATTTCTTGTCAAAAGTAAATATCACCTACCTACACAAATTCGATGACCAATGAGAATCTGGCGATGGGTAACCAAATCCAATTAAATTCCAATTTTGGGATAACCAAATCAGATTTATTGGTAACATTTTTTGCTTTTGGTTGGGAGACATGACTTATATATATATAATCATAATCTATATTGTATGACTTTTAGGGTTTACTAACTTTGTTCTAGTGCCATCTTTCTTGAATCTCTCTCGAACCCTTTCTTGTTATAGGAACGGCTCATATATTCTTTAATATTTTTTTTTCAAATACTCTGTTTTATTTTTATTTCATATTTTTTTTCGTCCTTTGCATGGGTTTTTATCGGAGTTTCTCGGGACTCAATATCTTACTCCTGATCAGTATATTTCATTCATTTTCATTATATCGCAGATCGAAATCGATGTATAATCATATGCCATTGATTTTCTTTGCAAACATCGATATAATATATAATTATGTGGAGTCCATTTTAAGGGTATTTTTGATATAATGCCCATTTAATGTAATACGATTCTTCCAGGGTTTTTTTTTCGCATGTCGGTCACAACTCACAAGCGGGGTGGCGAGAAAACAAATTAAGTCCCTTGGAGAAATATTTCGTCTAGTTCATATAATTATCCATTATATGATTTTTCAATTAATTTACATATATAGATATATAAGTTATAACACGGGCGGACGGATCGGCATTATATCAAAAATACCTTTAAAATGCTACTTCTACTTCAACACCTACCCTTGTGACCATGTGATCAATGTGACCGAAATATAGTATGGTCACATATTGATCTCATTGTTCATAACGTTAAATTTATGATGTTTTAATCAAATGATTAGTAAGATATACAAGGTATGAACATAATGAATTAGTGTGATCACCATAAATTTAACGTTATAATCGATAAAAATCAAAATGTGATCATACTATATTTCGGTCACATTGGTCACATGTGATCAGGGTAGGTCTTGAAGTAGAAGTAGCATTTTAAGGGTATTTTTGATAATGCCCCCATTAAATGTGCATTAATTTTATTAAACGTGTAAATAATTAAATAATTTATCCGTCCTCCCTCGTTGGATTTGGTGGTTTGATTTTATTTACAATAGATAAGCTTAATTTATTTATATCCATAATTCGGACAGCATGGAATTCGCGAGGGCCCATATCGTCGATTCGACGGCATGAGCCCTCTAAGCTTCTCTCTCTCTCTCTCTCTCTCTATATATATATATATATATATATATATTGGCAATTAACCTTTAACTGGTGTAAAAACTAATGTTATCTTCCACATAGTCACAGATAGAACTCAAGTTATGTTAAAGCTGTTATAACAACTCAAAGTTAATTAAACCAATCATATAATAATAAGCTGTAAACTCGAAACCCTAATAAACTTTCTTAATAGTATAATCGATCGTTAATGCCATATCTGTTGTAATTAAAAATAATTTGTGTCGTCTGCAATAATAACTGTGAGACGAAGCCAACACTTATGTATGATATCTGATATATATATATATATATATATATATATATATGATTCACGTATTTTGTAAGCTACAGAAAATGATAGGTTAGGGAAAGTTAATGCAAATTAAGGAGTTGCCGAACCCATGGTCGTGGTGAAGGCTAATTTAAAGCCTACTTAAACTTTCTTAATAACCCTAATTACTAATTAGCTAACCAGATTATGACAACGGTAGACTTTAATTAGCTTTGCCTAAGACTATATGATATGAACCTATATATAAAGCTTTTCAATGAAATGGATTATATTTTAATATAAGTACAATTTCCAGTTATCTAGGTACACATACGTACATGTATATAATTCCAGATAATTAAAACCTGCAAAGTTTTATTTATTTATCTATTTCCATGCTAGATTGATAATTTCTTGACATTCTTGTATGTGTGTGTGTGTATATATATATGCATAACACTCTACGAGAAGCAGAAACTGCAAGACGAAATGTGCAGAGATTTGTTCTGTGTTCATAATTGTATAAATATTAAGGTAATATTGTGGGTCCAAAATGATCATTTATAAGATTAAAGAAAATTATAAAGAACATTCATGAAGCATACGTGAAAACACACACACACACACATATATATATATATATATATATATATATATATATATATATATATAATATAAATATTAAGGCCAAGTGAGGATACACAGTTATAGTAATTTAGGTCACCAAGAAGAATTATTCGCCGAAATAAAAATTAATTAAATAATGCAAACATTAATAAAAGAGTGTATTATTAAATTGTGTACCCAATATTCAATTAATGTGGCAAGAATTTCGGTCAAGATGGCATCTTCATAATTTTGCTAGACTAGCACATTTGAAATCACACACCACTGAAATTATATACAGCCAGAGATATAAATTTTGGGTTTCGATTTGATTTAAAAAAAATTCAAAACCCAAATATCTAACAAATTATTAAATAAACATTTACCCGTAAAAATTTTCAATCGATTTTTCTTGATGTAAATAGGACGGACAAAATTTTAATGCAAAATAAAAAAGAAATGACGAAAATTTACCCAAACAACTCTGAATTATTAGATATATGATACATCGACATTTCATTATTTTGTTGACACATGGTTTTCGGGGCCGTGAATTGTGCATGCCCAATAAAGGTATACACTTCTATAGTTAAACAAGGAAACCAAATCCTAATTATCTGCGAAAGAAATATGATCATTAGATCAATGAGTCCAAGGACTCGGAAATTGCACATGAAGCCAAAATTTTATCAATCTTCCATTACATATATATATGTATATGTATATATCGTGTACGTGCGCGTGTATGTGGATACATTATATATTATATAAACATATAGACATATAAATGAGCACATTTTTAAAATAAGAATGAAAATGAAAAAAACTATAAATGGAGGGGAGAAAGGTCCAAAGGAACCGCTAAGAAGACCGTGGACACCCTGTCCTCAATTGGACAAGTCCTTGTCTCCTCTTTAACTCTCTCTCTCTCTCTTCTTCTTCTTCGACATTCATCTTCTTGCTTAGTCTCTCGGCTTACAATTACAAAACGAGGCCGTTTTTATTTCTTCTTCTTCATCATCATCATAATCTCTCTCTCTCTCTCTCTCTCTTATCTATAGCCATAGCCACACCACTCACTATCATCTCTCCGTAATTTTTTTCTTCCCTTGATATACTATAAAAACCAATCCTCTTAATCCCTTTCCATATCTTCTTAAACCCCCTTTTCTTCCACATCCACACACACAGAGACGCATACATATAAACACTCAACTCATAAATTTTTTGTATGGCAGTTGTATCCTCCACATCAAGCATCATCACCATGAGCAACCGTGTTAGTAATGGAGATTTTCACCAAAACCGCAACAGCGACAAGGGTCTTGAGGGTGATGATGATCGCCGAGGGCATCAAGATGGTCATGATGATGATAATGATGATGACGATGATGATCATGATCACGACTTGGTCATGCCCGGTTTCCGCTTCCACCCGACCGAAGAAGAACTCATAGAGTTCTACCTTCGCCGTAAGGTCGAGGGCAAACGCTTTAATGTCGAACTCATCACTTTCCTCGATCTTTATCGCTATGATCCTTGGGAACTTCCTGGTACATATACCCCCTCCTACTGCTTCTATATATGTATGCTTATATATATATATATATATATATATATAACCATTTCTCCCTACCCATCCCCTCTCTTCATATCTTCATTTCCTTCTAATTAATTCTTCCTTTCTTTAACCTACTCATATTTTTTTAGGTTTATTCTTCCCCTTCGATAATTCTTTGTACAGAATAAAAAATCCTTCCTCGCAGGTTTCTTTTATTACTTTCCTTGTTTTGGTTTTCTTTCTCTCTTGATCACATATCTCGCACATCGCCAAGACAAGTTCTTGATTTACGGTTTCGTATCATATATATGCTATACGCGCTAGCTCTTCATGTATACGACTTAATGTGACTGATGACATATACGCGCAAATATGTATATGCAGCTATGGCGGCGATAGGGGAGAAAGAGTGGTATTTCTATGTGCCTCGAGATCGGAAGTACAGAAACGGAGACAGGCCGAATCGGGTGACGACGTCGGGGTACTGGAAAGCCACCGGAGCCGATCGCATGATCCGATCGGAGACTTCTCGCCCAATCGGATTGAAGAAAACGCTTGTCTTCTATTCTGGCAAAGCCCCCAAAGGCATCCGTACAAGTTGGATCATGAACGAGTACCGCCTGCCTCACCATGAGACCGAGAAGTACCAAAAGGTACCCCAATCATCTCCACTCTCTCTATTTACATACGCACATATATATATATATATATATATATATATATATATGTATGTATACGTTTTCGTTTTCCTCATCCTCATCCTCCTATATGTATATTATAACCCTAGTTGGGTAATTCAATTCCAAATGCGCCATCCAAACTTAAAGTTCCTTTCTTTTTTCCTGGGTTTGAATCTTTTCCTTGGAAAACTCATATGACCCATTGGAGAGAGATTCGACCCGGATAACGAACCAGTTGAGTTCATTGATTCGCAATCAATTTCGTGTTCAAACCCTAGGGATCAGATAAGAATGGGACTGCACATCTTTCGGCTTTAGATTTGTTTCTTGACTTTGTTTTGCAGTAAATGTATATGCTCTTTGCGGTTTCAGACATGCTCATGCTACACGCATGATCTCTTTAACAAGCATGGCCCATCGATACTTATATCTATACAAATATATAAACATACGCGTCTGCACTGCACCTATATATATATTTACATTTACGCACATATTTAACACTTCTGGTTCTTGGTATACGATAATATCTCATAAATATAACTCTAGTATCAATCCAATTCACTTGTATTCTTGTCCAAATGAATTCCGGTTTACGATTAATTACACAGTATGCATTATTGTTTTCAGTTCCTATGTTGTTTGTTTGTTTGTTTGCCTTGTTTAAGTTATCTTCTTGCACATTCCATTCGTTCATAATTCAGATTAATTATCTAGCATACGTATATATCCAGATTTTTGACGGTGTGCATATGCATATATATATATATGTATATATATATATATGCGTGGTTATATGCAGGCTGAAATATCACTTTGCCGGGTCTACAAGAGGCCAGGAGTTGAAGATCATCCATCACTCCCGCGTTCTCTTCCGACAAGGCATCATCATCATCATCACCATCATCATAACGCATCATCATCATCATCATCATCCCGGTTGGCTTCAAGACAACAACACCAGTCGTCAAACAAGAACCTCAACGTCAACAACAACACAAGCATTAACAGTCTTGAAAAGCTATCAGCAGAATATTCCGGCGATGGAAGCACAACAACCAACACAAACACAAGTACTAATACCAACAACAGCAATTCCGACATAAGCATCGGTTTAGTAAATCAACAACAACAACATCCAATGCCTTTTTCCACAAGCAACTCGATGATCCCAACAATGGCTGCAGAAGACGAATCTCTTTTCATCAATAACTCCATTGATGAGCTGCAGAGGCTTGTAAACTACCAGATAACGGTGGGCGGCTCCGCAAACAACATCAATCAACAATATTACCAAATCGCACAGCAATTTCACCAACAGCAACAGCAGCAGCAGCAAAACACTTTGAATGTGATGGCTGCAGCGACAGCTATAACGCCTCAAACGCAGGCGGCTGCATTTGCCATGAACGTTATTCCTGGGACGTTTCCGAACAATGCTTTCCCGGACAGGATGTGGGAGATGTGGAATCCATTACCAGACGGCAACAGAGATTACAGTAATGGTCCATTTAAGTAGAATCTTAATTAATTAACCATGTTGATTTTATTCTGATGCTTAATTATATATATATATATATATATATATATACACTTGAATATATAATGTAAGCGACTTAGAGTTATACATAGATTATGATTGGTTATTGTCAATTTACTTCGTCGAACTGATTCCTACATATCTATAGTAAAGTGGAGTTGGATTCCTCTAAATTAAGCTCGTGTCATACAATTTGTAATGTAGTTTTCTGGAAATATGAATTCCTGGTAATATTTTCATTTTTATTAAAATATTTCATATATTTGTATCCCGGATTAGTTTAATAAGAGATCATCAGCTAAACTTGCACGTGTTCTTTTTATGATTCATAACTCCAAGGTTGTGATGCGACGACAGTGATTAAATTAAAGATGCCAGTTTTGTCCTCGTGAGTTATAATAATACTAGGGTTTGAAGAAAACAACCTTGCTTACTGGAGCAATGTGGACCCACTTCCTTGTCAGCATCCATGGTTGACCAAGACACAACATTACTCTTTTTGTCTTGTTATTTCATATACATATATATATATATATATATATATTCAAAAATGATGGTCGAGATAATCCTCAGCCAATCAATGAAGGAGTTTTCTAGTGAAATCTGTAAACTATAGTGACGAGTTATCACTTTGGAACGTTTGCATGGCGATAATTCAGATTCTTGACATGACAAATAATCGAAGCAGCAAAGACGTAGCATGTGAATAAGGCATTTGATTCAGAAAAAAAAAAAAAACAGGAAGTATTCGGTCCGAAGAATCTTATGTTCTGTAAATAACCCTAAGAGGCAAGAAGGGTGCGTTTGTCTGTTGCGTTTCTCTCAACTCCTCGTCCACATGTCCGGTCACCTCCCCCTCCGCCCGTACCAGAGGATGACCGAGGAATTGCGCGCTGGATTATACGTATAGGAATGCC
>NW_010961290.1:350218-358757 GCF_000463585.1 Tarenaya hassleriana
ATGCCGCCTAAGTCGAAGTCTTCCTTCAAAGACTTGGTCAAGAACCTGATGTCGGTATCCAACAACTGCGCCTTACCGCTCACAAACGCCACGAAAGTCGGTGGCCGAGCTTTCACCTGAGTGAAGTACTTGATCTTTGGCTGAGCGGCCGAGTCTTTCCACGAATGCCTACTCATAACCTGAAACCAAAAAAAGAAAGTAGGAAATATCGATCACCCTTTTTTTGTTGGAAGCGAATGATGTTCATTCAAGAATGCAATTCTCAGTTATGGCTTCACATCGACTCCATGATCCATAACCTTATATTATTAGAATGAGATGTAATTCATGCCAGACCTTGCGAATCCAGCGATTGAGACGGCCTGTGGAAAGCCTCGAACACCATTTCTCGTACGTGTCAATGACTTGGCGCATGACTGTCACCCGACCTCTTCCTTCTAAGGCAGATATAAACACGACTGGTATTCCCGTTATCTACACAGGAAATATTATATGTATATATTTCTCATGTTTAGGAACATCGCTTGGCATGAGGCACGAGGAAGGATCAGTTGAAACGGATCAAACCTACCTGAGGAATAACGGTCTGAATTTCTTGGGGAACAGCTTCCTTCACCTTCTTGTATATCTCAGTGTTGTGTCTTCCTCTGAGACGGTCCATTTTGTTAACGATGACAACCAGACCACGTCCTTCTTCCACTGCCCGTCTCGCTATTACCACTTCAGAGTGTGACATGCTGCACCTGGCTTTTGCAATCTAGAGATCGTGAATACTAACATTTGATCAGCCTTTATATATATCTCTTTCCGGAATTGCGAACAATACAAGAATGTAGGTGTGTATGTGTTACTTATATCCAGACCTCTTCAGCATCAAGAACCAGAGCAACTATATGTGCCCGCATCAGATTCCTTCTTGATTGCATGATACTAAGTGATGAGGGTCCTTTGTCTCTCTCTGTTCTCTCCAACCAGCCTGCGGTATCAACCTAACATCAAACAAAATAGTTTTAGATTCTTGAATATCTAGAGAAGAGAAGGTCGAGAGTTTTAGCCCGATTCTTCTGGTGATAGAGAAAGAGTCTAATAACCGGGGAAATAATCATGAAAAGCTCCTAACCTAACCCAGGCAAGAAAAGAATAACGATAAGACAACATACCAGATATATAGTCCTGTCCTGATATTCGAACTCAACTCTCACAGCATCTCTAGTCAGACCAGCTTCAGGCCCCACCAATACACGCTCTTCTTGGCGATTTCTTCTTTGAATCTCGAAACTTCGCTGCATTATTCTGGAATTCGATTCGGTGAATCGCCGGAATACCCACCACCATCGGCTCCCTACATTTGGCTTCCCTACAATAGCTAACTGCAATGGCAACTTGGACTCATCGGCATCACCAGAGAGATTCTCATCACTCTGGGTATCATCTTGAACACATCTATCTAAGATAAGACAACACGGTTTAGGAAAGACGGAGAAAATTCTCTTGGTATAACAAATGAAATCGAGTTGGAGAATGAAAATCATCCATCATAGAAGGAAGGGTTTCTTACCGTTTAAAACTTTGACCATGTAATCCTCTAGCGGTGGGCGGAGGACCTCATAAAGTGCGGTCATACCGAGTCCAGTCTCGGCGGATATGGCAATAGGCTCTCCAAATCCAAGAACAAGGGCCTCAGAAGCAACTTCAGCAAGTGATGCATCAAGTGATTCGGATTTATTCATAACGATTATAGGCTTAATTTCCGGGGCATGTCTCCGCATCCATTTCCCAACCTCCAGATCCAATGGATGCAACCCAGCTCTAAGAAACACGAATAAAACAAGTGAAAATCCGGAAACATTTGAATCAGATAAGAAGTTCTCGATTTCGGTAAAGCCTCACCTAACATCAACAATAAGAATCGCGAACTGAGTCCTTGCAAGCACATTAGCTGTCATGGCTGTGGTCCTACCAAGAATAGTGCCCGACGATACTTCTGTCTCTATACCAGCAGAATCCAACACCTTGAACCTTAAATCACCTAGTTTCGCAATCCCTTCTCTTATATCCCTTGTGACATGATCATCCGGGGTGTTGTACACAAGAGCCTCCCTTCTCCGAATCAACCTGAAAAACAACAATTCAATTGACCTCGTTATCATTATGCAATCATGTGCAAAAGATGAAACTTATCTCGAGAACACAGAGAAGAAGCCAACCGGTTAAATAGGGCAGACTTTCCGACATTTGGCCGGCCAATGATCATGACGGTGGGTAGCAGATCCGCATCGATTTTGGTGAAGTCAATTGGTTTCTTGTAAACAACCTTAGGCTTCTTATCGACAAGTTCAACATCGGAGCTCCCACGGGGAATATCCTCATTACCGATCAATTTTTCACTGGATCCACAATTTGAGTCCACTACCTCATTTACAGAATTTGAGCAAAACCCTTTTGCAGATCGAATTATGCGAGTACGATTCAGGTCCGGAATCAAATCACCAGAAACCCTATAACCGTTACGAAGAATTCCATGCCTATAAGAACATCCTGTGAGAGACACGGGTCACAACCAAGGGACGAGCTAACTCGTTAAACATCATCAATTCATGTCTGCATGCTTGTAAGAAACAGAATGGTACCTGAGGGTGAACACTTGCAGCGATTGGGAACAAGAGCATGCTCTTGGGAATGAAGTTGCGGAGAAAAATTACATCTAAAATAGAACCCGATACTAAATTGCTTCTTCCGAGCTGTGAGAGCTCGAAGCATTGACTGAGACATTGCAGATCAAAGATTCCACTACAGCCTATACATACACAAAATAGCGTAAGAGACTCGGTTCTTGGAAGCCCATACCGACAAAAGCTCCCCTTCTCTGCAGATGCAAAGAAAAAAGGAACTTTCTTTGAGTTTCGGACCAAACTGAAGGAGAAAAAACGAAGAACAGAAAGAGACGGAGAGGGACCAGGTACACAGATTGTGAGGAATACCCAAGAAATGATTGCTTTCCAATTCGGGTTTGGGGAAGTGAGGGTTCAGAATCCCTCAGAAATTAATTAGGGAACGAGAAAACGGAGAAAGAGGATAAGAAAGCTGAATCCTTGAAACGAGAAGGAAATGAAACAGGGAGAGAGAGATAAGGGAAACGATGACGATACCGATATAAGTTTATTATAAAATTATATAAGAGGATACAAGAGATTTTGCAAGTACGATTTCAAAATCTGCAAAGAACCTCGAGAATTTAAGCTTGAGTGGAGCAAGATTGGTAGAACACGCAACGTAAGAAATCAAACCCTATAAACCCTAAACCCCCTTTCTTCTGCGAATCTCGGTGTTACAGAAGACGAAGAAACAAAAAAAAAAAGCAAACGGCAAAAAGCCCATTGTTAAAACATAGTGGGCCAATAACGGGCTATTCATACAATCGAATTGGCCCATAAATCGAAAAAAGGGAACTCGCATATAATTGTAATAATATTATTAAAATTCAATATATAAAAAATTCAGTTAATTATAAATGCATTTATTCGAAAAAAACAAAAATCCGAAACCGACGCATAGAAGAATGGAAAAATAAATTGTGTTTAAATTTTACCAACAAGATATAAGCTTTGTAGTGTACTATATTATCAACATAACATACACGTTTTGTTAACCCCAAATTTTATCTTTTCATCGTTTCCTTTTCCTTTCCATATCAAGTTTTCAGTTCTTGCTCCCCTATAAAAATCCCCACTGAGGTCCCAAATTCACAATCCAAGCGAGCGATTTCTTCTTTGAATCTCGAAACTTCGCTGCATTATTCTGGAATTCGATTCGGTGAATCGCCGGAATACCCACCACCATCGGCGTCGTTAGGGTGATTTATTCTCCGGCGTGTGCGTTCTTGAAGTCGTGGCGAGAAAACATGGAGGGAATCCATCACCCCATAGCTCGTACTGTCGAAGAGGTCTTTAGCGACTTCAGGGGTCGACGGGCTGGGCTGCTCAAAGCTCTCACGACCGGTAAGCTGGGTTTTCTCTCTCTGCTGTTTTTGGTTTTGTCCGATTGCGGGTTTTTTGTTCCTCTGAATAGTAGCAACCATCTCGAGAATAGCTTGTGCGGATTTGCAAGTTCGTAGGTTCCTGTGTACGTTTATCTTGGTTCTTCTACGAATTTAATTGTTTTGATATCTTCTTCGAATTGGGTTTTGCAGATTTGGAGAAGTTCTGCACTGAATGCGACCCTGGTGAGTTAATTCGCGACCATTATGTATATTTCTTGCGTTCTGGCTTCTGTGTTCTTGTTGGAGTCTCTAGTGCTGTTCGTAGTTTGAATTGTTTACCCCAAGATTAGATTACCTGGCTTCAGTGTCGGAACAGCCCCTTTCCAGACTATTAAAGGGAACATCCATGTATTGTCAAGTTTGTTTGATGGTCTTTCGTCTTCTGTCATCGATTGGCATACCTTTTACTTCTTGTCAGTTTTCCAATCTGCCAATCTGGATGCTTTTGGTTGCCCTAGCATGTTGTTTTAGCGTTTCGTTGTTTGGTTATTTGTGAGTTTCGGTTTTGTGTATAGATAAGGTGAAGTTGTGTCCTATGTTGTTGTTGTCCTCTATATGGGTTCTCCTTCTAAAGGCATTTACTTTTTGCTGTCTTCAGAGAAGGAGAACTTGTGCCTGTATGGATTCCCTAATGGGACATGGAAGCTTAGCCTTCCTGCTGAGGAGGTTCCTCCCGAGCTTCCTGAGCCATCTCTAGGCATCAATTTTGCGAGGGATGGAATGGCCGGACAGGAGTGGGTTTCTCTGGTTGCTGTCCACAGTGATTCATGGCTGCTCTCCGTTGCATTTTACTTTGGCGCACGTTTTGGGTTTGGTAAGGATGAGAGGTGAGGTTACTTTCCTTCTTAGTTCCTCGCTTTGAATATCGGAAATTGTATGTGATGATGCCATGGGGATACCTCTTAGGCAAGGATTTATTTTGTAACACCTGGCTGCACTATCCTAGCATCCTTTCAAGCGTAATTGTTCAAAGACTAGGAAATTCAAACGAGGTCAAGATTCATCAATCTTCCATGTAGTTTTGTATATTTATAGGTCTATATTGTGTACGTGCTCATGTCATGCATGTGGATACATATATGTATATATAAGCACATCTTGAAAACAAAAACAAAAAATGAAAACCCTTTGGTTAGTGAACTTTAGAGGTGATTGCTGCTTGTCTCTCTTGTAACTTCCATGGGACAGAAGTGAAATTGGTGTTATGTTATCCCACTAAGCGACTTTGCATCCTTACAGGAAGAGGCTCTTCCAGATGATAAATGATCTCCCGACCATTTTCGATATTGTGAGTGGAAAGGTGAAGCAATCTAAGGATCGACCTGCTAACCACAATGGCAACAAAAGCAAATCCGGAAGCAAGGTATTATGTTATGTCCCCTCTCTTTCACTTGTCCCTATTCTGAACCTCTTTCGGGGCTTAGTCTTGAATCCTTGATGTAATGTTGAACAGTCTCGACAGTCGGAATCCCAGAAAAGGGCTTCAAAGATGGCTTCATATCCTAACGAAGAAGATGGCAGAGAGGAGGAGGAGGGGGCGATATGCGGGGCATGCGGGCACAACTATGCAACGGATGAGTTCTGGATATTCTGCGAAGCGTGTGAGAGATGGTTCCATGGCAATTGCGTAAAGGTCACACCCTCCATGGCTGATCGCATCGACCATTACAACTGCCCCGCCTGCTCCTCCGACAAGCTCCCTCGAACTTGAAGTTTTTTATTGCCAAGTGTAATGCCTTGTCCGTCTTCAGCCGCTGAAATAAACGATTTTCAGAAAAGGTAGAAAAATAAAATTTTTGTTGAATATTTTTTGTTTTTAAAAACTAAAAACTGGAAAAACTCGAAACAATCAAAACTTACGTAATTTTTGAATATGAAGTGGTCCATCGCTATAAAATTATAAATTAAAAATGTAATATGAGCAGAGCATAGGCATTTCCGGGTGGTGGTAGTTTGGTAGAAAAATACAATCTGGTACACTGTTCCCAAATATAATATATCAATAATTAATTCCACGTCATCCAAAATGAAAACGATGGCATTTTTATTTATCTGTTTTTTTTTTCAATATATTTCAGCATGAACTTGAGGTGGGTGGACGTATGTTTTGTCATTTTCAGGACAGAATCGCAAGACAAATTTCTGAATACTGTCTCTTTTCTCTTTCTTTCCCGGAATATTGAATCTCGATTAAATTATGTTTTTTAAATACCGCGTGATCATTTATGGGATAAATTTCAGGACAGCATAGGCTAATGTGATTTCTTTTTTTTTTGTTTTAATTTATTTTCTGGTTAGAATTCTAACAAGATATAATTGTGTTAAGGAGCGCCGGCCAGATTAGTGTATTGTATAATGATTAATGATAAATTTTACATATTTGTTTTGTTACGAATCATTATATCGCATTGTGGACTTAAATAAATAAAACCCAAATCATAAGAAGCCACGAGCTTTTCATCGACAACACACACACATATACATATATATATATATATATATATATATATATATATATATAACGATCCAACATCTCAAAATTGTTCAGAATAATTAGATATCTAACCGATAAAATGATGTATAATTGTATCCATCCAACTGTAGATTATATTATATAATTAGTGTAAATAATCCATTTGATAATATTTGTATTGGTACCGTCTTCTATTATTAAAAAATACATTAATCATGTTTTCCTTTTCTTAAGACAAGAGTTATGCTTTGATATTATCCAAAACATAATTCTTGATTTGTCTTGATATTCGTGATAATTGCGGTCCGATATGACATGCAAACCAATTTGACCAAAACATTTTTTCTTGTTTATGTCAATATCGGTTTCATACATCAAGTATACATGCATTGTCCCGATCCAAAATCCCTACATATATATATATATATATATATATATATATATATTTGTGAGATTTGATCGTACCATCTTTACCCAATAATAATATTTATATTCCTAATCAAATTATGGAGATGTTCTATATCAAAATAAATTCAAATATTTAAAAATTATGTATAAGTAAAAATATTATAAATTTCTTAAATTAGACAATTAATTGTCAAAATGTTCAATTTGTGTGTGTTTCATTTCGCGTTACCGAAAAATCGTCTCGCATATATTTATATAAGTTTTTTTTAATGGGATTATCATTTTGATCTTTTGCACGTTACATTTATGTTTTGGTATATAAAAGATTGCAGAATATTTTATAAAAAAAAAATTGCAGAATAATAATGAACATAAAATGGTAAAATAATTAGGAGAGAATAATTCGGTTAGGACGTGATTGGGAGAGGTGGATTAATTTCTAAAATGGTGCATTGGCAGCTCAGCCTTTTCCTTTGACCCTTCATTAGGCCATGTCTCATTGCAGGTTTATTTACATATTAATTAAAAACAATAAAACTTGCTATTATACAGCTTTCCTTTGTTACTTTATATATAAAATGGAAATAATTACGGCAGTGATATACCCATAATGAGAATATTCGTCGAATACATTAGCAATAAATATAACTCATGTGACGTTATTTATTTGGTTCGACCGTCCGAAATTGTAAAAACGGATTAAATATAATAATAAGGCATGGGATCGATAAGACATATGTCACGGCAAAGATTGTGGGAAACGAGGCTCAACCGAATTATTCGGTCGTAAAGACAGATCAAATACATATTTTTATGGATAATGTTGTAAATTATATCATCAAGTAACAAAAATCAGAATGAAAAAATATTAAGGATAAACTCATAACCGATTTTAATCTAATTTTTCTAACCTAAATGTTCTCCTAATCTATCTGTGATTTCAAACCCTAAACTTACAACCTAAAATGTGAAACTAAACCCCAAAACTTAAATCACAAAACTTCAAGTCGTAATATTTAAAACTTAAGATTTAAAATAAATGTATGATTTAGGATTTAAGTTTTAGAGATTATAATTGAGTATTTAGAATTTTAAATTTAAGATTAATGTTTAGTGTTTAGGATTATGGATAAATAAAAAAATCTCTGGCAAAAAAAAGAAGAAAAAATGCAATGCCACATTAAAACTGCACGAGAATGTTTAGACCACTAAAGTTTTAGGAGATGTAAGGATAAACCTTGTTCGGACCATATTTAGAACTATATAGGATTTTGCATAAATCTGTAAATAACAAGCTTAGGTTTCATATTAAGCAAAGTCCAAATATAGTTTCAAGTATAGAAATAGCAGCTAAACCTATGATTCTTACAAAATCAAACTTTTATAGCAATGCAAAATTTGTTGCCACTATACAATTTTTTGAGACATTTTAAAAAATAGATGACAAAAAATTACATTGATAAATTTAGGGATAAATACAAGATGAATAACCATAGTTTTGATTATATAGATAAATTCATATACAGGGGGTGGGGTGATGATATTTCAATAAATGAATATAATGAATAAAGAAAAGAGAGGAGACCCAAGGAAGGGGAGAATCACGGCGTCACCGCTCT
>NW_010961290.1:359106-399856 GCF_000463585.1 Tarenaya hassleriana
GCTCTTCCTCTTCCCACCGAATTTTCACATTTCTCTCCGCCTCCTCCGCTCTCATTACACAATTAAATAAATAAATTAAAAAAATATATTAATATATTATATATATTTTTGAAAGAAAATCGAAAATCTCATATTTTTAAATTCTCAATAATTCCCCTCTCCTTCTCTCTCACATGCTCGCTCGCTCCCTCCCAGTCCCAGTTCAGAACTCGAGATCTCTCTCTCTCTCGGGTTGAGGAGAAATTTTTTCGTAGGCCGGGGTGAACAAGCCCTAGATGCTACTTCGGAGTACTGTATAAAGGGGAAGCAAAAGAAGAAGGTGGAGATTGGATTTCAGTGTTTGCAGCTGTTCGTCGATTTCTTCGTCTTACTCTGGATCTGCTATTTCGCTTTTCCTACTCTGATTGTTTTTGTGCACGTTCTGATGATTGTCTCTGTTCGCTCGAGCATTCGCGCCCCCCCGAGGTTTCGATCGAAATGCGGCTGACGACGTGGTGCTGAGACGAGGAAATTGAGGACGACGAGTACGAGGAATTCTGTGTTTTTCAAAGGCCGGAAAGATGTCGGGTCCAAGGGTTTCGGATCCGAGCAAATTGCATCTGAAGAGGGAGCTTACTCAAATCAAGAAAGCTGCTCGGGTTTTGCGTGATCCGGGCACGAGTTCCTCGTGGAAATCCCCTCTTAATTCGTCGAGATCCATTGCTGCGGCGGCGGTGGCAGAACGACCGGCGAGAAGGAATGGCGGGAGTTCAAGGCACAACGGTAATGCCCAGTTGGGTTCTCTGTTCCAGGCTCGAGCAGAAAGTAGCCGGAGCATTGGGAACGGGAAGGAGAAGAGGGTATTCTTGTACAACTGGAAGATGCATAAATCTTCCAGCGAGAAGAGCGGATTGGCTAAGAATGGCGAGGATGAGGATGGTAACGATGGGTCCTCCTGGATCCAAGGCAGTGTTGATGACGATGACGATGATGCTGTGAGTGACGCGAGGAACTGTGGGGACTCGAAGAGTGATTCGTATTTGGGAGAGACCCGATCGGCTTCGATGATTTTCAGGTGTAGAGACACGAACCTAGTGTCGCCGGGCGTGTCGAAGATCAGAAAAAGCGGCGTTAGCAAGAAGGGTAGGAAGAACTCGACCCATTTGGATTTTTTGTCTAAATACCAATCGAAAGAAGCAGTTCTCGACAGAAAATCTGCGAATGCTAGGAGATTGCCTAGTAGCCGACATGCTGCATTAATTTTAGGTGTAGGGAGAGATGATTCTGCTGAATTGTCGGACGATACGGAGGATTATTGCAATTCAGAGGATCTGCGGAAGATTACAGGGGCTTCTCCCTTGCTTTTGAAGCTCAAGCACAAGAACTGGTCTCGTTCTTCCACCAAGTTCTTGAAAACAAGTGGGAAAGACGATTCTTCTTATACTTCCAATAGGACACCAGCCTTGTCGACTAGTTCTTACAACATGTACGCTGCCCGTAATCCCAGCACCATTGGATCTTGGGATGGCACTACGACTTCGCTGAACGATGGTGATGATGAGTTAGACGATAATTTGGATTTGCCAGGGCAACAAGGTTGTGGGATACCTTGTTATTGGACAAAGAGGACTGCGAAACATAGAGGTGGATGTAGAAGTTGCTGTTCCCCGTCTTTGTCGGATACTTTGAGAAGGACAGGAAGCAGCATTTTATGTGGGAGCCAGTCCGTGTATCGTAGGCATAGACATTCATCCGGAAGCTACAATAAACACAAAATTGCTTCAAGAAGTGAACAGGGTGTTTTGCCTTTGCTCACTTATGGCGCTGAAGGTAGAGGGGGTTCATCCATAGGAACTGGGCGTAGTGACGATGAGCTCTCAACCAATTTTGGAGAGCTTGATTTAGAGGCTCAAAGTAGATTAGACGGGCGAAGGTGGTCTACCAGCTGTAGGAGTCAGGATGGTTTGGAGGTTACACCTGTAAATGGAGATGTAGAAGAAGAAAGCACACCCGAAAATATCAGGAGCTTGAGCCAAAAGTACAAACCCATGTTCTTTGATGAATTGATCGGGCAGACTATAGTGGTTCAATCGCTAATGAATGCCATCAAAAGAGGTAGGATTGCCCCTGTTTATCTTTTCCAGGGTCCTAGGGGAACTGGGAAAACATCAACTGCAAGAATCTTTGCAGCCGCTCTAAATTGTGTGGCAACTGAAGAATCAAAGCCTTGTGGATACTGCAAAGAATGTACCGATTTCATCTTGGGGAAAAGCAAGGATTTTTGGGAACTCAATGGTACAAATAAAAAGGGAGCTGATAAAGTTAGGTACCTTTTGAAAAACATGTTAACCAGACTTCCACTGGATTCCTCGAGATACAAGGTTTTTGTGGTTGATGAGTGTCATTTACTGCCATCTAAGACATGGCTATCTTTTCTCAAGTTTCTCGAGAACCCTCCGCAAAGGGTCGTCTTCCTATTTGTAACAACGGATCTCGACAATGTCCCCCGTACCATACAGTCAAGGTGCCAGAAGTACCTCTTCAACAAACTCAAAGATGCTGACATTGTAGCAAGACTAAGGAAGATTGCTTCGAATGAAAATCTTGACGTAGAACCTCAGGCATTGGACCTGATTGCTCTAAATGCAGATGGTTCACTTCGGGATGCGGAAACGATGCTGGAGCAGTTGAGCTTGCTGGGAAAACAAATCACTGCCTCCCTTGTAAATGAGCTAGTAAGTACTGTTTCGCATTTCCCTAGAATGAAAACAATTAAGATCGGGTAATGTAAATATGCTCATATTGTTTAAGCAGGTGGGTGTTGTTTCAGACGATAAATTGCTGGAACTATTGGAATTAGCAATGTCATCTGACACGGCTGAGACTGTGAAGCGAGCTAGAGAATTGCTGGACCTCGGGGCCGACCCAATAGTCTTGATGTCTCAACTGGCCAGTCTTATCATGGACATCATTGCTGGAACGTACAAGGTTGTCGATGAAAAATACAGCAACGCTTTCTTTGATGGACAGAACTGTGAGTTTCTTGCACTTCAAACCAGTATTTCCATCTAGATTTTTTGTTTTTGCTGATGCTAGCGCAGTGATATATACATATATAGTTGTTATGTAGTTTCATTTGCACAAGAATGTTAATTCTGCAAATATGATCTCCTAGTATGTTGAGACAACACCAAGAACTATTTTTTGGGTTTGTCCTCTCGAATCAACACCTTTAGTCTTCTTGTGAGAGGAATGTACCATATAGAATGAATTGAATAGTTTTGTTTAACTAGGTTTTATTTTCTCATTGTTGGCAAATCTCGCTCTTCTTCCACAGTGACTGAAGCAGATTTGGAGAGATTAAAGCATGCTCTGAAACTTCTTTCTGAAGCCGAGAAGCAGCTTAGGGTTGCTAATGATCGTTCAACGTGGTTCACTGCAACTTTGCTGCAGCTTGGGTCTATGCCTTCTCCAGGCACCACCCGTACAGGTAGCAGTAGAAGGCAAAGCTCTAGGACAACTGAAGATGAGCCATCAAGCATCTCAAGGGAAGTTATTGCTTACAAGCAGAGATTAGGGCTTCAATTTCGGAAATCAGCATCTCCTGTTTCCATTATAAAAGCAGGAGATGGAGCCCAAGACGTGAAATTTTCCTCCGAGGTTGACAATGGCTATAAATCCTCATCCTCAAGCCAGATTGCAGAGAGTGATGCCTCCATTGCCTCGCATGAAAATAGCACGGCCAGCACTACTATGCTTACCTGCAGAAGTTCAGAGAAACTAAATGATATCTGGATAAAATGTATAGAAAGATGTCATTCCAAGACACTGAGACAGCTGCTATACTCTCATGGGAAACTATTGTCAATCAGTGAAGTTGAAGGTAAGCCTCTCTTCATCATTCTTTTTTTTTTTGCTATAAATCTCATATTATGAAGGATTATCAAGTGATTTGTCAACTATGATACCGTTTGCAGGTATTCTAGTTGCTTATATTGCGTTTGGAGAAAGCGATATTAAACTGAGAGCTGAACGGTTTCTGAGCAGCATCACAAACTCGATTGAAATGGTATTAAGGCGGAATGTAGAAGTCAGGATTATCCTCTTACCTGAAACAGAGTTACTCATTTCCTATCAGACTAGAAAGATGGCCATGACCAACAAGGACAGAGATCAAAATGTAGCAAGTGGTTCAAATGCTGAATCACCCGGCTTGTCAGATCCTGAAGTTGGCACTGGCGAAGAAAGCAGCCAGGGGATCCCGATGCAGAGGATAGAATCCATCATCCGTGAACAGCGGTTGGAAACTGCGTGGTTACAGGCTACAGAGAAAGGCACACCTGGATCATTGGGAAGATTAAAACCCGAAAAGAATCAGGTTCTACCCCAGGAAGACACCTACCGACAACATAATAACACGGGTTCTGTGATTTCATCTGGACCGAACTCTCAGCACTGGATGGACGAACTAAGCAATGGGGTGAAGATGCTGAAAATTGATGGTGGGGGTGGCGAGTTACGAGGCAATCAGACCGGTAAAAGGGCAGAGCATTACCCTCTTTCCCCGAGCTTACTCCACGACACCAACTTCACAAACAACAAAGACAACCTGTAAGTCATTGCGCTTTTTATAACATTCTTGATTCAGGCAAAAACCATATATAAGGAACCCGATGAAAAAACCTCGTTAACGAATGTTCGTTGTCGTTTTTTTTATAGAGGGTATGAATCAGGACCGGGGGGCGGAGGCTGCAGTATGCTTTTCTGTTGGAACACACACAAGACTCATAGAAGAAGCAAGGTAGAGGTGGTTCATCGATGCTTATTTTTTTTTCTTGTGTTCCGGTGGCACGGGAAGCAAAACTCGTGTCGGATGATGATTTGGATGTGTCTGAAACAGGGGAAGGGGACGCCTGTAGGATCTCGGAGAGGCAAAAAGCGGCGATTCTCTTTGTTCGGTGGATGTGTCAAGCCAAGGAAAGCTGAGAGCAAGTTCAGAAGATGAAGTAAATCACAGTGTCATGGAGAAACATTTTAAGGTCATATATATATATACACATATTATTTAAAATTAATATAATCATCTCTCTCCCACGTAATTCTTCTTTCTATTTGATATTTTTCATGGATTCTATGGGATGTGAGGGCCACAAAAATATATTGAATGCAGCACAAGAAGACGGCTTTTCTTTTCATATATCCAAAATATGATCAGAGTGGTCTTGCATGCTTCTTTTACTTTTACAAGTTTAGAATTCGATACATAACATAATAATGCCATTGGTTGGAATCAAATTAATCTTCTGTCCACCGTACAAGTTTAGACCGGTTCCTCCTCCGCATAACCGGTTTTCCGGGTTTGTCCCTCCGGTTGTGTCATAAAACCGGATTGTCGAACTCGGTCACCCACCCATCTGATTACAATTTACAACAGTACTTTTAATAATGATACAAATAATAAGTGAAATTTAGAGTAAATCGTCGGCATTGTACGTACATGATATATATCTTCCTGTCTGTTAATCATAAATATCAAGAAAGAACAGCCATTGCAATTGTTAAATATGGACAATTAAAGATTGCAGATGATGTATAGGGTAAAAATGTCACGTTTGCTGATATATTTCCATTTTTTGTACAATGTTTACAGAAAGTTTCAGAGGACAATGGACACTGCATAAATAATTCAAGAACGCATTTTAAAAATCAGCTAAAAAAGAAAAAGTGTAGGATTATTTTCTTAATAGTAAAAGATAGGAAAAATGCCAAAAAAACACGGTACTTTACAATTTTGACAAAAAAACCACTCAATTTTTTATTTTACCAAATAAATATTAAACTTTTTAAATTTGACAAAATAAATACTTTAACTCTTCTACGATTGTCAAAATAAACAAAATAAATGGCGTGATTCAATGAGATGCAAACACATCAGATTATTTTATTTAGTTTTTTTTACAATCGAAAAAAATTCATGTATTTTTTTTGGATCACTAAAAAAGTTCAGTATTTTTTGGATAATCGCAGAAAAGTTTATGTATTTTTTGTATCGTTTAAAAAATTCAGTATTTTTTTAGATTCGTTTAAAAAATTTAATGTTTATCCGATAAAAATTAAAGTTCGTTGGTTTTTTTTAGGTTTTCCCTAAAAATATCACTATCTTTCAAAATCTGTCTGTATCCTCTCATATAAGAGGGGACTTGTCTATGCTTACGAGAAGAACATCCACAAAAAAAAAAACACCATGAAGATCTCTGCAACTGCAATATCAGTCGCTCTGTTTCTCCTTGTCGCTTCCTCCGGCTTCGTCAGCCCGAGACCGGTCGGAGTACCGTCGGATCCAGCCATGGATCCTCCCCCGTCTCCTAAGAAAGGCGTACGTCCGCCGACATTTCCGACCGAACCGTTTCCTCCTACGCCGAAAGGGTATCGCACGATGATCCGGGCATGCCCCTCCGGTTGTGTAATAAGGCCGGGTTGTCCAATCCAACCGGGTTGTCGAGTTCCATCTCCCCCGAAGTCCGTCAACTAAGATCTCCTCCGGTGATGTGCCGTTGTGTTTCATCATTTGACAATGCTGTGTATGTACGGCTACATGCCACCGTCGTTGTACCCTCGGTTTTATTTTCTATTCTGAATAAAGAATGTGAATTCCAGTTACATGGAGCAATAAATGTTTTGTGTTTACATGCGAGAGTTCACCGGGATGATTTCTTTAGACATTTCAGACATAACACATCCATGCAATACATGGTGTGTTTGTTTTTTGTAATACCTAAGTTCATCGATTTGGCCCGATTACATCTATCAGAAGACGGTACAATCCATGTGAATGCCCGTCTCTAAACGAAGACTCGAACCTAGATTGAAAAATAATTTTATTCCTTTTCTTACCGATCGAGTCACACTGCATTGGTGGATTCTTTATATAAAACGTAAAAAGTTTGATTTATTTTGTGAATTATAAAAAATGCGAGAGACGTGTCAATGCATCCAAAATATGAGTATGAATTAACATATATATATATATATTATATATACATGAATTATGATGGTCTGAATCTAATATATATATACCCAGTGCCTTTATTCAACATACATATAGAATAAACAATGGATAATTTATCAATATCAACATGCAGGCCATTTCAAACATTTTGAAGTTGGTTTAGTAGCAAATCCCACATAATTAAATTCAGATTGCGTTAAAAAAAACAAAAAAAAAAGTTAACTGCTAATCAAATTTATAACCATTTTAATTATAATCAATTTTAAAAAAGCAATTATACTTTTTTTTTATAAAATTGTGAGGTCCGAAATTTGGGACTGTGCAAAAGTACCAAGACCACTCTTATTGCAACAATATCTTAATAATAATACAAGTAATAAGTGAAATTATAATAATTTGTCAATATTGTAAGTACAGGATATACATATTCTCAACACCCAGATTTTTTCCTATAAATATACAGAAAAAAAAAATATTCAATGCAATTTTCAAATACAGGGGACTAAAGATCGCAGATATGTTGTAAACGGTAGAAAACGTCACACTTCATGATACGTTGCCATTTGTTCTCCAATATCTACGGAAAAAAATTAGAGAACATTGCATAAATAATTCAAGAACACATGGAAAAATAAGCCAAAGATGAAATGTACACGATTATTTACCTTTTTTTTTTTTTAATAATCCAAGCTCTTCCAAAATGGAGATTCGAATTTGAGTTTGGAAAAGAACAATTTATTCGTCCTTATCCGATGAACCACTCAATCTTTGTCTTGTTACCCATCTTTCAAAATTTGTCTCTATCCTCTCATATATATATTACCAAAAAAAAAAAAAAAAGAGGGGGAGAGAGCAGTCACTTCACTTGCTCCATAAAAGGGGACTTGTCTTTGCTTACGAGAAGAACATCCCAACAAAAAAAAAAAACACCATGAAGATCTCTGCAACTGCAATATCAGTCGCTCTGATTCTCCTTGTCGCTTCCTCCGGCTTCGTCAGCCCGAGACCGGTCGGAGTACCGTCGGATCCAGCCACGGATCCTCCCCCATATCCTAAGAAAGGCGTACGTCCGCCGACATTCCCGACCGAACCGTTTCCTCCTCCGCCAAACCGGTATCCCACCGCCTGTGTACTATTACCGGGTAAACCACCAGATGAACGGGATTGCCAAATTCCTCCGCATCTGGTGAATTAAGATCTCCTCGGATGATGCCGCCTGCTTTGGTCCATCTGATCTTATAAGCTCTGTGTTTCATATGACGATGCTACGTACGGTCATATGTACTTTCGGCTTTTTATTTTCCATCCTATTATAAATAAAACAATGGGAATCCCAGTCATATGAAGCTGTGAAATCTTTAGTGTTTGACATAACACACATCCATGGCATGCAATGCACCGGCCACGTTAGAATTTTGACATTTTTCTAAAGAAAATATATGAAACATACAAGTTTTTCATTTATTTCGGAATTTATAAAAATGTGAGAGACGTGCCAATTCATCCAAATTCGAGTATAGACTAACCAAAACATATATATATAATATACCAATGTATTATTTATCACATATCAATATCCAGGTCATTTCAACCATTTTCAAGTCGGTTTCGAAGGAAATACCACATAATTAAGTTTCCTTTTATTTTAAAAAATATTGATTTTTCACTTCTCACCATTCAATTTCAACGCAAATTAAATAAAGTTATAATTCATATTTAAAAATTATGTTATAATACAAAATCGATTTAAGTTTCAAAGTTAATAAAGTTTGTTTCTTTTCAAAGTTAAAATCTTATCATTTTCTTATGTATTATAGTAATCAAGGTTGAGGACTTTCCCCAATTTAAAATTATGCTGTGCCTCTCTTTAAATTAATGTAATTAATAGCTTTATTTTCTATAAGTTCCATATGGGCCCTAATAAGCCCATAGGAATTGAGATAATGGGCTTTCCAAATTACATAAAGGAATCACCGCAAGTGTCTTCCCGAATCGGATCTCTCTCGAGGAGGAGAAGAACGAATACGGACGCAGCAAAATCGGTGATCGGAGAAAATGGCGAAACCGTTGGGGCCCACCGGGGAGTTTTTCCGGCGAAGGGATGAGTGGAGGAAGCATCCGATGCTCTCTAACCAGATGAGGCATGCCCTTCCGGGGCTCGGCCTCGGCATCGCCGCCTTCTGCGTCTTCCTTGTCGGCGAGCAGATCTACAGCCAGATTTCGTCGCCTACTCTGTCATCCCATCACCACCAAAAACAGCACGCGTAGAAGAATTCTTTCTTCTTCGACCAGGTAATTGGTTGCCGATAATCTTTGTGGAAAATTTTGTGGCTTCTCGTGTTATTCGTTTGTTTGGAATACATATGAAGGGTTTTTAGGGACCTTTTTCGAATTTATTTGATTCAATTCGTCTATATTCTGGTGGATTCTGAATCTGGTGAACATTTTGACTAATTCAAATTTCAAGCTGAAAAAGGCCTTTTATAAATCGCGTGGTGGAATTGAATTTCTGTGATTCTATTTCATGTGAGACAGTAGTGATGAACCTCGTGGGTGTAACCATATATTGGCTGTATAATCATGGGCTTTCTGTCATACATATAAAAAAAAGATTTTTTTTTATGCTTACCGTTGATGGATACTGGAAGGATCTTTTCACCGTTCAAACATGTGAAGTTTGTAGATAATGTTGTAAAATGTTACTTCAGTGTAGGTAATGATGAACGGACATGTGAATATATGAGGTTCATTACAGATATTGCTCAAGTTTTGTACCCTTTACAATGTTAGTTCTGGTTAAGATTATAGGCAATTTTGTCTTGTCTTGATCGAAAACTTCCTTTGCATCAGTTGGTTCCTACATGATCCTGTCTCGCTTGACTAAGCAAAGTGGAACAGTCACTTGAAGGAAGTATTGTTTAGATCAAGTTACAGAATGTTGCTTGATTTCAATGCTTTTACCTGTTTGCAAACCCAGAAGTTTGTAAAGTTAGTTCCAGGTATACTAGCTTTACCGGTATGCGGGTATTTTGGTAACGTATCGGATTTTAGATTGATTGTGAATACTGGGACAAGTTCAGTACCTCTTTTCCAGCCAAGTAAATCTGTTCTTTACAATGGCTGATCGGTGGAAAGATCATTGCTGAAGAATAACTTTACCAGTATCTTCATTGTTGCCTTGTTTGTCCTTTGTTCTGAGCTTCAAGTTGATGATATGAGTGTGATTCTGAAGGGAAGGGAATGAAGTTGGTCTTGGTGGCAGATGAATGCATTTATGGGCAGAAGATAAAGGTGACTGGTGAGAGCTTCTCAGTTCCAAACTTCTTGGATTCATCGGAATAAAAGTTGATGATTGGATACAGAGATTTGGATTTTCTGCCAAAAAGTTTAAAACTTGTGTGGCAATTTTTAGTGTTTTTAATCTGCCTTTCCTTGTCCTTGTAAGATTACTCCGTGGTTAAGTTGTCTTTCCCAATAAGGTCCTTTCTCCTGTCCAGAGATTCTACAAAGACTAGAGAATTAGAGATGACGATTCCGGTTATCTTAATTGAAACCGACACGGTTTAAACATAATAATATCTTATTCGATATTAAAATCGAGTGGTTATAAATAAATATTCGAATATGGGATTGAATATACAAATAGTAATAAAGAATTTAATAAAAATAATAATGATTAATTGAATCGGTTAAAAATTCTTTTGGAAAGAGGTATTTTTATGGATAAAGGGTTAAATATAAATTGAATTTGAACAAAAATCGAACGGAATGGAATTTAGGTTATAGTTTTTTTTTAAAATTTAAAATAATCAAGATGAATTCGAACGGAAATGCGAAATAGTCAGGTTCAGGTACACTCCAGTAATGACGGTTATGGCCCAATTACGGCCCATAGTGTAGTCCAGTTTCACTGTGGGCCGTGATAAATTTTTATTTTTACTGTTTCCAAATATAAATCTACAAAATTGTAAAAAAGAAGTTGACAGGCGAAGCATAATAATATTTACGTAATTTGCCTTAAAAAACGTAGTCTTGTCATTTTACTGTTAAGATTTTTTTCAATTTATTCGAAATATGGACTGAATGATGCATCATTGCCGTATATTCAGAATAATAATATATAAATATATGTTTTGTCTTGTAGTTTATGGAAGTGTATAATAATATAAAGGTACGGATTGTATTTTCTTACACGCTACGTCCATTCCTCTGCCATATTATAATTGTACCTTCAGAATACAAATATAAATATCTACAGAAATAAAGGTAAAAAAACATATATGAGGAAATTTCTTAGATCAGTCAAATTGATTTGCGCGTAAAAACCATTATAGAATATGAAGAAAAAAAAACTTACAAAAAAGTGTCTCGATGTTCGGGAAAATAATTTAAATAAAATAGTCGCCCTTAGTTTTTAAATTTTATTTCATCGGACATTATATAAAATGAAAATAAAGGCAACAAGGAGATGTATGAATTGGATCGGAGTTGTTGTTGTTACAACATAAACGAATAGTTAAAGATAAACGAAAATATCTCTTTGTGTTTTATTTATCTATTTCCAAGTTCCAATGTATTTTATTAAACGGTTCAATTTTGCCATTAATTTTGTTAGAACATTAATGGGTCTTTTTTGTTTTTTTAAATATTTCATGGGATCACTCAAAGGCAAGCTTTTGCTTTTTTTAATTTGCGGGGGGCAGCTTCTATTGCACATTTGTCTCTTTTGTTTTGTTTCTTCATCTAGTAACTATAATCATTTGCCTTCCATATATTTAATAAATAATTAGATGCACATACCATTCAAATGTATATTATCTATACACACAAATGTGTATATATATATATATCATATCCCCACCACATACATTTTTATATAGCATACAGTTAAAAACTTGATTTCTAGATTTATATATGTTGTAGAAACTAAAATTAAATGTTTTTTTTTTCGTTGTCTAATTCATTAACTAATGAGCCACAGTCAATACATGTTTTGAATAGTTTAATATTTACGTGTATTTTTTTTCTTAAGCTCGCATTTTGTTTTTAATAACGAATTATAATATTTTATCTAAAAACTGAATGGAGTCCAAAATACAAATGAAATTTAATTAGAGAAAAAAACTCATCCAAGCAATCTAAGGTTATAATGTTATGAATGCGAAATAAATTTATTTTGGTAAATAAAAATTATTTGAAGTGAATATATGAGGATAATAGTTTTCAGTCAACTTGTCGGTGATGGAGATGAGAATATTAAGAAGATAAAACAAAATGTCTTTAGTTTTAGATAACATAGCAAAAATATTCCCCACTACACTTGCATGTGCGTGTGTGTGTATATATATATATACTTATCTCATCATGAAATATTTTTTTCCGTTTTTATTCTCCTTTTTAATAAAAAAAAATAGATTTCTATATAGTTAAAGCAAATTAATGGGCTTATGAGCTGTTCCATGGTCCTGGATTCTCATATATGTGTATATATATATATATATGTTCGCGTGTATATTATTACATATCTCTATCGATATGAATATGCGATTACTACAAGAAAATCATGTGTTACAGATTTTATCGTTGGAGTTATATAGCAAGATTGACCATTTTTTCAATATATAATTAGAAAAACAACCTATGTACGTGATTTTTTTGGGATAAAAAACCTCAATATCACAACCAAAGAATATCTAAAAAGTAATATAAACAATCAATAAAGCATGCATCTCTCGGGGAAAAATCAGAATACTAAATTTTTATTTAAAAAAAGAAAGATGAGAATGAGGAGATTCAAAGCAAGGTTCTCTAGCATTTTAAGATAACTTTTTTCTTCTTCTAATGTATGTTTTTATCAAAATACATTACCGATCATGAAGTCGGAGGTGCTCGTGGGGCATGCAGCAGACGACCATGGCCAACAAAACCCTAGCTAGTGTCATTTATATAGTTTTAAAGATGTGCTTACACGCTACACACACACGCCTTAGGGTTCTTTGAACTCTTTGTGATCCTATTGTTAAATCTTCAGTGGCTTTCCGTGTTTATAATAATCACATTATAATTAATTGTCGGAGACTTCAAAAAATCAATTTAGTTTCAGTACAATTTAATTATTATTATTATTGTAATTATTATTGGGGTGGGGTGGTGGGGGCATTTGAATCTCATGCCAAAAGGGGATTTTAATAAAGAAGAAAGAGGGCGTTGGAGTTGGTGCCTTCGGACACATTTCTAAGGCTGACCGCGAATGTTCCCAACGGCTCTCCCCTTTCCTCTTCTCCCTTCCGTTTTATTTGTCCACGTCATCTTTTTTTTCTAAATAAAAATCTAGATGTATTTTTACAAAATTAAAAAAAAAAGTTTCAAACTTACAGAGAATATAATAAGAAACAAACTGAAATGAAAATATTTAATCGTACTTTCTGACGTGATTTATATTTTTTAAAAAATATTTTTATTGTATGGTGGATTCATATATATATAATTGTCGTCTCATATATAATGGGATCGTCGATCCAATTCATACAACTTATCTTCATAACTGATTACATAACGTAGTGTTTTAAATGCACAAAGTTCAAAATATTAAATATTCGATTACTCATGAGAACGAGTTAAATTGGGAATGGTGTGTGGGGAAAGCAAGAGCACGTGAAACTAATGTGAAACCCTGAAAATGTTTTCTATCAAAGAAGAAATGGGATGATGGGTCTTACCTAAAACCACATAGCAGAAGAAAAAAAAACGCATTATATATAATAATTATGCATATTATTATAATTCATTAATTTTATGCAAAAAGAGTGCTTTTTCAATATCATGGCATTTATATATAAACATGTGCGGTTTGTGGTTGTGTCTGTTGGTACAAAGCACTGCTAACTTATGTCTGCCTATAAAGATGATGGTTGAGGATTTGTCTGATTTTGGGGATAAAATGTTACATATATAGTCGTTTAAAATCCATAACCATTTTGGATATCAGATTAATCATGCGGATAGCTTTTAATTTAGACTATTAATTTGGGTTTAAAATGTTGCACATTTGGTTTAATTATATATATATTCAATTAATTAAACGGAAACGAATTATTGGACCTGCATGTTACGAAAAGCCCTTCTCCAAGATTAATGAATATACACACGCACATGAAGAAAAAAACACGAAAAGGGGTAAGAATATGAGTGCAAATTTAGCAAGAATCATATCTATATGCATTCGGGCGTATGATCTTGTGACGAAAAAAAAAAGATATATCAATTGCACGATATATTATCTATGTTATAAAAATAATGTCATATATTACATAATATTATAATTGCTTGTAAAAACAGTTTCGTAAACGTAGTTTAAATTTGGTAACCCACTAGCAACGATTAGCTAGTTCTTGGACCGTAATCCATTATTAGAAGCGTTCAAGATCGAAAATGATTTGCTAATATGTTGACCTAAAGCGTACAAAACAATGTCATAATTCTTGGTAAATAAATCTAACCATCATTATTATAAGAGATAATAATGGTCACGAGCTTTCTGATTTAGGAAAAGACAATTGCAAATGATGTTACCATAATTAATTTCCTCCTAACCAAATCTAAAATGGATTAATTATTTCAACGTTGGCGCCAAAAAGTGATACATTGTCACTTCGTCTGCATGCGTAATCTTGATTTGATGATAATAGGGAATGATTAGAATCTTAAGATAGTGAACATCTAAAGTATAAAACTATGCGCAAGCTTGGTGACAAGATTGCTGTTAGGAAGTTGGTATAATAAAAGGATATATTTTTACGAGCGACAAATAATTTATTTATTATTATATCATTTACTTCTTTTTAAAACACAAAAGCTTTTACTTGATTATATATAAATAAATGGAAGTTGAATAAAAAAAATACAAAATAATTCAATTGACTGATTTCGCACGCTTGGCGCCAGGAGAATATATATATATATATATAGTATGTTATGTCATTTCAGTGTATTTTATGCAAAAGATTTTGTATTTGTCACTGATCAAGCTAGGATATTGCTCTATCTACATGATTATTACTCTAAATTCGAATATGGATTCGATAGAAAACCCCAAAAACATGTCATATAAACAAAGTTATGAATTTCAAATATAACTTAAAAAAATAATAAATTATTGATCATTCATCACTGATGTTAAAAATTTCTATATGAAATTTCATTTCGATTTCTTCAACTATTTAATTAATTTAATTTAATTCTCGTCATTAGTCTTTTGTAAAAAAAAAAACTTCCTTTTACGGAATAAAATTTCCTCTTCCCAATCCCAAAAAATAAAAATACTGTAAGAATTTTGTGGTGTTTTTCATCTCCTAACAACAGTAAATAGCAGCCTTTTTTATAAAAAATAAAATCACAATTTTTTAAAAAGAAAATTCAGAAGGGTAACCAGTGATTACAAAGGACACGAACATCTAGAAAATTGTGATGAATTTTGGACCATCAACCTAACGTCATTTATTCTCGTGGACCCTTTAGTTTCATTTACCTTGAATATATTTTATATATTTTAAAATTTTAAATATTGTCTCAAGTTTTTTTCGGCTCAGTTTACATATCGTAATACATAATCTCCGAGTCTTCAAGAATCCTGTAAATGATTTATATATGTATATTATTTCATAAAATAAAAAATAAAAAAAATATTTGATGGACGTTTGATAGAATTTTCTGAAGAATTGGTGAGATTTTTTATTACCAAATTAAAAAAGGAAAATAAAGGAGAGAAAAAAGCTGGCAAATTGGAAAGAATTACCATAAGAAGAGACAACAGAATAGAAACAAGGAAATAAATAAATAAATAAAAAGGGGTAAGTACTGTAGAATAAAGCCCACCGGGATAATAAAAGAATAAAGCGAAAACATATACTTTTTAGATTTTATTTCGTGACTATGGACCGTAATTTCAATAACATTCTAGAAATATAAAGTTATGTTATACATTACTGGTTTATTTCCTCCTTTTTTTGTCCAGAAATAATTTTATAAAAAAATGCATAAAAAACATTTCTTTGAAAGAAAGAATAAATTGTTTTTAATTTTGTAACATTATTATAAAATACTGTTTTCCAAGCCTTCCAAGAAGAAACATGATTAGCATTACTCTCAGTGGTAAGACTGAAATGTTAAGCAAGATACTCCATTTACCACAGCTTCCTATTCTTAGCCAAATGAAATAATTATGTTTTTACTTTTACCCTTTGACCATCCTCCTTTAAATGACAAAATTGCCCTTACAGGTTCTTGTATAGATCCCACCCAGTGATCATCAAAACTAGCGAGGGTATATTTAGGGCTTCTTAAAAATATAATTTGTCAAATTAAGAGTAACTACAGTAATCGAAATTTAGTAGGACCGTATTATAATTATAGCTTATATTCGTAAAATAATATAATATTTATGCATACCATGACAACCATATGATAGTATTTAATGTTCGAGGGTTTTCTCTCTGTGATTTTGCCTTGAAGCAGCTAATTAATGTAGTTAGTATTTTGTTTTATTTTTTACTGTATATCTGAATGTTTTCTCCCATGCAAAATATGAAAATATTTTACGTATCAATATGCACACCTTTTTTTTTTTTTTGCTGAGGCCATCATGACATGAATATTGTAATAGTCATTTAGTTTCTTCTAAAATATTTATATCCCATTTTTCTTCGAACTTCAATGACCAATCTTTTACATTGCGGCTAAAATTTTGAATAAAATTTATATATTTTTATACATTCTGATTTCAATTTCTATAATATAATATATAAAATTTGTTGCAATCTATAAGGTAGAAAAAAAAATTGTTTTGAATATTATTACCTTCTGTTCGTCACCCTGCCTCAGTACTCTTCCCACTACTCTGACACATCTCTCTTTCTCTCTCTATACAAGTGAAAATGGAGTAAAATTGATGGCTGATAGTGCAAGCAAAGCAATCACTCAGCCCTTTTTCTTCTTCTTTCTTCCCCTAATGCTTCATATGACTCGTATTCTTTTGTTGAATATGATATGTTTTGTTATGTATTTTCTTTTGGATGAAGGGCTAATGTAATGTCTTGTAATATATACGTGCAACACATAATTATCTTAATTAGTATTTTATGTTTGACAAATGCCCTGTATATAAACTGAAATGTCAGTATATATATATACAATCAATATAATACTGTTGAGTAAATGCTTTGATAAGGAGACAATGGGTTCTCATGTCTGCCCATATTCTAAAGAAGTTTAAATTTTTGTGTATAATGAAATAGGTAAGCTAATGATTATAAGTGGATTTTGAGCACTAGTGCACTGATATTTAAATACTGTTTCTCTTTGTCCGCAGAGGAAAAAAAAGAGAATCTGCCTTTGTAGGACTCTCTCTCTCTTGCCTTTTGCTTCACACACTACTAATACTCTAAGCCCTTGGTTTAGGCGGTGCCTTCACTTGCAAAACCCACCCCCAACTCTCTCTCTCGTCTTCTTTCATTTGGTTAAGCCCAAGTTGTTAAAGCCTCTTCCGCTCTCCCAAAACCCTGTGATTTCAGATGATACAGTAGAAAACTGGTGTTGGTTGGAGAGATTTACTGGTTCTGGCTTATGTAGAAGCCATACCCAAGGAAAGTGTTGGTCTTTGAAAGTAATTTAAGAGAGAGTTTGCTGCTTTTCGTCGCCAAGGTATGCTCTTCACTTCTAATCCTGAAACCTCTCTCTCTCTCTCTCTCTCCCTGTACAGTCTGATCAGTTTCTCGTCAGATTTCCATGGAATATGAGATGGGTATTCGACTAAGAGTTGGTTCTTGACGACCCATTTCTTGGTTTGTCTCGTTGATCATCATCATCATTCTCTCACTTGAACTGAAACAGTAGAGACTTCTTTTGAAGTGGGTATGTCAGCTTTTGCTGGAACAAGTTTGCAAGGAGGGTTTTGCTTTTGGTATTATTCTCTTTGTTCTCTTCTTTTGGGCTTTTCGAATTTAGGGTTTTTCCTTGGGTGAACAACAGAAATTATTTAAATGGGTTTCTTGAGTCGCTTCTAAATAAACCTCCCGAGGTTTTAATCAAGAAAGCAACAACCTTAGATCTGTTGTCTTTAATTGTCTTTTACACTCTCTCCTGTTGTCTTGTTTTGTTCTCTTCTTGATTAGTCTCTTTCGGTCTCCAAACCAAGAAACACTTGGAGAAACAAAACAAAAAAAATCCTAAGAAGAAATTGAATCTGAGGAATTTGCAATTTTGCAGAAAACCCAAGAATGGAAATTTCAAGCCAAGAAGATCATGAAATGCCCATCCCAATAAACAGCACATATGGTGGTGGGCACGGCCACATGATCCATCATCACCACCATGACCATGCTGCTCCTCCAACTCACAACCCACAAATCCCGTCCAATGGTAACAACGGGCATGGCAATTACGAGCATCATCATCGTGATCAGGAGGACAACCCTCACAACCATCATCATCATCAACAACAACATGTTGGGGGCTACAACATCATCAGCAGCAAGAAGCAACAAGGAGTGAAGTACAAGGAGTGTCTGAAAAACCATGCAGCCGCCATGGGAGGCAATGCGACAGATGGGTGTGGAGAGTTCATGCCAAGTGGTGAAGAAGGCTCCATTGAAGCTCTCACTTGCTCCGCCTGCAACTGCCATAGAAACTTCCACAGGAAAGAGGTTGAAGGAGAAGCAATCCCATTTCCCGCTCACTACCACCACCACCACCTCCAGCAGCCATCGCAACCTCGGAAGCTCATGCTCACTCACCACAAGATCAGGTCAGCAGTACCACATCAGATGATCATGCCGTACATGTCGACGTACATGCCGCCAAACTCAGAGTCTGATGACCAGATGGAGGAAGACGGCGGCGGAGTTTTTCCGGCGAGGCCAGCTCCGCCGTACAACAACCAGAAGAAGAGATTCAGGACAAAATTCACTCAAGAACAGAAGGAGAAGATGCTGAATTTCGCGGAGAGAGTTGGCTGGAAGATTCAGAGGCAAGAGGAGTCTGTCGTTCAGCAGTTCTGCCAGGAGGTTGGCGTCAAGAGAAGAGTCCTCAAGGTTTGGATGCATAACAACAAGCACAATCTTGCCAAGAAGAACAGCTCCGACAATAACGACAACATCGTCAACAATCTCAACCTGTCCGGTGGTAGTAACGACAATAACCCCACCGGAAATCTTGCTTCAAATGCTTGATCAGATCATGACGTCATTAAGCACCTTAATCATTGTTAGTTAGCTTTTAATCAAGAAGGTGTCTAGGGTTTTTAATTACGCCTTAGTTTGTTTGTTTGTATACGTGGTTATGCTATCTATAAACCCCTTTCGGCGATCTGATCAATGCCTTGGGATTTTCAGTGTTGTTAATTTCTGTGATCCTCTTTTTTTTTTTTTGCTGTCTTGTAATTTTCAATCTAATGATAAAAAGTGGGTTTTTTTTTGAAGTGATATAAAATTAACTTATTGTAATAAATGAATCACTTCTTTTGGTATGTAAGAAAAGTTACTTTGGAATGCCATTTTAAAATCATTAGACTTTGCACTTCCATGATCATTGTGTTGCAGAATTTGCATGGAAGAAAAAGTCTTTTTGAAGCTACTCATTTCTCGCCAAACCAAATACAATAAATACAACGCCAACAACTTTATCAAATTTTGTGACCGCCCACAATATATATATTTCGCTAACCAAAATTTATATATATATATATATGACGTCCCTTGAAATTTAGTGGACGCATATTCATTTGTAGAAAACTTTCACAGCGACAATGCAGAATGAGCAAGAAACAGAGATACGAAGCTGTTCAAATACCACGAAATTGAATGTTCCAGGTCTCATGATTGGAACCGGTCGGACTCCAGTTTGGATTGGCCGATGTCGAGTTCTCGGGTTCGGGTAGGAAAACTCGCCGGAGATTCTCGCCGTCAGGAGATAGAATTCTCGGCTACAGAGGCGGAAGACGGGAGGAACGGCGGAGATGCGATAAAAGCGGTGAAGTGATTTATTTTTCAGGGGGAGTTAATGTAACTTGCGATTCACAAGTCACATCCTATAATGTGTGACGACGCATAAGGTTGAGTAAATACTTGGTTGGTGTTACAAGTGAACTCATTTATTAACCTCTTCTTCTCCGTCTTATTGGACGTGTTTGTGTTTTTTTTATTGGTATTTTATGATATATTTTTGTCTTGTCATGATTTGTCCAATGTGATATCGGATAAGATTATTATTATTATTATTATTATTATCGGTTTGATCGCATAGCTTACTAATGCGTACCATACAGAATTTAAGATGTTTGTTTTATGACCTTCACGTGTTTCATCCATTATGTAGATTTTACATTATAATTTTCATGCATCGATCTCATGTGTTTATAATTATTGCATTCATCAACCTCCCTCCACCACATTCCTTTTGTTTTTTTTTTCTCGTCTTTCGTGGGGATTTTTGGGTTTTCTCTAAAATTTTCCTGTGCTTGTAGGGTCCCCTAAGCTTAATTAGCAGTACTTAGCCGTAATTAGACAATTTCCGGTGTATACAACCATATGAATTTCATGACTTTTTTTTTTCTCTATAAAACATCACCCATGAAAAAAAAATAAAAATAAAAAATCTTAAATAGAGAGAGTGATTTTCGCCAGCTACTGTTCTGATGTTCCTTACAAGGGTTGTTGATTTGGAGTGATTAAGGAGGGGGACCTTTCCCCGATTTCGCAAATCCCACAAACTCCTTCCTCACACGAGCAATCTCTCACGTGACAGTCCGATTTAAAAAAAAAATTCCCTGTATCATCGATCCAAAGATGTCATGAAAAACCATATAATAACAAGTATTAGTTACTTGTTAGCACATAAAATGACTATCCATTGCACGTTTGACGAGGAGAACGGAGAGAAATCTTCGCTGATTGGTATAATGTAGGGATCGACATAAATGTTGCATTAAATAGGATAATAAATTAGGAAATGTGATATTCAGAGCCAATATTTAATATGTTTTTTTTTTCCTTCGTAAGGTCCCTCATGTTCCTACTCTACGTCTGTGTTCAGGATCGAAGTCGGATTCCTGAGAAAATAAATGCGTATGATTTAACGTTGCATACGATGTAAAATGCATGCTTGAATCCCACAAGAGGTTTAATGAACGAATGAAACAGAAAAGCATTCAAGTCTATATATAAAGCCGAGATATGCCTAAGAGAATCAGAAAAAGAGTTACCTGAATCCAAAACTACGGCGGTTCAAGTTCGGAGTTCCGTTGCTGTGAAAATCGGGTGGACATAAGGATCGTCAAGCATTTTGCTTCATTGCTGGACTCTCGTTCTGAACGTAAACCACGTGAAAAATCGGTAAGGATCATGATGGCATCGACGATCGGTACAATGGCGGATATGCTGAATGGATACCCATGCATTGATGAATGAAACGGAACTGATGAAAACCGGGTTCCATGCCTCAAAATGGCAGTGCTTCTAACTACTAAGCTAACACTGGACAAGAAGGAATGACACTGCAGATGCTAGCCTAGACAGATAGACAAGAATGCGATCGTGTGGATGAGAACAAACACGACACAATCTCCTGTATAAACAAGGCGGTTAATGTTCAATACTTTTCACAGAGAGCACAAGAAAATCGGTGAAATGGGGATTAATTAGTTTTTTTCTAGATAGATTCAACAAGCTAGTTGGATTGAACTTTGGATTTGGAAGAACAGAAATACATATGTTCTCAATGTCTGCAAGATGACAAATATGTTGTGGTGGTGTATGTATGCGAATCTGCTACACCTACAATGGTTGTCCTACAGGGTTTGCCAGAGAAAAACAAGAATCTAAGGAAACTGGAGATGCAGGGTTTGGTTTCTGTGGATGTTGCCCTAAGCTTCTGAAGAATTTCATCAACTTCCCAATCTAACATGTTTTATTCCAATGCTCTTTCAATCTTATAGATGTCAGAAAACATGAAAGAACACGGTTCCTGGTCACCAAATTACATGCCCCATCACTGTTCTAAGATCGAGATGCAGATTCCAAAATCTGGGTATAGTTTGCAACAGTGCCGAATAGAATTCCAGCAAAATGTAAACCTAATCCACGATCTCATAAAAAAAATTGGCGCACGAGCCGAAATCGATGCCAATGAAAACTTTCACAGCGACAATGCAGAATGAGCAAGAAACAGAGATACGAAGCTGTTCAAATACCACGAAATTGAATGTTCCAGGTCTCATGATTGGAACCGGTCGGACTCCAGTTTGGATTGGCCGATGTCGAGTTCTCGGGTTCGGGTAGGAAAACTCGCCGGAGATTCTCGCCGTCAGGAGATAGAATTCTCGGCTACAGAGGCGGAAGACGGGAGGAACGGCGGAGATGCGATAAAAGCGGTGAAGTGATTTATTTTTCAGTAAATCACGTGTTAATCAAGTGTTTACCGTACTTAATCACGATTAATAAGGTGAAAGATCAAAATAAAACATTTTTTAGCCACGGCTAACCATTTTTAACCATTTTGTTCACTTTATAAAATTTTAAATTTTGCCTATATAATATAAAACACAAAATATTAATCGAGGGTTTTGTAGATTTGTATGGAAGGCTATGAATCACGGGGAAAAATGATAAACGAAACAATAAAAGGAAATGATTAATGAAAGTTTAAATATATTTATAAATTCGCATGCTTTTGTTAATTATCAGGTGTAGTGAAGCGGCATCATATAAACAAGAATCTAGAAAGGGGCAAAATCAAAATCAAAGCAGTGAAGAGAGCAGACACAGACAGTTTCGTCGTATAGTCCATACCTTCGGGTTTCGTCTTCGCAATTTCACCTCCGATCGGACCCTCCACCGCTTCTCTCGCCCGATCCCGGCGTTCTCTTCAGTCGTTTTTCTTGTCGGAAGGTTAGGGTTTTCTTCCCACCTTTTCTCATTTCTCGGCAAGATTGAAGTTCTTGGCGTAGTCTTAGGGTTTTGGCGACACGGCGTTTTGATTCCTCGATTCGGTTGTCGTCTCCTTGATCTGCGGTCGTCAATTGCGTCCGATTAGGGCATTTAGTTTCAGCTGGGTTCTGTGGAAGTCTTTTGTTCGGATTTCCTTTTCGTTCTGAATTTTGGAGCGGGCATGCTCGATTCTGGATTTGTAGACGACCGGATGTACGACATTGTTCAGGTTATTTGATTACCGATGTGGTGTCAACATTTAGGGTCTGGTTCAATTTGATTGTAGATATTTGCTTATTTGCCAGAAAATTTTTCCTCTGGTCTGGTTGTCATGTCGCTTTTGCATTTGTTATTCTACTTGTTGCTCATAGAACTGATTTTATGTGACTATAATTTCCTTGCTTTGTATCTTCTAAAGTATGTGGATTGTTGTCTCTGTGGCAGCTGTAAAGGACGGGCTGAATACTGATATAAAGCCAGCCAAGATGGCGAACTTACACATGACTGGAATTCTTGAAAAGGTTCTCTATCGTCAACAAGAATAAGATCAGCAACTCTTGCCATACATTTACCTTTTTAAAATTTATTTTATATTTCGGTTTGTGGGCAGATGACGGGTAAGGATAAAGATTACAGGTATATGGCAACCTCTGATTTACTGAATGAGTTGAATAAGGAATCCTTCAAACTAGACCCTGAAATGGAGATGAAGTTGTCAAGTGTCATACTGCAGCAGCTTGATGATGCGGCTGGTGATGTTTCTGGATTGGCTGTCAAATGGTTGGTGTTCTTCTCTTTGCAACCTATGGAAGTTGTTGGTCTCCTTTGTTACCCAGTGTACATTTATTGTATCATCAGTGTTCAAAATTTCAAATGGTCTTCTTGTGTCTCACATAGAAAACCTCAACTTCTAACTTTGACTGTGTCTTGGTATATTTATCATGCTGTTTTGGTCTTATTGGTTATCTCAAACCACTGTTGTATGATTTTGTCGCAGCCTTGCTCCATTGGTGAAGAAGGTTGGTGAACCACGTGTGGTGGATATGACAAATAAGTTGTGTGATAAGCTACTGCATGGGAAAGACCAGCATCGTGATATTGCTGGCATAGCCCTCAGGACAATTGTAGCTCAGGCAGTTCCTTCACATGCACAATCTGTACTTGTTTCCCTAACCCCCCAGTTGATAAAAGGGATAGCTGGCCAGGTTAGTGTTTGTGAGGCCCTTTTGTTTTCGCTGGATGCATTTCTACATAATACCTCTGGCTCAGAATTTGTCTTGGATTTCATCAAACTTGGAAGCAAATGACTTAAACAGCCTAAGTATCAGGATGATTCATGTTTATTGGAAAATGAGTCGCTTATGTGCTGCTATTGAAGTTTTTCAGAAACTATTGCAAGTTAATAGCTGTCACTGAAAAAACTCACAGTACTCAAGAGCACAAGATGCGCATAAACATTTGCCAACGCTTTGGAACATCAGAGGTTTCTCAATTATTGTTTTGCAAGATACTAATTTTGTGCTGGCTTGCTGCTGAAGGGAATGAGCACAGGGGTCAAATGTGAATGTCTTGAGATCATGTGTGATGTGGTTCAGAAATATGGAAATTTAATGGCAAGCGACCATGAAGCACTTTTGAATGCTCTGTTATTGCAATTGGGTTGCAACCAAGCCACTGTCAGGAAGAAGACTGTTACCTGCATTGGTGAGTTCAAGTAACTTGAGTCTGTATGCTCGGCTTGGTCTTGATGGAGTCTAGAATTCTGTTGAAAAATCTGCGAACTTCAAAACAAGACTTTTGGTGTAATGGGATTGCTGTCAGCTGCTTTCCCTAATCTGGTAGTAGCTTCAGGAGTATAGGTCTACGGTTTTTGGTGTAATGAGATTACTGTGGTGTGCATCCTGGGAGCAAACAGTGTACTAAGTAGCAGATGTGTCTAGTTGGATGGCTGTTTGACAATCTTAGATAGTGATTTGGTAATAGCTTTGTCTTTCAATTCTTGGAATATGGTACTCAAATCCATAGGAAGGTTGTCACTCTGGAGTCAAAATGAAGATTTAATATGCATACACACGGAAATTAATTTTTATTGTTTGTGTTTCAGCATCCCTTGCCTCAAGTTTTTCTGATGATTTACTTGCCAAAGCAACTCATGAAGTTGTGCGGAACTTGCGAAATAAGAACATGAAATCTGAGATGACCCGTACCAATATTCAAATGATTGGGGCTTTAAGGTACTTATCGCTTTTTTCTTTTTGTTGACGGTACTTCTTGTTAGCGTTCTACTATGTATTTGGCATATTTGCTGAAGTGCTGAACTTTTTACTGTTAATTTGCACTTTGTAAACCTTTTTCTAAACCATCTTTTGTGATATAATTTGAATGCATTAGTTAAACACGGATTTATGAGCATGCTTAGCAATCTATAGTTTTCATGCAAATGTAGCATTTCCTTGTACATGTGAGTTAGGCTTGCCATGGACGTAATGCTCTTTTATATTTCTTTGTTTTAGTCGTGCTGTTGGGTACCGGTTTGGAACCCATCTTGGTGATACTGTTCCGGTCTTGATCAATTACTGCACTAGCGCTTCAGAGAATGATGAAGAGCTTCGCGAGTATAGCTTACAGGTTTTGTGCATGATTCCCTCTATACTTCTACTCTCGGATATGGCAAATTGAGGTTTTTGTTTCCCATTTGGTTCTTGTTGGACTGACATCTAGGCTGGCACAATAATTGTATCTCTCCTCTTTTCCTTCTCTTTATGCGGCATAATGTTCTTAAGTTATTGTTGTATGGTACAATTCCAAATTGCTAATCGAATAACAATGAAGGGAGTAGAGAGCAATGGGCAGTCTTCTTATAAATTGGACAATTGAGATGCAATGGATAACATGCCTGCTTTCGATTTTGCCTGCAGGCACTCGAAAGCTTTTTATTGCGATGCCCAAGGGATATCTCAACATATTGTGATGAAATTTTGAATCTTACCTTGGAATATATAAGTTATGATCCGAATTTTATGGACAACATGGAAGAAGATACTGATGATGAGAATCTTGAAGAGGAGGAAGATGAGTAAGTTTTCTTTTATGGGTTATATCCTTCATGGTGCAACTTGAGCTGGTCACTCATGTTGACCTTTATTTTAGTGGGAGTGCAAATGAGTACACCGATGACGAAGATGCGAGCTGGAAAGTCAGGAGAGCAGCAGCTAAGTGCTTAGCCGGCTTAATCGTTTCTCGTCCTGAGATGCTTTCAAAACTATATCGTGAGGTATGACTTCAAGTTTTTGGGAATGTAAAAGAAACCAATGTAAGAAACAACATTTCCTTTACCACCTGCTGCTTCATCTTGTTTGATTTTGTCTTGTCTTCCATCTATTTCTTCTGTAACAATAATCTTGCATCTATCGATCTTTGGTCTGAAATGTTGCAATGTTTATTATTATTATTATTATTTTGTCAGATAAACAGTGGAAGTCTCATTTTTTTTGCGAGGAATACAATAATAACTGTCGTTTTGTCTTGTGCAGGCCTGCCCAAAACTTATCGACCGATTTAAGGAAAGAGAAGAAAATGTTAAGGTATAGGGAATGCATAATTACCAAACCTGAAAGCGTTTCTGTATGATCATTGGTCTGAACATCTCGTGCTGCAGATGGATGTGTTCAACACATTCACCGAGTTACTGCGGCAGACAGGAAATGTGACAAAAGGACAGGCTGAGACAGATGAGTCAAGGCAAGTTTTCTGCAATCTTTGGCTCCAGTCTACCTTCAGATAGGTCTTGTTGTCACATTAATGAAGGATCCATGTAAACCAAATATATACATTTGCCCCCTGCAGTCCAAGATGGCTATTGAAACAAGAAGTCCCAAAGATTGTGAAATCCATAAATAGGCAGCTGCGAGAAAAGTCAGTCAAGACAAAGGTATGAACCTGTAACTCTAGTCTTGGTTTATTTCCTAATATATATGTTCATAACATGTTAAAACCTGTGCAGGTTGGTGCATTCTCCGTACTGAGAGAGCTTGTGGTTGTCCTGCCTGATTGCCTCGCCGAGCATATTGGTTCTCTTGTTCCTGGAATTGAGAGGGCTTTAAATGTATGTAGGAATATTGAAATATGATATTTCATGTGGAGCTAGTGTCGTTCTTTTTCTTTTTGTTCAAGTGGTTCTCTTTGATTATCCAGGATAAATCTTCTACTTCAAACTTGAAAATCGAAGCTCTTGTTTTCACAAGATTGGTTTTGGCTTCGCATTCACCTCCTGTTTTTCACCCATACATCAAGGTTAGCAGCCCTAAACGTTTCTTGCCTTTCAAAATATTCATCTGTTGTTCAATGATTAATATTGAGTCTGTAGACTTTAAAGGCTTGATCTGATTTGGTTGTGAACTTTATCTCGATGTAGGATCTTTCTAGTCCTGTTTTAGCTGCTGTGGGTGAACGTTATTACAAGGTCACTGCTGAGGCATTAAGGGTCTGTTGGGAACTTGTCAGAGCAGTGCGTCCAAGTATTGAGGTGAGTATCTTATATCATTGGTATCTCATTGCTTCCCTCTTTCTTTCTGGTCTTTTTGTCTAGTATCTGGGTTGTGATTTTGAGCTATATTTTTTTCCAGTAGACAGTGTGGGTTTGCTCATCTTCTGGCCCTTTTTGTCTTCTGGTGTAGGGCACAGGTTTTGATTTTAAACCATATGTTCATCCAATCTACAATGCGATAATGTCACGCCTCACAAATCAAGATCAGGACCAGGTTCGTGGTGTTCCTTTTGGAGGTCCATTTCTTTTTGTGTGAGAGATCTTAAATTTTATTTATTTTCTATGTCCCTTACTAAATTTGGCCTGCATATGAATTACTCTCGGATAATTTCATCTTATTTCATTTCCAAGAATTGGTAAGTGTAGGGATATTGTTGTGCTTGTTTGGAGTTCGTACTATTTTTAAGAAATTCTTAATTTGAAAACTGAGTACAGAATTGCCTTCCTGCCACAGGAGGTCAAGGAGTGTGCTATTACCTGCATGGGTCTTGTAATTTCGACATTTGGTGATCAACTGAGTACAGAATTGCCTTCCTGCCTTCCCGTACTTGTTGACAGAATGGGAAATGAGATCACTCGGCTTACAGCAGTAAAGGTGAGTCGATGTACTTCTTACTAAAAGCTCTTTTCTCGATGCCTGTCTGGCTTGATCGTCACTGTCTATGGTTGTGGATACATGCAGGCATTTGCTGTCATTGCAACTTCTCCACTGCACGTTGATTTATCATGTGTCTTGGATCATTTGATTGCTGAACTGACTGGGTTCTTACGAAAGGTATCTCTTTTGTACATTATTAATATTTGAGTAGCTGTCGCTGTGATATAAAATTCTCTTTGTTTACTGTCCCATAAGCAGTAAAGAGCTCCTTGCATACAATGGCTGTGTTTTTTAATTATATTCTTGTCAAACAGGCTAACCGAGTTCTAAGGCAAGCAACACTTGTGACATTGAACTCCCTGGTAACTGCTTATGGTGATAAAATAGGTTCCGGTGCGTATGAAGTTATTCTTGTGGAGCTTTCATCTTTGATAAGGTTTGCTTTGCTCATCAAATTGGATTCCGCTTGTGTTTTTCTCCCTTACTCCTGAGTGGCAGTTTTATTAGAAGGATGCGTTTCATTTGTTCTTTCAGTGTTTCGGACCTGCACATGACAGCTCTTGCACTGGAGCTCTGTTGCACTCTGATGACCGGCAAAAGTTGCAGTGAGAATATCAGCTCTGCGGTTCACAACAAGGTTCTTCCCCAAGCTTTAACGTTGGTTAAAAGCCCTTTGCTCCAGGGTCAAGCACTTTCGGTAAATTGCTCTCTTTCGCTGGGCTTCATCATCTTCGCCTATGCATTTGAGACATACTGACAAAAATCTGTTGGATACTTGTCATAGGCTCTGCAAGGTTTTTTTGAAGCTCTGGTGTACCATGCAAATACGAGTTTCTACACTTTGCTGGACTCTTTACTTTCATGTGCTAAACCTTCTCCTCAGTCTGGAGGTGTGCCAAAGCAAGCACTATATTCGATTGCACAGTGTGTTGCTGTTCTCTGTCTTGCAGCAGGTGATCAGAATTGTTCGTCTACTGTTAAAATGCTTATGGAAATTCTTAAAGATGACAGCGGTACGAATTCGGTAAGTTCCATGGCATGTATTCCCAGGTTATGGAAAACCTTTAAGATGACAGCTTGTGGGCCTGCATCTATTGCCAGGTTTAATTTTATGCTGATGAGTCTTTGATGATGGTTTCCTGTATAGGCAAAGCAACATCTAGCTTTGTTGTGTCTGGGTGAGATTGGGAGAAGAAAAGATCTAAGTGCACATGCTAACGTTGAAACTATCATCATTGAATCTTTCCAATCCCCTTTTGAAGAAATAAAGTCTGCAGCTTCTTATGCGCTTGGAAACATTGCTGTTGGCAATCTGTCCAAGTATCTACCTTTTATCTTGGACCAGATTGATAATCAGCAGAAGAAGCAATATATTCTGCTTCACTCACTTAAGGAGGTCTGTTGCCTTAAATCGATATTCATATTCTATCTTGAATTTACATGTGCTGATGGAACCTTTTTTTTCTTAGTTGATGCTGGAATTCATTGCTTGTTTTTTTCCGGATTTTATAGGTTATAGTTAGGCAATCTGTTGATAAAGCAGATTTCCAGGATGCCAGTGTGGAGAAAATACTTGCTTTGCTATTTAACCATTGTGAAAGCGAGGAAGAAGGTGTGAGGAATGTTGTTGCTGAATGCTTGGGCAAAATGGCTCTGATTGAGCCTGAGAAACTAGTGCCAGCACTTAAGGTAGAGGACCACTAAAAAAGAATAACCTTATGCAGTTAGTTTTATGAATCATGTATAATCTTTCGCGGTGCATACTGCAACAACTTCAGGTGAGGACGACAAGTCCTGCTGCTTTTACTCGCGCAACTGTTGTCACTGCTGTGAAATATTCTGTAGTCGAACGACCAGAGAAGTTAGATGAAATCATCCACCCGGAGATTTCTTCATTCCTTATGCTTATTAAGGACAGCGACAGGGTGAGTCAGAGAAAATAAAACAGTGTGCATTGCATAAAAATGGTATTGCTGTATATAATCTTAACTTTTGAGTTTTTCATGGTTTATCAGCATGTTAGGCGTGCAGCTGTGTCGGCTTTAAGTACTTTTGCCCACTATAAACCTAATCTTATTAAAGGTCTCCTTCCCGAGTTATTGCCACTTCTCTATGATCAAACAGTTGTGAAGGTAATTCCTTCCGAAGCCTGAAAATGCTAACTAGCGTTAGACAATGCTATTTTACCAGTTTCCTCACGAAGTTGATATCTTTTTTTTTAATTGTACCTGGGCATCGGCATTTTGGTTTGAATCAACAATGAAATGTAATGACTTTGTGATGTGTGGCAGAAAGAGTTAATAAGGACAGTTGATCTTGGACCATTTAAGCACGTTGTGGATGATGGGCTTGAGCTAAGGAAAGCGGCATTCGAGTGCGTATTCACATTACTAGACAGTTGTCTTGATCAAGTAAACCCGTCTTCTTTCATCGTTCCTTACCTTAAATCAGGGCTAGAAGGTGAGTTGCCTCTGTCTCTCTTTGCTTTTTTATCTCGGTATGTTTCAACTATGGATGTCTGATTTTTAAATTGTTGTTTTTTTTGTGTGTGTTTAAATGGATTGAATATAGATCATTATGACTTGAAGATGATTTGCCACCTAATACTCTCGACACTGGCAGATAAAAGCCCATCAGCTGTATTAGCGGGTAAGTCTGAAAAAACAGCGAGTTTCCTTCCACTTGGTTAAAAATATATAGCATGAATGAGTAGTGATGGTGGTGGTGGCGGTGGGTGGGTCAGTGCTGGATTCGCTGGTGGAGCCACTGCAGAAAACGATGAATTTCAAGCCGAAGCCAAACGCGGTGAAGCAAGAACATGACCGCAACGAAGACATGATCCGAAGCGCTCTGCGTGCCATCTCCTCCTTGGATCGAATCAGGTTATCTTCTCATCATCATGATGCCCTCTCTCTCTCTCTATATATATATATATGTATATGTTAAAATAAATAAAATTTTCAAGTAGTAAAGTAAAATATTGACATGGTTAAATAAAAATGGATGGGACACAGCGGAGGGGACTACAGCCACAAGTTCAAGAGCCTAATGGCGGAAATGCACAAGTCGCCCCCTCTCTGGGACAAGTACCTCTCCATCCGCAATGAGTGACGGTGAGCTAAGTTACTTTTAGTCTGGCCAACCAAAAGAAAAGAAAAATAAGTGAGCGATTTTTTTTTTGGTTTCAAATTAAAAGGGGTTTCAATGGATTTTTTTTTTTGTATGGAATGTTATTTGTAGGCGTCTGTCATTTGAAATCGATTGAGATAATTGTGTCGTCCCTTCCTATTTCCAAACACTTTCTCCGTCCTAATTGGCTCTTTAGTTCCATTTTCTTCTTCCGCTAATGCCACTCCAGAAAAAAAAAACTTTGTAATTGCAAAAAAAATATTCAATTAAAACCACTTGCAGGTATATTTGCTTTAGGATCGGGCTCAGGTTTTCTTAATGGGCCATTTTCCAATACACCAAGTTTTGGGTCACTTTCTTTGTAGCCCAAAACCCTTTTTATTAAAATTTTTGCACTACAAGACTTCGTTCTATTGACCCCATGCCACAACATTTGTGAATTGTTCCTTGAGGGAAATTGTTGATATTATTTTGTGAATATTACTTTGCAGTATATCCACCAATACTGCAAAAATTTGTGAATATTATTTTGGCATTTTCTCTTATTTCTACAGAGTTTCTTGGCAATATTCCACTCATATAGCTAGCATTTTTAATTTTTATTCTCATTTGTCAATGTTCCACTCATAACCGGTATATAGGATTACGAGGGATTAGCACAAGAAGCTCCCTCTCTCTCTCTCTGCATCTGGTCTTTGGAGAAAATCCGGAGTCAATTTCAAAATTCATGTAGAGAACCCAGCTATTCAGCATCTTGCCTCCACTCGCTGTTCGATGTGTCAACTCAATTTAGCAGATAATTCTGTTTGACGGCGGATCAGCGGACATATCGACGTTGATCTTGGGAACCAAAAAAAATGGCGATTTCTGCGTTAGCCTCCGTATCTCCATTCGCGTTATCTTCCTTTTACAGGAAAACCCATCTCGTAATTTCGGCACCCACTAGGGTTTCTTCTCCGAATTCTCCAGAGAAACCCTGGTTGAGCCAAAACCTTTTCCTACGACCCCAAAATTCATGTCTTTTCCATCCGTTACGCCGTAATTTCACCAGGTTTTGTTATTTTCGAGATGGGTTTGTCGGAGAAACCGGAGATGAAAAGGATAGTATCAAGCTTCCATCTTTTGATGTAAAACCAGTGAAATTCGCAGTATGGGTCGTGTTCTGGGCTTCTCTATCTCTGTTTTGGTTCGCGAGGTCAGGTGATGCGAAAGCTGCGACGGATTCAATCAAAGCATCGAGCTTCGGTCTAAGAATCGCCGCCGCTCTCCGCCGCTCAGGGTGGCCGGACGAGGCGGTGGTTTTTGCTTTAGCCACTCTTCCGGTCATAGAGCTCCGTGGTGCTATTCCCGTCGGTTACTGGTTGCAGCTCAAACCCATTGCTCTCACTTTCTTCTCTGTTATGGGGTCAGCCTTTCTTGTCTGTTACTAGGTTTCATTTTATTCGGTTTTTGGGATGAATCAGTAGTATCTTGATCAGAACTAGATTTGTTGTGAGTTTGGAACTCAGTTTAGGCTCACATCTTGTCTTAGTTGTCTTCTTCACTGGCTAACCCAACAAGTTCATCAAGACCAGAGCTCCAAGTACCAATGAGCTGAAGCTCATTAGTGTGAATTTGTCTGAACCTTGCTATTACAGCGCTTGAATCTATTCGTCATTGTCTTAGGTGATCATGAAAGTTATGCTGTAGAAATGGGGTGGAACAAGAGTAGATCATATGAAGATGTGTAACTTTCAAGTGTTGGATTTGTGTTATATATGTACAGGAATATGGTCCCGGTTCCGTTTATCATACTGTACCTGGAGAAGTTTGCGAATTTCTTGGCGGGCAAGAGCCGCTCTGCATCTAAGCTACTAGACATGTTATTCAGAAGAGCCAAGGAGAAGGCAGGTCCGGTGGAAGAGTTTCAATGGCTGGGGCTAATGCTCTTCGTGGCTGTTCCGTTTCCCGGCACAGGTGGGGGGAGGGGAGCCATAATAGCTTCAGTGCTCGGCATGCCGTTCTGGTCGGCTGTCTCTGCGAATTTCTTGGGGGTGGTGGTGGCTGGACTTCTGGTGAACCTGCTGGTGAATCTTGGTCTGAAACAGGCAGTCCTCGCTGGGATTGCTCTCTTCCTGATATCTACATTTATGTGGAGTGTTCTCAGACACGTCAACAAGTCTGTAAGACCATCTTCTCCTTAGATCGCTCTTGGTTTCACTCACTTGGTTTAGTAATGGACAAAGATTTCGTTGCCTTCTTTTCGTGTTATCATCAGTCAAATTGTCTATATATATCATCGATATAAATAAGGAAAGTGGTTAATGCTGAAAACGAATGAACGGTTGAATCCCACAAAAGAAGGGTGGAACAGTCATCAAGAGCTATAATTGGGTTAACAGAAGGAAGATGATGGTTATCCTCCATTGATCTTCTTCTCCTCTTATATCTCTAAAACTCTTCAACACCACCAGTTGTCGTATTGGGGGAAGATTCATCTTCCGTGTTATATAAGCAACCCATTAATGGGATAATCTATCTGTAATCCCCGAGCCCAAGAATCGTCGTCGACGTTAAAGCTCGAGGGTTTGCCCTATATTTCATCAGCACACACACACGCACAAATGGCGTCGTGGGATTTTGTAAAATTGGTGATTTTATTCGCGATATCGTCGTGGGCGTCGTCGTCGGTTAGAGGCCACGTGGCCGTCTTCGACGAATACTGGACGCAGCGTCAGGACAAAGCTTTGCGTCAGACCTTACGCTTCTACGACCCAAACCCTTTCAACGTCACCGACCACTTCAACTACCATGTCAACTTGTCCGTCTTCTCTCAGTTCTTTTTCGTCTATTCCTTCTGGTCTGAAATACCGTGAACGTCTTAGCAGCGGTCGATATTTCACCACCCTACATCAAGCATATCTCGGAAGAAATCGAATGCATTTTGGTGTTTAGGGTTCGATTTTCACGTAGCCTGTTGCGCAAACAACTGGTTTTAATCTTCTTCGTTGCCATTTTTTGCAGGGCGGTGGAGGAGACGATGAAAACAGGCAACAACGGCACGAGGAGAGAGTTACTGCAGGTGGGCCAAAGCCGAGGCCAACACCCGAAGCGACGCAACTTAGGAGGAAAGTGCGTAGCCTATAACCCGATCGATAGATGCTGGAGATGTGACCCCGGCTGGTCGAAAAATCGGAAGAAGTTGGCGGATTGTGCGCTCGGATTCGGCCGTAAGACCACCGGAGGTAAGGCTGGACCCTACTATGTTGTTACAGATGCATCCGACGATGATCTTTTGAACCCGAAAGCGGGAACCCTAAGGCATGCCGTGACGAGAGAGGAGCCACTCTGGATCGTGTTTGCAAAGAGCATGGTTATAAAACTGCAGCAAGAACTGATCATGACCAGCGACAAGACGATAGATGGACGGGGAGTGAGGGTTCACATCACGGGCGGTGCGGGGTTCACCTTGCAATTCGTGAACAACGTGATCATCCACAACATCTATATCAAGAACATCGTGCCTGGGAATGGCGGGTTGATAAGAGATTCCGAGACGCATTTCGGGCTTCGGACAAGGAGTGATGGCGATGGGATCAACATATTCGGAGCCACTAATGTCTGGATCGATCATGTCTCGATGTCCCACTGCAGCGACGGGATGATTGACGCAATCCAAGGGTCGACGGGGATCACCATTTCCAACTGCCACTTGACCGACCACCAAGAGGTAAGCAAACGAAAACAAATTTTACGTGTTATATAAAAAAGGCAGAGAATTTCATACCGAAATCTGCCATATTTTTAGGTGATGCTGTTCGGGGGGACGGACAAGGATGTGATAGACAAGAAGATGCAGATAACGGTAGCGTTCAACCATTTTGGGAAGAGATTGGTGCAGAGGATGCCGAGGTGCAGATACGGACTGATCCATGTGGTGAACAATGACTACACTCACTGGGAAATGTATGCCATTGGTGGTAACATGAACCCTACTATCATCAGCCAAGGGAATCGCTTCATTGCCCCTCCCAACGAAGAAGCCAAGCAGGTTTTTTTTGAGTTATGCTCTCTCCTCCGATTATAATCCACCGGAATTATTATAATCGATTACGAATGCTGTTTTTTTATTTATTTAAAAAAAGGTAACGAAGAGAGAGTACACACCGTTTACCGAGTGGAAATCGTGGAACTGGCAGTCGGAGGGAGATTACTTCCTGAACGGAGCATACTTTGTGCAGTCGGGGAGAGCAAATGCGTTGAGTGCAGCCCCGAAGAATCCAGTCCCGAGCAAGTTTGCGATCAGGCCGCAGCCAGGGACTTTGGTCAGGAAACTCACCATGGACGCTGGGGTCCTCAGCTGCAAGAAACGTAAGCCCTGTTGACGAAGATTCCAACAGTTGATGACACCCTTCAACGCAAGTTCGGTTCATAACTGGTTTTGTCACTGTTTTACATGTTGTAACTGAAAAAAAAAAAAGAGATACAAAGAAACAAAGGTAGTCTTCTTTCTGTGAATGGTGTTCATGATCATGAGTGAATAATGCAGAGTACCGACTATCATTAGAGTAGGTTCCCTCTTTTTTCCTGAAAATAAAAAAATGGAGAAAAAAATGCAAATATTTTGTTTCCCTTTTCTTGTCATTTCGGTATCTAAGGTTAGTCAATGAAAAAACACATGAAATAATCACCACGCTTAAAAGAATACATTAATTAGGGTTTATAACATAATAAGGTTACATGTATATCTGATAGAAAGCTTGGAATTTTCTTCTCGTATAAGAAGTTATAAAAAAAAGTAAAACGACAAAAAAAAAACGAATATGGGAAGCTGGCACAAGAATCAAACTCACCTTCCACTTTAGAAACAAGAGAACTAATCTTCAAAAGAGTTGCGTTTCGTCTATACCGTCTGGCCTTTATTATGTGTTCCACTGTTGTCACTTAAGAAAAAAGTCGGCGGTCGGGGCTGTGACTCGGCCTGGTCACCGTTGATGACAAAACTGAGATCAATATGATGGGTCGGGTCCATCAAGAGGATTGGAGTTATATCTTTAACCTTGATGCAGAAGATTCGAGCTTGCCAACGAAATCATAGCTGCCACTCAAATCCGTAACTGTGCATCGTGGTTCAGTAGCCGTTCCTGGCTGATAAATCTCGATTAACCCCTGATGAAGCACACCAAGAAACGTCAGTGTTAGTTCGTAAACGTAAAGATATAGAATGTATATAGATAGGATATACCTTTGGAGAAGAAGTTTCTGCGTTAGTAAGTAAACGTGTCTTTGAGTTCCCAGAAACTTGGAGCTTCCCCTGCAGTCCACATGAATCAACTGATTTTTTAAAAAAAAAAAGTAGAGGAGAAAATCTGGAACATTTCGAGTGATGCAACCACCAGTTTTGTTCATTTTTTTTCTTCGTCAGCAAAGAAAACATGTCTGTGTATTTACATGATCGCAAATGCTATCTATACGAAAGCTACAGAAATAAATGAAATTCCAATACCTCCATTAGAAATTCAGGCATCCTAACATTTTTTCTACCCATAGAGTTGCATAAATACATCAATCCCATATTTGCAATATCCTGCCAGGATAAAGAAAACAAAAAACAGATCAGCAATTGCTCATTCGAAATATGAGGAAAAGGTCAACCAATGACAAACATCTTGCAACAGGATCGAAATTCACCCTTTAGCCCAATGATTGACTAGCACATATTGAGGACATTACATATTCCTACCTAAGATCCTTTCTAATCTAATTCAAAGAACAACAGTAGAAACCTCTGAGCTTGGTTTTGCTCTTCCTTCTTACATCTACCCATAAAAAAAATCATGGGAAGACATCGCATATAGCTTCTTCTCATTCCCTTTGGCAGTATGAGAGAATAAAAAACATGGTACCTGCTTGTACTCCAATGTATCTAGTTTGCCATCCTGCAAAAAGGAAATTTTAGATGAATTAATAAATAATATAAAAAACACTTAGCCAATGCATGTTTGTTGACGATATGCCCTGACTTGAATATAATGGTGAGCATAAATGGAAAGAAGAGAAAGGCTTAAGTTGGTGGTTGCATAATATCTCGAATGTTATAGCCAGACTAGTTTCAACTTAAACTGGTGAACGAAGACAAAAACAAAGGGAAAACCTAAAGGCAAGCTTTAACATTGGCACAAATCAGTTCTTTTGGTGCAGATTAATGGAAAATACACCCACCACGCCTTCAAGTATGTCATGCATTGCCTCAAAATCTCCTCCAATTTTAATAAGATCCTCAAGAGCCAAATTCACCTGTTTTACAGTTTTGAAAATTGTTAATACCACATTCATGAGATAATTTAGAAATTAGGTTCTCCCCATACATTCTCTTGGATCTCCTTGGAGAGCTTCTTCTGCAAGTCCACCTTATCATCCACTTTCTTAAGTCGCTGTGCCAAGTGCTTCTTAGCAGACTGACCAACAAAAAGGAGAGTACAATTACATTGGCTGTACAACAACAGTTCTTTTACAATCATATCCAAAGATAACGACAGTAAATGGTAGAAGCACTCACTGAAAGAGTCTCTGAGATGCTTTCCAAATGCTTTGTCAAGTTTGATACAGCATTTTCCATGTTACGCTTTGTTATGCACATGATGTCAGAGAAGGAAATTCCCTAGTCCAAGGCAAGCACGAATAACTCAATACACCAAGGGTAATGAATGAGCCAACATGACTCGATATTCGTCTTTAATTTATCACTACCGATTACCGAATAAACCAAATTATCAATCTGAGGCCAAGATCACCATCTTTCAACCATTGGGAACAGATACAGGTTTATCCTGAAATCTAATCTTAAACGTCCAGGAGACATATTGAAGTACCAAAACTTGAAAACAAGTCCCAACATAGGAGAAAACAACAGATTTTGGACTGCTGGATACCTTGAACCACATGTAGCCATAGCCCACGACTCCCAATGTCGCTGCTGGGATTATGAAGGGGGTAAAGTCAGCTGAAACATTGAAGAATAGAAGAAGGTCAGATATATTGTATAACACAGCAACAACGGTGACTGAAGTGAGAAAAAAAAATGAAGAATTTCTGTCCGGAGACATACCACCGGGAGTTGCATTCAGAACGGTTATCTGTCGTGCCGAGGCCAGCTGCCGGACTTCCATTGCTAGCCGGTGCATCTATAAAAGCAACTCGAAAGAGCACAATTAATTTCACATACATCATATTTTCAGGCACTCGATCATCACATTAGACCAATACAATGCTGAGAAATGCTTTCTAATGGAACTGAGCTACATATACATCCACACGAAATAGTTCATAGCAAAAGCCTGAACATTTACCGCATCAGAGGCATCAGAATCTCCATCAGAATGCTCCCCAGATTTTTCAATTCGCTTCACCAGAGCCTTGAAATAGCGTAACAATTCACGTCAACATCTTCCCAAAAACCAGAAAAAGCTCACTGAAAGATATCGTAGCCGTACCTGTAGCTCACCGATAATCTCCGACAATTTGCCATTCTTGACCAAAATCGTACCTGTATAACCTACAGATACGGAGAAAACAAACAAGCAAAACCGTTGTAGCTCCGACAATCATCGAATCGGGGAAGATCAAGTTAGAGCATGGAGAAAACCTAATTACCTGCTCCCGCTAAAACCAAAATCTTCGATAATCCGATGCCGGCTTGCATAGACATCGTCACAGATCAGTAGTTGTCTTCTTCGACAAGGTCCCAAACTTCGCCGGCGAAGAAAGAGCTTCCGGGTGAAAACCAATTTCTGAGAAAAACGACGTCGTTTACTTTTATAAATGCCACAGTCGTCGCATTTTGACTAGAACGGATCTGAACCGTTAATCTCTGCCGTAAAGTAATAAACAAATCTCAACCGTCCATTGAACCAATAAATGCCGAGCTTTTTTTTCCCTTTCTTTGAAGCCTTTACTCAAACGGTGTCGTATGGGCGCATGAATATTGGCCGCTTGGCTCGTCCACTTTGACCGTACACTAAACTGACCTGGACCGTCTGTCGCTGCCGTGAAGTAATAAACGAATCCGAACCGTCCATTCTAAAATGCCAAGCTTTTCTTTCTTCCGCTGTCGTCGTAATTCCCAGAAGAGAGAAGCCGAAAGTTAAAGAAGAAAACGATGTCGCTGCAGTGCCTGCAACTCTTATCTTCTCCTCTAATGGCGGCAAATTCCAAAACCCTAGTAAACCCCATGTATGTTGACGCTCGCTTTCTCTCCTCGTCCTCGGTTCTCTCCGCCGGTGGTTTCTGTGTGAAGCAGCGTGGTGTCTCCTCGAAAGCGACGACGAGGGTGAAGTTCTCCGTCAAGTCGCGGCAGGCGGATTACTTCGAGAAGCAGAGGTTCGGTGACTCTTCCTCGCCGTCTCACTCTTCTCAAAACGGTAGGCTATGGAGTTTCTGTTCCAGTTTGTTTGGGTGCTGAGAAAATTTTGAAAATGGAAGTGATTCTGGTTCAAAATGGGGAAAAGGAGCTGCATAGAAAATTAGTCTCAACCCAGAAGAAAATTATGAATCGTTCGTAGATTTCATTCGTCAGATTGCCTCGTTACGGATTTAGGAGTAATGTTGTTTGTTCATTTGGGTAGCTGAAGGATTGCCGGCTCGGTTTTTCGTGGGTCACTCGATATACAAAGGGAAAGCTGCGCTTACAGTGGAGCCTAGAGCACCGGAATTTGTGTCTTTAGATGTAAGCTTCATTTCCATGCTCTTGTAATTTCGATTGAGTTTGGATTTTGACATCTCTGTGTTTCTGGTTAAAAAACTTGAGTCTGGAGCATTCAAGATATCGAGGGAAGGTTGCGTGATGCTGCAGTTTGCTCCTGCAGCTGGCGTTCGGCAATACGACTGGAGCAGGAAGCAGGTTTGCTTTGAAATCATTTGTTCTTATCATTTGAACTTTATGTTTTAAGAATTATGTCTCACGGATTATGACAAGATCCCCCATGAGTTTGATGGAAACGGGCAGTTTTTTTTTATGGTATGAATGTGGTAACAAGTGTTTGATGTTGAATGGATTATGGTGCAGGTCTTCTCATTGTCTGTTACAGAAATCGGACATCTAGTTAGCCTTGGCCCGAGGGAATCGTGTGAATTCTTTCATGATCCTTTCAAAGGAAAAGGGTATGATCCATGCCATCTGGTTTCATGATTTTGATTTTGTTGTCTGTATGTTAAATATTTCCGGTGTTGTGCTGTCACAGTGATGAGGGGAAGGTGAGGAAGGTGTTAAAGGTTGAGCCCCTGCCCGATGGTTCCGGTCACTTCTTCAACCTAAGTAATCTTCTTGTCTGAATTCTTAACTTGACATCTTTCATTTCTCTGCACCATTTCTCGAAATAATGGTTTCCGGCTTTTACTAATTATTTGATGAAGGTGTTCAAAACAAGCTCTTGAACATGGATGAGAGCATATACATACCCATCAGCCGAGCAGAGTTCACAGTCATTGTCACTGCTCTCAACGTAAGTTTTCTCTCTCTGTGTATACATCTTTCC
>NW_010961290.1:400333-405396 GCF_000463585.1 Tarenaya hassleriana
CCCTATGTCAATGGCATGTCTCTCACTTTACTGTTGTATTGCAGTTCATCTTGCCCTACCTTCTAGGCTGGCACGCTTTTGTAAACTCCACAAGGCCAGATGATAGCAACCGCCTTAACAACGCGTCTCCTCGGTATGGAGGAGACTACGAGTGGAACAGGTGATGGATATCCGACACGCAGAATCAATACGAATCTGCCTGCAGGGAAACTGCCCTTCATAAGGGGCTCGTTTAATGCAAGTGTGTAGAGTTTCTGCAAATGAATGAGTTGACAAGGAGAAGAAAAAGAGTGGGCGATGTCCGAAAATGATAGGTTGAGATCTTAGCATGGGTTTGGTAATTGGAATGGAAGAGCTGATATGATTCTGTTCGCATTTTTGTTCACACCTTCTGTAATCACAAGTTACCATGTTTTATTGTGGCATTCCGTCAAACACCTTAAGGGCATCAATGCCGTTTTCCACTTTCATTTGCATAATCATGATTCATGAGAGCTGTGTCAGCAAAAAACGTCGACCAAAAAAACCCGATTTTGATGATCTGGGCTTGTCGAATTCGATCATTGACGACGCCTCTCAGGAGAAGAGGCGGGAAGGTGAACTTTTCAGGCGAGCAATCAGAGGCGTTGTGGCGGCGCGTGTACAACACCGCTTCCTGTGTAAAAACCACCGACCAAGAGATTCGAGATTCGGCGTCTCACGAGATCATCATTCATCGCACACAGCAATCGATCTTTGTTCATCAGTGTAAAACGGTTTATAAGTCCGTCTAACGGTTAAAGCCGGTCTAACGGTTTATTCCGGTTTAACGGTTGGCGCCTGAGAATCGGATCTAACTGAAAGCTGTATAAAATGAGATAGAAGTTTCTAGAAGCTTTTTGCCTAAGTTACACGAAGCGCGAATATTTCGCTCTTATCCTCGAGGGGTCGCCGGCGAACTTGATTCGATCTTCTTTGTTGGCCCGCGATCAGTCATCGCCGTCTCTTTCCGACTGATTCTTGAACCTTCGCCGTTCATCCCCGGCTTTTGTTCACCGGTGAGATCTCTCTACGACGCTTCTGTTCTCTCTGTTCTTCTGATCTCTTTTCCTCCGATGTTTTCTTTGCTTGATTCTTGATTTCTTTTGAGGTGTTTCTTCTTGTGCTTTTGATATGGTCGTGGCGATAAAAAGAGAACCGTGTTGAGTTTGACTTGAATTTCGATTCGGTAGGGCACGGTAGATGTGATTCTCGTGCAAATTCGAATTCACATGTTAGCATCCGCAAGCAGTCGATCAATTCCACCTTTCTTTCGCAAAAGAATGAACTTTCTGGATTTTCACTTGTTTGCTAAAGAATCAAGCAGAGTATAGTGATGGTATGTTGATGTTTATTTGGGTCTATAGGCATAAGGGGGAGGAAGATGTCGACTCCGTCGAGGAAGAGACTGATGAGGGATTTCAAGAGGTTGCAGCAGGATCCTCCTGCAGGCGTAAGCAGTGCTCCACAAGATGACAATATCATGCTCTGGAATGCCGTTATATTCGGGTATTGAATCAACGCAATATGATGATGTTTCCTTACTCGCATCTCTTGTGGATTCAATCTCTGTATTCAGTATCACTTTCTGTTTGTGGAAATGTAGGCCTGATGATACCCCATGGGATGGAGGTAATGTTACATCTTCAGGTTTTCGCCCCGGTGGATTGCATTAACTTGCGATTTTTTGGCATCTCGGTATTGTTCTCATCACTCGATCTTCCGATTCTGTCAGGTACTTTCAAACTCACGCTTCAGTTTGCAGAGGATTATCCGAATACGCCACCGACTGTCCGCTTTGTTTCGAGGATGTTCCATCCAAACAGTGAGTTGGAAGATGCAACAAAAGACATTGCCTCTGTCTGTATGTAAGCTTATGGTTCTGAATCATGCTTCTTTATGTGTTGCATATGCAGTTTATGCAAATGGGAGTATCTGCTTGGACATTCTACAAAACCAGTGGAGTCCAATCTATGATGTAGCTGCTATACTCACCTCCATTCAGGTATGTATGTATGTATCCCCTGATAGTCCATGAAAATGCAATCTCCAAACTCTTACGTGATTCTGGAAAAAACAGTCGTTGCTTTGTGACCCGAATCCGAATTCTCCGGCCAACTCGGAAGCTGCAAGGATGTTCAAAGAAAACGAGCGTGATTACAACCGGAAAGTGCGAGAAATCGTTGAGCAAAGCTGGACTGCTGACTAGTTATTACCACCTCTTCTTTCCGAACATAACTGTCAATCCCGTTCTTGTGTTTTTAGAACTCAGTTATATGTTTTTCGAAATCCAACGGTCCATTTCCCTTTGGTATACTTGTGATTCTGCCCATTCATTATCACTGTTTCTACCTCTCTTATGATCATTTGCTACGAGGATTAGGGTCAACAACTAGTTTCCATGATTAAAAAAAAAATGCATGCTTTATTCACTTGTTGTCGGCGTGATTAAGAACTGCGTGTCGTTTTGCGAATGAGAAAGAGACGACGCGCTGTTATTTTCCCTTTCAAACGTTGCGATTCCTTTCATCGTTTTGATTTTGAACTGTAGATTGCTTTATCCTTTTGTTCTTTGTTCTTTTCACTTTACCACTTTTTTAACTCTATTCTGATTAGTCACTATTTTATTATTATCTTTTGTATTTTATTCTTCTAATTTGGCTTCTTTTGCATAATAAAAGGTATTCAGACACTTCAACCACTCCCCTGGCCCACTTTTTAAATTGAGAAACCATGTTTTATATATGTTAAAAAGATAATATTGTTGTTAGCAACTAATGAACAACAAAGGAATCCTTAAAATTCGGATTAGAGTACTAACCACTTCGATAATGACCGCCTGTATTTACTTTTATATTAAAATAGAAATTAAGAAGGGTATTTCCGTAAATCCATCTCCATTTCCACTGGGCTTTAACAATACAGGGCCCACTAATAAGGCTCAGGCAAACTTTTGCCAACTCATCCTCAAAAACGGCGCCGTTTTAGGCCAATATTATTTTGTCCATTCGTATTTTTCTATTCGTTAGCTCTCTCTTGTACCGGTGAGAGTAATTCTCACCTGCAACTGTGATTAGTGGAGGGCTAAAAAAGGACAAACATTGTGAAGAAGGAGCGAATTGGTTGGGAGGAAAATAAAGTTGAAGCTTCAGCTTTTTTTTCTTGGGTACCTACATTGGCTCTTTGAATTTGACGTTTCGATTTCTTTTTGCCATTTCGAGGGGGGGAAAAGTTTCCTTCGATTCTTACCCAGATCTGGGTATTCACTGTTAATCGTGTTCTTCGTCTTCTTCAGCTTTGATTTGCTTGAAATTTAACTTTTTTTGTTGCTTCAGTTGCTCTGTTTTGTTTGAAAGTTGTGTTTTTTTCTTGTATTTTCTCAAATCCCAGATGGAATCACCAGCTGCTGCAACATGTTACTAAATTTTTTCTTTCTTTCTCTCTTGTTTGTCTGTTTAATCTTCATGGTTCTGGTCTGCTATTGTCAAGATCTCTGCTTTTTTCTTCACTTTATTTAGTGGGGTTTTGTTGTCTGGGTTCCGTTACTTTTTTACCTCATGCCTGCTTTCTCTTTTCTACGTGCACCGACGAGGTGTGTTTTCTTTCTGTTCTTTTTTTTCCAGACTCTAACTTTTTTGATAGTTGGATTTATTTCGCTGGTGGATTATGTTTGTATGTGCTTCTAGGGTTTCTGCTTGATCTGTCTTCAGATTTCGGCATTTGGGTATTGATATCTGTGAAATATGTTTCCCTTCCTTCTTCAACTTCTTGATTTCCCTTCGTTTGGGCTTTTTATTTTTGTTGTGTTTCTGTTGAAATTTACAAACTTTTGTTCTTCCTAGTCGTGTGTAACTAAAGAGACCGATGAATTTGTTTATAGATATTGCCACCTTAATCTTTGGTTCGAAGCTTTAGGCTTTTATTGTTTTGTTGTAAACTTTTGAGAATTGGAATCTGTTGCAGCTCTTCTAAAGGCATGGCGTCTGTGTTCTTATGCAGATTTTCTAGTTTTAGCAACTTTCTAGTTCAGCCGGCGTCTCTCGCTTTCTAAAATGGGAAAGACTCTTAGTCCTGGGAAATGGCTCAGGACTTTCCTGGGGAAGAAATCATCCAAGTCAAGCTTGGCTAAAGGAAACGTAAAACCGGTAAGAAATGGAGCTGATATTGTCCTTATTACATCTGAACAGATGGATGTCTAATTATGTGTCTCTGCTCTTCAATGAAGAAATCTGCCAAGAAAGAAGAGGTGGTGGTTGTATCTGTGAAGGATGATGCCACAAACTTACTCGTCGAGCCTCCTGTAGTTTCATCCCCATTTCAGACAACTACTGCTCAGACTGTGGAAAAACCAGACACGGAACAACAACCGAGCGATGGGATCAATGTTTCGTCTGTGAAAGACAATGAAGGTGATGATTCCAACATTGATCTGAGTTCACAAATTGACTCAGGAGGAGAACTGAAGCGTGAAAATGCCGCAACGAAGATTCAGGCTGCTTTCAGAGCTCATCAGGTGCTTTTATATTCTTGAGGATCGAAAAATATGCGATTCTTGTATTGTGTTTTATCGTTTTCTAACTCTGTTGTGTCTGAATCGTGAAGGCTCGTAAGGATTTTGGAACCTGTAAAGGTATCGTCAAGTTGCAAGCCGTCATCCGTGGTCACCTGGTCAGAAGACAAGCTGTTGCTACATATGTGTGTATAAGGGGAATAGTGAAGTTACAGGCTCTTATCCGTGGCGGTAAAGCAAGATCTTCGGATAACGGAATTCAACTACAGAAAAGACTTACGGTATGTATTTCTTATGAGTGTGTTACTCGTGTCCATTTGGTGAAAGTGGTTGTCTTTTTTTTCACCCACAAGCTGCAATTTCTTTCTGTGTTTAGGAAACCAAAAGTTCAGAGAATTTTCAAGCAAGATCTTGCAGTTTGATGGAGAATCCTGCAAAACTTTCCATCATTGACAAGGTACCCATTAACTTTGTTTCTAGTTTAGGTTCTTATTTGGGTTGCATTCCTGACTGTGTATTCACGTTTTTGAATGAG
>NW_010961290.1:405770-419274 GCF_000463585.1 Tarenaya hassleriana
TTCCTGCATGTGTATTCACGTTTTTGCATGAGATGGTGCAATATGGCATTTTGACTATATATGGTTCTGTGAAATTTTCAGCTTATGGCTTCCTCGCCAACTGCTTTGCCTCTGAAACTGCAATATGGTCCTGAGGACCCTAACTCGGCCAAGGTTTGGCTTGAACGCTGGACAAGACTTCAAATTTGGGCACCTAGTTCCCGATCAGCCAAGACCCCCATTCCAAAACCGCCTCGGACAGTTGACGCGGAAAAGGGAAAGCAGAAACGTGGAATCAAGAAACCATCTGGAGCAAGTACTGAAAACAGCTCTGGCCGCTCTACAGCTGAAAATGGAAAACCTAGACGAAACGTGAGGATAGCTTCCACGCTTAACAAAGAGATCCCGAGAATGGAGAATGACAAGGTCAAACAGAATTCAAGAAAAACTATTAGCTCCACTAAGGACGAGAATCCTAGGCCTAGTGTTAAGAAGGTTTCGAATACTCCTCTTTCAAGTGGGTCAGAGAAAGTGACCCACAAGTCTGCTGAGAAGAAGGAGAAGAAGAAGAAGGAAGAAACGACAGATTCAGTGCAGAGAGAGCTGGATGAAGCTCCAGCATCTCTTTCTGACGTTCCTGGGGGAGCCACGATGGAAAAGAAGAACAATTTTCCCGATGCTGTTTCAAGAGATTCTGATCTCAATAATGATGAGAAATCGACAGTTCTGGAAAAACCTGAGCAAGATGAACTCAAAGCTGTTGAGAGCAGTGGTCAAGCTGAGGATGTCCAAGGTGCGAGTGTGCAGCTATGCTCTGAGAATGGCGATGCCGCTTCTGAGAATACAAAGCCAAGTGATAGACGAGCTTCATTGCCTGCAAAGATCGAGAATCAAGATGAAGGGCTCACACGAAAACTTCCCAGCTACATGGCACCGACTGAATCTGCAAAGGCCAGAGTGAGGAGACAAGGCACTCCGAGGTTTGCCCAAGAGAGGATCGAGAAAAACGGGATAGTGCCTGTGAGGCGCCATTCTCTGCCATCCCCGAGGGCGCATCGACTGCTTTTAGCCTCAGTGAAAGGATCTATGAACAGCGATGGATCTTTTTCGTCTTCTAAGGACGTGGGTGGTAAGCAGAACTACTAGCTTTACACTGCATCTGCTTCAAGTTTTGACATTTCTGAACAAATTTTACTTCAACTTCCAATTTTTCCAGTGGAATCTATCTAGTAGTAACGCTTTCTTGCATGATTGTTTCAGATAATTCGATCAGGGCAGAGTGGAAAAGGTGAAAGCTTGAAAGCAATCCAAGAGTCATATCTTATCATCTTACGCTTATCCAACAAACTTGAAACGTTTTATGTACGGTGTCTTGCGTGTTTGGTTTTGGTTTGGAGAGTCAAAAGGGTATTTTGTCAGTTCATTACACACCCTTTGATATGTCTCTCCAGTTTACTTACTCAGATGTTTGTCGACAGAAAAGGATACAGACTTACAGTAAATAGTTCATACAGGCCTCCGGAAACATGCATTTTTGTTCTTGAATTCTGGATTTAGTGTTTTCCTGTATAGATTTCCTTTTAAGACAAATCTCAATGCATATTTGTTTATTCAGGAATCAGAATTACACACATACAAAACATAACTCAAAAGCTGGGCCCTTTACACAATACAATAGCAGTATTACAACAAAAACTGAAAGAATTCGTCTTTCATCTTATGACACGGGGAGAATGATTGTAAGGCTGCAAAGGCATCACACCGGAATCTACATGCAACAAAGGCCGGTTCTGACTATACCTCACCGGAGATTTCTGTACACTAGATGCATGAACTTGGTTAGATTCCATCTGGGCATGTTTGGTTGCAGGTTTAACAGATTCAAGCTGCTCAAGCTTAGCCAAAACCTCAGACATTTTCGGCCTGAGCTTTGCATCAGGGTTTAAGCACATCAGAGCAAGATATGCAGCTGTGAATGCCCCTTTCTGAGGGTATTGGCCCCCCAATCTTGTATCCATTATGCGGAATAGCTTACGTTTATCGCCGAGATAAGGTGTTGCCCAGTCTACGAGGTTCTGTTCTGTTCCCACTTTTGATTTGTCCACAGCTCGTCGCCCACATAATAGTTCAAGTAGTACAACACCGAAGCTATATACATCGCTCTTTGCTGTTAACCGACCTGTAAAATGAAGACAACTTCTCAGTGGATGAAAGAAGTGAAGTCCCATGACTCAAAAGTTCAAAGCGTTTGAAGCATTCTTGAAGAGATAAAAAATTTTAAAGCATTTTTAGAACAAAAACCTGTAGCAACGTATTCGGGGGCTGCATAACCGTGAGTGCCCATGACTTGAGTGGAAACGTGAGTCTTGTCCCCGGTAGGACCTGCCTTGGCCAGGCCAAAATCCGAGAGTTTTGCATTGAAATCCTGCATTTAGGTCAAGCTGGAGTGATTAGAACGTTATCAGAAAGCATTCCAAGACAAAAAAAAAATTCTGTTATAGTTTCTGGTTTATTACAGCATCAAGTAGAATGTTAGCCGCCTTAAAGTCCCGGTATATCACTTGTGATTTCGCTTCGTGAAGAAAGGTAAGTCCTTTGGCTGCACCTATCGCTACTTTCATCCTTATCGCCCATGAGATTGGCTGTGCCCCACCTGCGATGCCCCAAAAAGCATCAACAGAGATTGGGAAATGCAATGCAGAAAGATCACAACTTTTGGTTTGACAGTGAGATGAGAGAATGAAGATAATTACGTCTGAAAAGATGATTCTCCAGGCTTCCTTTCGGCATGAACTCATATACCAGAAGCCGGTTTTCACCTTCCAAACAATACCCGAGTAGCTTAACAAGATTCGGGTGACTGAGTTGACCAAGGTAGTTCACTTCTGCCTGAATACCGGTATCCATACACATCAGACGGTGAATGTTATGGTGAAGAAAGATGAAAAGAGGAGGGGGGAAATGCCATTACCAACCACTCCTTGTGACCTTGCAATCCCTCTGGTCTAAGCTTCTTAACAGCAACGACAATTCCAGAGCCAGGTCTTGAAGCAGTGAAAGTGTTGCCATCGATCCATCCCTTAAAAACATATCCGAAACCTCCCTCGCCCAGAAGACTGTCCGGTCTGAAGTTCCGAGTTGCGTTCTTAAGCTCGTTGAAGGAGAGAGCTTTCAGATTTGGTGATGATAGGATCTCTCCTTCTGTCCTTGGCGTCGACAAACCTTCATTAACCATGCCACATTTCAGTCCAAAAATAGCAATTCAACTTATTCAAACAAATCTTAGGAGTTCAATTACGATCAAACACAAGGGAAAGTTGATGTTCGTCCTGGAACAAAAGGTCAACCAATTTCACTCAATCTCTTGAACCCTCTGGTTGTTATGCCAGTCAATCCCTACAATAGCAACTTAACGAATACCAACGATCTACAAAAGGGGAAAGGTGTAAATCCGGCACGGGAAATGGAAATTCAGAAGGCCTGTGTTCAGGGAACCCAAATCGGAAATAAAAAAGAAATATCGAGTAAACGATCGCAGATGAAGGAGACTGAATGAACCAAGAAAGAAGAAAGAAAGCAAGAAGCTTGAGCTTCAAATAAATAACAGAAACTTACCAGAACTAGCATGGGGGTCGTGGCTACTGCTATCTACTTTAGCTGATGAATCTAAGCAATTACCCATTGTCAGATAATCCCACCGAAATTTAGAAAATGACCGAAACCTCGAACAGACAAAGCTCGTCTCTTTTCAGACAATAGAGCAAATACCAGAAAACGAGAGATTGAATCCACCCAGTTCCTTCGCGGCTCAGGCGCTAATGACGATAAAAATTCCAAGAAGAACAACAGAAGGAAAAAAAAACAGGAGACAAAGGGAGGATGGAACAAGGGTCGTGAAGAACAGAGAAGCGCACCACAGCAGCAATACAAAGCCGCATAAGGCAGGACGCGAATTTACGATCCTACCCTTCTATCACGTTCCACTCGTGGCTTTTCCGTGGAAATGACCAGAGAACCCTTATGCTCCGCGGCTTTTTGGGCATTCTCCCGAACAACAAAACTAGGGACAGCTCAGTAATTTACAAGAGACTTGGTTACGTCATGCTTGCGTTAGCAGATCCACGTAACGATTTTCACTCGGCCAGTGAATAATTACACTTTCACCCTAATTGTTCTCGTAATTTCTAATGAAAGTTGACTTTGGTAAAAAAGAACATACGGCCAAAATTATTTACTTAATATCTATACTTTCCTATATAATAATTCGATATTATTTATTGAATGAATTCGTTGTCAACTTTGATCAATTATTATGAAATTAATATTTTTTTGTAATATATAATTCGTCCACAAAAAATTGAAATGTTCATATGCTATGATGATTGATGAGAATAATACTAACAAGCAGAGACTATGGGGGCCACGGGAGAGGATGGCATCTCCACCTCCCCACATTTCGTTGAAATTTGTTGGACATTTTATTTATATATATATATATATATATATATATATATATATTTGACAAAAGGCATTTTATTTATATTATATACGACCAAATTTTATAGCAATTATTATTTCAAGCAGAATATATAAACCATATGCTTTATATATGAGCTTCTATGTATAGATTAAAATCTTATATTTGTGCACATGCGTAACTATAAGAAAGCTTAATTTGTTATAAATTATATAAAGATGTGTTAAGTTGTTACGATATATGTATATAGATGATTATAGATAGTTTGAGTTTATGTAACATTATTTTATTATTTGAGAGCTGTATTTGTTATGAAATAAAATATTTTACTTAAAGAGTTAAAAACTATGTTTTTGTTAAAGTTCTCTAGTTAAGTTTATGGATAATAACAATAATAACAAAGGGTTTATATTTTAGATGATCCATTCGGATATATTTATAAAAAAAAAAACATACGTAACCAATAAATTAATCTTTGACGTTATTTAATTGAAAACCGTGGTCAACAACGCGATCCGCTGGTTGGAATATTTATATTCGTTTTTTTTTTCATGCATTGACCCAAGAAATCCATCCACACCGACCAACTCGGTGCAGATAGTTTGTCTTATAATCAACCCGTAAGGTGTATGAACATTTTGCATCTTAAAACTATAAAAGCAATGTCTCCAATAATTGCCTTTTGACTATTCAAACCCCATACTCTTTTTTTTCTGTAGCTTTTCTTTTAATAAAAAAAATATCTATATTTTTTTATTCTATCTCTTTTATATCTATATTTTTTCAACATGTAGATATTGGTTTCTCAAATATATTATTATCCGTTTTATAATTTGGTTATTTATTTTAGCTAAGTGGGTGGAGAGAGGATCTTTGCTTTAAAGCAAAGATACGTATCATATGTGCATCTGTTTTTTTTTTCTCCCCACCTTTGTCGGAAGGTCCTTTTCCCGGTCTCGTCGGCTGTTCCTTTGACCGTTCAAAGCCCATGTGTGGATTCTCACTCGTGGCCGTGGGTGACAAATACATGTGACTTGAAACAAATTTCTTTCACATTGTCTAAAACCATATGAACATATTGAAATGATTTTAATCAACACAAATAGTTAATCCCATGGGATTTTCTTGAACATTTGTTGTGGTTACACTTTATTGAATAGAACAAATATTCTTATACACACATATATATATATATATATATATATATATATCAGTTTAAATTCAGAACGTATTTATGGAAAAGACATAAGATTTATATTCCACGATATTTATCAAAACTACTAAGATATTTTTATTATTTTCTAACAAAAAAACCCCTCTAATATTATCAAGTTACATGAACATGAACATGATATATCAAAATTTCGTTTTAAAAAAAAGTATAGCAGATCATACGACCGTGTGATTTGAATCTGGTTGAGGTCCATGGGGATTCTAGGAGACATGCGTGTCGGCTTTCTGAGATATAAACGACGTGTCGTTCCTTTTCCCATTTCTCACATGGAAGCCAGTGCACGATTTGCTGCACGGCAGTTCGTCCGCGTCCTCCCAGCCAATAAGAATCGCCAAGGGAGATCATTCATCCAATGAAAACGCTCCACGTGGAACATCTACGTCTCTTCTCGCGCCTGTGACATGGCCAATAACTTCCCCTTGCAAGCGGCGAACTTTCATACTCTCCGATTCCCGCATTTCATGATTTGATCTCTCGGGAATTCCAAATCGGACGAATCAAGGAATTGCCAAGTTTCAACCTTCTCCGGAGAATTGGGCTGCGTAATCAGAGGATCGCGGGGGGTGATCGCGATGGAGGCTCACGGTGCAGGATTCCGGCGTGTTCTGTTGTTGGCGTTCTGTGTCTCTGGGATCTGGGCCGCGTATATCTACCAAGGTGTTCTCCAAGAGACTCTGTAAGTGCATTTTTCTGTGGGTTGGTGTCGTACTTGCTCGTTGATGATCTCGCCATTGTTTGGGTCGGTTTATCGAGGGGAATCGGTGCGAATTCGTTGCTTTTCTCGGAACCCTATTCTGCATTGTGGTTGGCGAGAATGTTCAATGTTTCGCTTTTGTATTACTTGTTTATGGCTGGAATTAGAAGGGATTTTGGTGTAGGAGTTAGTTGTTGATAAAAAAAAAATTCATATTTTCCTTCTGAATTTAGGTCCACGAAGAGATTCGGTCCAGATGGGAAGAGGTTTGAGCATCTAGCATTCTTGAACTTGGCGCAGAATGTAGTATGTTTGGTCTGGTCTTATATAAGTAAGTCTTCATGTCTTCTCTATATATTGTCTGTTCACTGAATTGTTGCAAACGAGAGTGATGGTGAATTGTGGGGCTGAAACGTTTTCATTTCCCTTCTGATTATGAGCAGTGATCAAGCTCTGGTCTAATGGTGGAAGCGGTGGTGCTCCATGGTGGACTTACTGGAGTGCTGGCATTACCAATACGATTGGTCCAGCAATGGGCATTGAAGCCTTGAAGTATATCAGTTACCCAGCTCAGGTGACTTTACTTATGCCAGATCATTAGTACTTTGACTTAATCAATTTCCATTTTAAGCTTTTCTTAGGGATGTTGGCAGTGTATTCCTCCTCCTCCATGGTCGATGTAGTTGATTTTTCAGCTAAAGGGACTTCCTTTGGTTTATTAGTGCTTAGGTTCTGGTTTTAATCCTTTCTTAGGTAGCTAGCGTTATGGTGAGAGCTATAATTCTTTTCACATGGGATTGATGTTGATCTTGCTTCCACTGCAGGTCTTGGCCAAATCTTCAAAAATGATTCCAGGTAAATGATCCAATTAGAGTTTCAATTGAATTATTATTGAAGAAAACGATGTTTTGTTCAATGTGTGGAAAGATCATGAACACGGATTTATCATATGGTTTCTCGAGATTTTCCTGTTTAACTTATATGTGCTTCGTCTTCTTCTTCATGCAGTTATGCTGATGGGCACCTTAGTGTATGGCATAAGATACACTGTCCCCGAGTATATTTGTACCCTCCTCGTTGCTGGAGGAGTATCTATGTTTGCTCTCCTCAAGGTAGTTTAACCTACAATTGCTTTTCAAAGATTATATTTTTAGCTTTCCCTATGCTCGTCTCGAGAACCGTTTTTAAGTGCCTTTGAATTTTTTTCAGACAAGCTCCAAGACAATCAGCAGACTAGCTCATCCAAATGCGCCCCTCGGTTATGGGCTTTGCTTCTTGAACCTCGCCTTTGACGGATTCACAAACGCCACCCAGGATTCTATTACCGCAAGGTATGATCCAACAGTCTTCTAATCGAAGCTACGCAGAACAACATCAACCCTCCTTTTCATTTTCCATGTAAAATCTCCGTATATGATCGTGTGGATGAAATCGGCAGGTACCCGAAGACAAATGCATGGGACATAATGCTGGGGATGAACTTATGGGGCACAATATACAACGTGATTTACATGTTTGGGTGGCCAAACGCAATGGGATTCGAAGCCGTCCAGTTCTGCAAGCAACACCCAGAGGCGGCATGGGACATTCTCATGTACTGTCTGTGCGGAGCAGTGGGCCAAAACTTCATCTTTCTGACAATCAGTAGATTCGGGTCTCTGGCAAACACAACCATTACCACGACACGCAAGTTTGTGAGCATCGTTGTCTCGTCGGTCATGAGCGGGAATCCGCTGTCGTGGAGGCAGTGGGGATGCGTCTCGATGGTGTTTGGTGGGTTATCTTACCAGATTTACCTCAAATGGAGGAAGCTGCAGAGAATGCCCAAGAAGAAAAAACCTTGAATTTATTTATTTTTCCCTTCCAAGGTGTTGGATTTGTTTTAACCTGTGCTCTTGTTCTCGCCTCTATATAGTCGAAACACCATCATTTGTACACTTGAGAAGCTTATCTAAGTTTAGATTAAATGCATATTTTGCAAGTCTGTATACCATATAGCGGTTTGAACCACTTTGTCCATGTGACCACACTGATGCTTTGCAACAAAAAATAACATCAGTGAGATTTAAAATTTAAACAAAAAAAAAGTGCTTTTAGAAAAGACAATGATTGCGTCTCTGTCTTCCACTACTACCCACCATTTTTAACCTCTTCACCACTTGTCTTCTCCGACCATTTCATCAGAACAATGCGCGACCAGTTCCGAGGAAGAACACGAACCAGGTCTCATTTCCCACTCCTTGTATTCTCATCAGCGTTGATCTCTCTCTGTAACTCGTGTCGTGTTCCTTGTCCGGTGATGATAAAGCTAGAATGCTCAGGCTTCCGGTCTGATCCTTCTAGGGTTTCGTGATGGAGAATTCCGTACAAAGGTCGGCGTACAGAGGTACTTGCACGCTTTACATATTCCGATATATCACACCGAAATCAAAATCATATTTCCACTCAGATATATAAGGGTTTTTTTTTACATCACGTTTGTCGGAGAGTGAGATCATATGGGAGGAGAAACAACGAAGGGCTTATTTCCTATGTCACCTCAAAACAAATGGTGGGATGGGAGGGAACCAAAAGCTCCTTCCTTTCCCTCTCTTTTGCTCCACCCATCTGAAAATCTTGCTCCTTTCCTTCCTCTCCTCTTGTTGTTGTTTTTTTTACCATATGCAGTAGTAAGGCGAGATGCCTGAGGATTTTCTTAGTTACACTCTGAAACTTCTATGTAACATCTCATAGGTTCTGTACAAAGATCAGGAAAAAAACCAATCAAGAATCCATGGATTGTCTGGATGATGTATCCAGCAACCCAAAAGACTAAACAAAAGAATCTTTTTTTGACACACACACTCACACATGAATGAAGAAGATTGAAGATGCACACTGAGCCTTTTTCGACGGCATCAGTATGCGGAAGAAGCTCAGAACACTAGTGGTTTTCGAGAGTGTTCTGAGATGGTCTAGAATGTACCCTAACATTCTAGACCAAGAAGACAATTTGAAAATCCTGAGGAAGGAATGCAGATCATGGCATGCCCGCTTCACAAAAACTCTCAGGCCGAAATGGCTGCAAACCTAGGAATCTAAGGAAAAAAACAAAACTCGGGGAAATGGATGGGGATGACACAAGAAAGATGGGAGATTTGACGGCTCCATTAGGACAAAACATGGGTTTTAGGCTGTTGATTAAGGTTTTGTGTTTGTGATATATGGGATCAGAGAGGTTGGTTGTTTTATAAGCTATGAAGGAGGACTCTTTTGCAAGGAGGTGGTTGTGAAGGATTGGCACTTGGACAAGGGGATGGGGACTCGATCCCGAGTGTTTTTAGCAAGAAGTTCCTCTCCTGCAAAAAGTAAAACAAATATAAAATGTAAAATGTATGTCAAAGCGGTGAAGGAATTCCATTTACCAAACAGTTTAATCCAATCTTATCTACTAGCTTGACAATATGTAATTTCTAGTTTACTGTTATATGATAAACTTAGATGGTAAACAAGTTTACGTTAACAGGTGTAAGCTTACACTTTCAGAGAATTGAGGGCTTGGGATGCCCGCTGCTAGAGATCTGAACAATGGAGTGACCTGAAGAGGTGAGCTGAATTCTTCTTCTCCTGAGATGGGCACAATCTCATCAGGGTTTTTGGGGATCTCGCAACTTGAGAGTAAATCTACAGCAGGAAGGACGTCAAGATTTCTCATCAATTCAAGTGTTAGATCATATAGGTTTTCTAATGCCTAAGGTCAGGGAAAATTTCCTCCTTGCCTTGATCTACATTTGCATTAGACACAATCCCTTTATTCTTTTCGGACAGACAGGCTTGTAACTTTGCTCCATCTTGTTCATGTGTTGACTCAGTCTCAGGCAGTGTTTGTTGTGTTTTATCGCCAGATTGATGCGGCATGATGGTTGATCCTGTACTATACTCAGAGCTGGCTGGGGAATCGTGGAGATCAGGTTGCCTATGGAAGATCGGTGACTAGTCAGACGCTCTGAACCATAAGGTAAAGCCAAAACCATGCATAGAAAATTGAAGTGTGGGTGAATGGAAGTAATATTTACCTCCAAGATGGTTGACTCTCTTCATTGCTACTCCTTGGGTTCTCTACCAGATCTTTAAACCCCTCCAGTTGAAAATATATGTCTGGGATTCCATATCTGAATATGTCATTGTCCTTGCTTTTGTTCAAGAATTCTTGGAGGACCTTGAAATTATATATAACAAGACTAAAGTTAGACTCATCATCTCGTGTTGGAGATTATAGCAACTGATAAGCTCAGAGATAAGAACTAAGCCACTTCACTGAGTGATTACAGAGCAACCAGACGGCAATGTGAGGGACATCTGTGTTTTTTAGTTTACCTTCCAGGCATTCTCCATGCTTTGATCTGTATTGTCTGCATTAACTTTCAGCGCCAATGAATTGAGAAGCTCAGCTTGTTGCATCAAAGCCGTCACCTTTGGATCATCCTTTTTAAGAAACACCCCTTGAGCACCTTTATCCTGAGCTGTTAGCATGGCATATCCTAAAACGCTTAGGACTTATTCAAGCTGTAGAGTAAAAGGATCAAATGCTGCTTCTGATTAACGATCTTGCTTCGATTTTACTTATGCCCTCCTAGATATTTTCCAGGATATGCAACAACAGGAGGGGTTTGTGCAGAGTTGTTTACCATCAATCTCCTTCAGAGTGCCGGTTTGATTCTGTTCCTCCAAGCTATCAAGACCAGTGCCATTCCGGGCTAACACAGAAAATGGAGATCTAATCTGCTGGTTCACGCCTGACTCGACCTTTCCATATGACATGTCCCCACTGTGATTGATTGTTGTAAGATCAAGAATGTGGCTTATCCTGGAAACCATCGACAAGAACATGCAATCTCAACAACATTTCTTTTGTTTTTTTCATTTTTTTGGATTTGATGAACTAAAGAATACTAAGTTACCTCGTCTTCTTAGCAAGAGGGGCCTCTGTTTCGGATTTTCCTTGAGCACTGATACCATCTGGGAACAGCATTCTTTTGTTGTTTGAGTTGACACAAGCGTTCATGTTCTCTTTGGCTACGGCTTCATACTTGGCTCTCTTCTTACACAGTGTTGTGAACCGGTTCTTCACTGCGTTATCAGTTCTACATCACAAGAGAAGAACATTTAGTTGAACCCCCCACCCCACTGTCTCAATCAGGACAATATCATTCACCATGAGAGAGTTTGAGCAGAGCTTTTGTTCTACCTGCCTGACACCACCTTTGCTATCTCAGTCCATCTGTTCCCAAATACTCTCTGTGCCTGCACCCATAAAAAAACACAGAACAGAGCTAAAGATCAGACAAAACTGTGAAACTACAGGAGTTGTCATGAGCACCACCACCTAATGTTATCCATGTAATAAAGTGATGACCTCACCTCACACAAAAGCACGTCTTCTTCAGGGGACCAACCTCCTCTCTTGAAATCAGAGTTCAGATATGTATACCATCTGCAATTATCCATAATCGGATCAAACATCTGAAACTAATAAAACCCAGAAGATTTTATAACATAAATGAATCAGGGATTCATGATCATTGATAGAATCGATTCGCCTACCTTCTTCTGCACTGCCTTGTGGTTTTGTCCTTGAACTTTGAGGCGATGATCGCCCAGCTTCATATAACATCAAAACACATCAGAACAATAGGTTCTAAAAGAAGCCCACCCATCAAAACAACGGGAAATCAAAGAAAGACTCTCACTTTTCGGTTCCGTGTAATTTTATTTGATCTCTGAGAATATCATCCTCCTGCAGCTCGCGAAACCCACATCAGAAACAGTCGGAATCAGAGGTAAAACAGAGTTCATCAGGCACTGTCGTGTATCAGTGTATATATCTATATATATGCGCGTGCTCATATATGGGGTGTATATATGTATGTCGGAAAAAGGAGCAGACCTCTTGTGTCCAAGTAACAATATGACGCTCCTTCTTCTTGGATTCTTCGTTATTATTACCGTTCCTCTTCTTCTTCATCTCTTGCATATTCTTCTTCTTTACCTAACCCTCCCTCCCTCTCTCTCTCTCTCTCTCTCTCTCTCTCTCTCTCTCTCTCTCTCTCTCTGTTATTTCTCTATTGTTTTCTTCGACGCTCCTTCGCCTTTATTAAAACCCAACTCTCAATCCTACAGACCCCTCAACTTTTTTTTTCTTATCGGAAAAAAAAAATCAACTTTTTTGGGAAAAATCGAAAAGAAAAATCTAAAAACACTCTGAAAAGGAACACATTTTATCACCCACGAGCTTTCTCCGCTGGAATAAATTCCTCGGATTCGAAATTTCAGAAAGATCGAATTTTTCCAAAACGAGAAGGGTTTGAATGGAAAAAATTCGGAGATTTTTTTTTTTTCCGAAAACAGGGATCAAAGATGCCTTTTTTTTCGTTCACGATTCATGAAACAGGGCTCATGAACATGGGTTTTCATTTTTAAAGATTTTGATAAGTCGGAGAAAGAAAATGACGCCAAGGGGAAAGATTTGAGATTTTTCAAACTCGAGATGCCATTGAAGTGAGAGGGACGAGTGATCTGTATCCGCTGTTTATTTCTTGCATTCTCTCTCCACATGAATCTTTTAGAACTCTCTCTCTCTCTCCTCCCTCTAAATATTTATTCAACAATTTTAATTTTTAAGAAAAATTTCCAAAAAAAATAAAAATAAAAATAAAAGAAAGAAAGCCAACGGAAAATAGGGTTAGTGCGCGGGTATGAAGGGAAGTTTGAAAAATAACGCTGAAATCCATGTCGATGAGTGCCTCATTAATGCCCCTCTCCACCATACCTTCCTCCTCCCCCCTATTTCTTTTTTTCTTTATATATATATATATATATGTATATATATATATTATTCAATTTATTTATTATTGCATCCATGCCGTTGCGTTAACCATTTAAATATGAGGTTACAAGTTTCCTTTTGTTTACTAAAATATTCTATCACTTTTAAAAGCTCGCCTTGTTTTATACACAACCGTGGTTGTTTCCCCATCTTATTAGCATGTCTAGAACTTCGTGGTAAAGATGATTACGTTATAGGGTCTTGCGAGATCGGACGTTTAGACTACGAAACCTTTCAAATATATATATATATAGT
>NW_010961290.1:419806-441744 GCF_000463585.1 Tarenaya hassleriana
TATATATATATATATATATATATATATATTTTTAATAAAGTATGATATAATATTTTTATTTATGTTGTAGAAAAATTAGATTTGCCATATAAGTTTAGGGTGATCATATACGAAAGTAAGTACATCAAAATTTTAGAGGAAAAAAAAAGGCTATTTAGATTTATAGTGTATGCCAATCTAATCTTATGAGATAGTTTATAATTAGAGAATACAAATAGTTTATATTATATTAGAGTAGAGTTGCTATATCATTGTGTTTATAGTTTATTTTAGATTTTTTTATTGTGTTAGGAATATGTTAAAGTATAATTGTATTACGTGTTTAAATTGATTTGATGAGCAATAATAATAATAATTTTACAATTTGAAAATTGTAATATTCTCGAAAGTTTTTCAAAAAAATTTAAAAGTAAAATTAAAGAATTGTGTGAAATTGAAGATGGAATAATATTGCGATTGGCATTTATCTCCTTGTTGTATTATGAAAAGGGTAGACGACAAGTTACGTGACTCAACAGCCACATTGCCTTTCGGTTTCAATACACACTCTTGTGTCTTTCTTTTCTTTTGGAGCTTTCAAATTTTTATATTTTTTGAATTCGTATTTTTTTTTCTTTTAATTAATGCATTGCAATTTTCCAAACATTTAATAAATAATAATAATAACAATCATGCAAAAGAAATTGTTTCAATATTGAACTGTATTATCTCAACCGAGGTGACGATCGATTCACTCCTCATCCTTTGACGAAGATCGTAAAATCATTTTATTAAAATGAAATTAATTTTTGTCATTACTTGTTTTTTCAATATATAGATATATAAGAAAAAAGACAAATTTAATTACTTCCTTTTAGGTTCGCAGCTATAATCATAATGTAACGTTGTCATATCGGTGGTGGCATTTTTTTAGAATAATTTTTATTTTATACACTTCATGGTGTATTTATTAGCTATATATATATATTGCAATAAAGGAAAACAGAGTCTAAAGTCTTACCCTCACTTTGACATTGCAAAACTTTACTATTTAGAGAGACAACTGTGACGCTGTAAAAGAAGAAAAATCATCCATGCAAACTCTTTTATCTTTAAATTCCAAATGTAAAAAAAAAAATACAATTAATAATATTATTTAGAGTAATATATTTTGAATATCTCTATTATAAAAGGACTTTCCAGATTGTTAGAAACCACATGACATTATATTTATGCATATATATCATCAGCAATTCAACATGATATCAGTATTATGAATTTTAACCATATGAAAATTTTGGGGGAAAAAAAATCCAATTGAGAATCTATAGTTTGTTTTGCTGAAGAGTTTTTATTCATGCATTTATTTAATTATTTCCAAGGGACTAAAGTAGTTGGGAAATATTTAATTTGACCAGAGAGTGAATGAACGCGCCCTTGAAGCGCGTGTTGGATCGGTGGATTTATTGAATTTTGAAAACGAATTTAGACAGCGGAGCATTTCTGACAAAACACATTTTTTCCCCGGACATTTAGTTGCAAGGAAAATTATAAATGCAAGTGACTGAGATTGTTATGTTTTCTTCCTTTTTATTTATTTGTTTATTTCTATTTTGTCCGCTTCCGCAGTGTTATATATATATATATATATATATTCGATTTTAATTCAATCTTGAAGGCTAGCAAGTCAAGCTGCTCAGTTTCTATTTTGTAGTTTACTCGAAACAATGTATTAGATATTCGACTACGTTGCATGCTAAATGAGACATTTGCCCTAATTTAAACTTATGCTTAAGCTTCTATCGTGTCTCAAATGAAAAATGTGGAATTTTTCGCATCTCGACTGCTCGTTTCTCTAAAGTTGATGACGGACCAAGATTAGTCTCAATTTTTTAATATAATTCATATAAATTTTAAAAAAACTGGTCTCGATTTTACATATCTCCCTCCCGGTAGGTAAAATCAGGCCAATTATTATTATTATTATTATTATTATTATTATTATTATTATTATTATTATTATTATTATTATTATTATTATTATTATTATGTTTTTATAAGTGCCACCGCTATTTATATTAATATATTAAACTTCATCACTCGGAATCCTTTCGGCTAGCATGTTTTCGTTACTATCAACAGTAAAAGGGGATAAAATTTTGACGTCTCGTATTTTCAGAACCAAACCCTCTCAATCTATGTTATCCGAATTCTTAATTCATCAATTATTTTCGTTGGTTTTGATATATATGTTTTTTTTTATAATTCGAGGCTCCAGAAATTGTGGGGTCTCGCCTGACCTGGCCAATGCACATAAAAATCTATAGAAGCCTATAAATGTATTTGATAATCTCCCTACAAACCTAATTAATTGTAATATGTTATGTACATGATTTTTTTAAAAGAACCCTACCAAAAGTGCACTTATCCAATACCATTGTGACACCGCCAAGACAAAGTCTTTAATTTGATGAAAAAAATTTGGGATAAATACTGATGTTTTTTTTTTGATACATCGGGGAACCTCGGTGACTACCTACCATTACAAACGGAGACGAACTGGTCACCACCTGCGCTTAACGGTCCCCCAGACCTGGCCACCAGACGCGTCTAACACTCGGGCCGTAATTGGACCTAGGCGCCTGCAGGTCAAACCCCAAACCCACGCGCACGAGCTTGCGACACACACGGATAAATACTGATGTTGATTCGCATAGAATGGCCAAATACGGAATATGTATTACCAAAACAAAGTTTTTTATTTCTAGAATCTTAATCAGTCCCATGTATGTATGTACATCATAAATTGACATGAAAAAGCCATAACCAGTCTACGGGACAGCCCAGGGATCGGTCCAAACCACCGAACCCATGCTACATTTGCAACGGTCCGCATTGGGTCCGGGAATGCCCAAAGCGTGCCAAGATCAACGCCGTAGAAGCCAGACCCGACAAAGGAACATGACACCCGGTTCGACGATCTCGAACAAGAGATCTCAGCCGTCGGACAGTCGACAAAGGGAGTACTCGATGGACTCGACCGTCGAATCCAGCAGCACCGCGGCACAACGGATGACCAATTTCGGCTCGTACATGAAAAGTATGACCGAGAGGTAACCGATTTGCGTCGTATTATTAACGAACTTACACTTGAGTGCAGGATCCTTAGGGACGCAGCTCAAGCAGCACCTCCGCTTCACGTTCGAAACCATTCAGCACTCCGAATTCCCGAACCGTCCCTGTACGACGGGACGAGGAATGCTGCAATGGTCGAATCCTTCATCTTTGAGATGGAGCAATACTTCAAGGGGCATGGCGTCATGGACGACGACTCCTGGGTAGGACACGCTCCGACGTATCTCCGGGATCTCGCCCAACTATGGTGGCGCCGCGTCTTGGCCGACCAAGAACGCGGGGAAGGCCGCATAGACACATGGGCCCAATTCAAAACCGAGCTCCGCCGCCATTTCGTTCCAACCAATGCCAATGACGAAGCCCGGACACGTCTCCGACGCTTGCGCCAAACAGGGAGTATTTCCGATTATATTCGCGACTTTTCATCCTTACGCCTTGAATTGACTGATCTAACGGGTGCTGACGCACTATTTCATTTCAAGGACGGACTTAAGGATTATGCCAGGTTGGAAGTAAATAGGCGGGACGCTCAAACCTTGGAGGCAGCTATCGCCGTTGTGGAAGGCTTGCCCGACTACAACGCGAACAAGCAAAGCCAACCGTCCCGACCAAAGGACGGGAACCGATCGCGGCCACCATCTCAAAACCGTGATCAACCCAGGAACCAGAACCGACCAAGCCATAACCAGTCTACGCGCGGAATTTTCGAAAATTAAACCGAAATGAGGGTTAAATCACTTTATAAGAAGAAGATTAAACCCTAATGAAGGAGGGCCGACTTTAGAACACTTTTACAGACTTTTTGTGAGATCCAAGAGATTCGAAGAGTGATCTAAGTCTCGTTTTCTCAAATCATAAAACCGAATAACAGATTCGGGTCCTAGCATACAAGTTCCAATTATTGGAATCCATCCCGAGGTGTGGATACGTGTAGAGGGCGAGATAATCTTCCTGCCTAAAGTGATCGAACAAATTCTTCAGTTGATACAGGTCTCGGATCGATTGAGGTAAGCGTTCTAACGTTTCTACGATTCATACATGCATGGTTCTAGGGTTTTATATAATTTTTGTTTTACATCCGCTGCGCAAACCCTAGAATCGATATCTTAGGAATAGGATTCGCTCTAGAGATCTTAGGAAATCCAACATCCAACCGAAAATTAGGATATGTCTATGTTGCGGATTGGATTTAGAAAATAAAAATGGTTTATTTTGCGGGTTCATGTTTTGATAGCTAATTTTTTTAGTTAGGTATCCGCCTACATCTAAATATTTGTAATTCGACAATTATAACATTTATATTGCCCTTTCAGATATTCTGAGTTTTTTAGATAGTTAATATATGTTAATATAGGTTCGATATATATAAAAAAAAATCGCTTTAAGGAAGAGATAATCTTTTGTAGTAGACTTTTCTCATTTCTTTTATCGTTTCAAAATTTAATTTGCTCTTAGTATTAAAAAAAAATAAAACTTGTCAATCCAATAAGAATGAACAAACTTATGTATGGCCGCGATACTTTATTTTTTAATTTGACATAATGAATAAACTGTCCAATTTCAACAATTTAATATTATAAAAAAAATTCCAAATTGCTAATTAAATAATACTTATTATATATATATTCTTATAATCTTATGCCATTTTGGCCCTTAAAACATGCAGTCCAATCTTAACCCAAACCAACGGTCTTTGTTTTTTCGCACTGCGACGTATAATTCAACTTTACCATTTGAATTATATGTTAATACGAAAAAAAACCATATTAATATAAAAACAATTTGATAGACATTTGTAAACTTTAAAATTTCAAAAAAAAAAAAAATACACAGACACTTTTAAATTCTGCAGTAAATTTAAACTTTTTTTTATACAATATGATTCGTATATTATCTCAACCTTCAAAAGTGTTTACACGAGAGTGTATCATTTACAAAAGAAATGGATTCCCACACACAAGTGGGTAAAAGATGAAAACATTGACAACTAATATCATAGAGTTAATTCACATCCATGACAAGTCTGTACCAGAGCGCCAAGAGTTGATTCATGTCACTTGTTGTCACCCACAACCTTAAAGGAGAAGAGTATATTTCGGATGGTGAGGTCTATTGTTCCACGCAAAACCTCCGCCGTGCGAGAAGCTCCTCTGAATATTCGCTTGTTTCTCTCCCATCAATTCTCATAGATCGTCTCTTGGAGGATTATTTTTGCAACGATACCTTCGGCATGAGCCCCGATATTCGTCCTCGAGTGCATCCAATGGAGACATTGGTGCAACTCAGTCGGAGCAGTAGGAAAACATCTGCTCGCAAAGGAAGTCCATATATTGGCATGTCCTATCCCGAGGGGAGTGCAAATTGTAATCATATGGCTTGTTCCCAATCCCGTAATTAGTCTGGGTTTCGGTCCAATAATACAACCGGTTACCAAAACAAATCCATATGTTGGCGCTGTACAGACAGCCAAAAAATAGGTGGGGTGAGATTCCCCTACCTATGTTGGCGTTGTAAACGATATGCATTGTAACCCCCATCCTACAGGTCGATCCTTAGTCGATAACCGGTTCTGGAAAATATGCCATTCAACAAGCGCATATCTAGGTACAGCCTCAGAAACCATATCAACTCATACCAGTTTTATCTTTGCTTGAGGGCCTACGTATTTGTTTTCACGTCTCTATAGTGGTGAAGGAGGTGTTGGAGGCGGCGGTTGTTGACGAGGCAAAACTCCGACAATTCGAATGATTCCGATAAGAACCTACAATAAAAGATTATTGTCGAGGTCTGTGAAACGCAGTTTCTTTAAGTTCGATTTCTGTGCCATCTCTAAAGCTTCGAGGTTATTGGAGCATGGTGAACTCCCAGAATACAACGACCGCGTATTCAAGAGAAGCTTTCCCGAATACCAAGCGAACTCAGAGAGAGATATGAGCAGAGATGTGAATGCTCTTTTTCTCTTAAAGAATGCTTTGTTTTCTTGTTGTATGTCAAATGATCTAACCAAGACCTCTATTTATACTAGTGGAGGGAGCATCTCACATTAATGTGTAGAATCAATCAGATTCCAATTTGATATTATTCTGATTGATACTTACCATAATCAATGGATTTTCTGCAGATTTTATTACGATTTGATTTTGCAATTAATCAAGAATATTCTCTCATTAATCTGCAGCTTTTCCATCAAGGTTTACAGATCCTTCCATGGACCAGACTCTTCACGGGCTAGGCCCATTTTGATTCTATCAAATAAACCCAAATCCAACAATCCCCCCCACAAGAATCAAAATAGGGTCTTGCGTTAGGTGAAACCTAAATGAATCACATACAACTAATGCACTGTATGCAGATTATATGCAATGCAAAGCTCGCTCATTGAGAGTGTACTATGTTCGGAAAGGTAGTTTTACCTTTGAATCTTCCGTAGTGAAATACTATCGGATGTACTTGCTAGACAATAAACGTGATGTCTTGAACTGTTCAGCTTTTGCGTACACCTAGACAACAGTACTCACGCAACACCTCCCTCTCTCTCATTAGTTAATTTGTTGTGTCCATTATGGCCCTGAGACAACACCTGATAGCTTTAATCAAGTACTCTAGAGAACTAACCCTTTTGTCATTCTCATAGAAGCGACCCACTTCATACTTAATATAGGAGATTTCTTTTTTAGAGTATCTCATTATACTCCACTCTCGTAGGATATAAAAGAATCTTTAAGAGCATAAACTCAACCTTACCAAGACATCAGTTTCGAGTGATCCTATTGACCCCCCACAATTCGGTTGTCCCATTGAACCTAACACTGGTGATTTGTCCAAATAGGTTGGGTTGCCATCATGGTGGTTTGTCATTCTATGGGCTTTAATCTCATTCCCCTCGATAATATTTCTACCTGATCTCTGTTAAGGCCTTTAGTCAGAGGACCAACCAAGTTATCTTTTGATTTCACAAAATCAATAGATATTACTCCATTTGTCAGTAATTTTCTGACATAATTGTATCGTTTGCGGATGTGTCGCGACTTTCCGTTATAAATATACCTTTTTGCCCTTCCTATTGTAGATTGAATATCACAATGTATGCAAATTCCATATATAGATTTAGGCCATATAGAAATATTCTCAAGAAAATTTTGAAGCCACTCAGTTTCCTCACCAGCAAGGTTTAAAGCTATGAATCCAGATTCCATAGTTGATCTTGCAATACACGTTTGCTTGGAAGAGTTCTCCGAGATAACACCTCCACCGACAACGAATATATATCCACTCGTGGATTTATTCTCATTCGAGTCTGAGATCTAGTTTGCATCAGAATATCCTTCTAATACTGCTGGATATCTTGTATAGTGCAACCCATAATTCTCAATGTATCTTAGATATTTTTTCAAATGAGAATGAACATCAATTTGAGTTCTGGTCTCAGAATTTCCATCTTTATCAAATCTCTCTAAGATTTGTTTCACATAGTGACTTTGAGATAATACATAACCATCTTGTATCTTGAATATATATATATATATATATATTGTGGAGAATTTATCATGCCAATAAGGGATTGAATGGTGGAGAGATGATGATGGACGCATGGCACGTCACGTGGGACATTGAGCCCGTATGAACAATCTTGTCGTCCGACATTGCTACAAGTTATATCCATGTACATATCGATACATATACATCGTATAGTTTATCTAGGGAGTATTTTTTATGGATATTATAAAAAATAGGATTTTGTTTTAAATAAAACACTGGTTTTAAAGTTATAATAACATATAATTATATACGGAAAAAAATTAAGTTTTAAAAAATCAGGACGAAAACCAACAAATGACTTGTATAACATATATAGCCGCAGGGGGTACAAGCAGCCCCATCCCGACACCACTGAATCCGCCTCAGGGCGTACGTATACATATATTATATGTGAATGTGTATATGTATAGGCAGGGATATGATGATTGGATGTTCAGAAATGGTGGGGAAGACAAAACAAGTGGAGAGAACAGAAGAAAGATGGGATAAATCTCAAACGTCTCTTTCCCATTTCCTTCATCTCTCAATCAAACCTCTCCCGCCAAAACGTCGTCTTCGTTTACTGTACCCAAAGGCCAAAACCCTAGTTTCTGTAGCATCTGTTTAAGTCAATGATCTGATCTTGTTTTTGTCTCCGATACACACACATATATATATATATATATATATATATATATATATATATGTATACACATATTATCCCGGCCTCATACTGTTTCTATATCGTACCAATTTCCGACATTATAATATGTTAATTGTTTGAGTTTTGTGTGTCAAACACAAATATGTTGTCTTTGATGTGAACTTGATTATTACGTATGCGATGATGTTTCGGGTTTCAAATGTTAGACCGGGATGATGCCCTGACTATAATAGTAGTAAAAACTTGTATGTGATATGATATATATACATATATATATATATATATATATATGCATGATGGTTGGTATCATAAGTACGTACATTGTATACATAATACATTCATGCCCTTTAGATCTTTAGCATGTGGATAGACAGATCAGACTGATTTCGACACCTATCTTTACACAGATATATACAGACGTGCGTAAATGTACACGTACATGCATGTTTAGGTGTATGTATATATAATTATCCTAAAGTGGAAAAAAAAGGACGTAACGGATTAGAGATTAATTATGGACCAGATATACATGAACAAAGGCAGATACTTTTATTTTTCTCTTTTCCGAAGATTTATTTCGTCTTTTTTCTTGAAGGAATCTTGTAGTGAGATAAAGTAACATAAAATATGGAACGAAATAAAAAAAAAAACTGAACAAAAAAGAGAGAATAATTACATATGCCCAAACAAATGTTGATGAATTTTGCATGAGTATATATATAATATATAGTGTGTAAATGAACAAATCCTAATGAATGGAAAATGTAATTAGAGGTTAATTAATTTTGATTTAACATTAATTTCATAACGATGAATAAGAGAAAAGTCGGTGAGGAGAAATGGACCCCACAGGCAGCCACCGAAGAGTAAAACAAACCAGAAAAAGGCCGACTCCATGGAACCCAATGCAAAAGTTCCTCCCCTTACGCCCTCCTTTCTACACACACAAAAAAAGAACATTTTCTTCCTTTTTTTTATTCCTTTTTTTCCGTAACCCGAAAGCTTTTTAAATAATATTCGCGTCTCTTTTTATTAATTGTTATTATTTTTAAAAATGCGCAATCACGTGAATCAATTGGGTGTTAATTAATTTGATGTTGGACTTGTCTCGATTCAAAGATGTAACGGATCATGTAAAAATAAAATATTATCTCTACGTATTGTATAATGGTCTCTTACCAGATAGAAAAACTTGCAGTATCTATGAACGTACATTTTGGTTATGATATATATATAACTTTCGGCAAAATCATATTATTCATATACAAAACAGAATACAATTTAAGATATTGATATTTTCTTTTATTTAATATGAAATGGATGTTTTTTCTTTTTTTTTAATAAACAAAATCCAAGAAAAGGTTTTGAAAAAACAAAAAAGAAAAGAAGAAGAATTCCCTCCATTGCGGGTCGTTATCAGTTCTTTAAAACACAAGTAATTTGTCATGTTATGGGTTTGATGGAGAGTGAACATGGAATCTTTGGTCACATCCGTTATCTCATTGGATCGACCCCCTATTCCCTATAGTATAGCCCCCTATCCCCTCTTATTGCATTCTTACCAAACCTATCACATTCAATTTCATTTATCTATTTCACCAAATCTACAAAGTTCCTTACTAATTCGAAAATTGAAATGCCCATTTGTTAGAATTGTAGAAATTTATATGCTCGTACCGAGTTTACAAAAATGTTTAACTTCAAGACTTATATAATGAACAATGAGACTTCAAAATATTGGTTCATTGAAGAACAACCATATTATATATATATTCGCATATAGTCGTTTCCTTAATGGTTCGTATTGATGGAAATGGAAGATTGAAGATGAAATTGGAAATAGAAAGGAGTGGTGCAAAGGGGTCCAAGGCTATGACCATCCCTCGTGGACTTTGCAGCAAAATATTTTGACTAAGTCGTCTGACAATATTATAGCCTTCTTTCCCCCCACCCTCCCCAATCATACATCTCAAAATAATGCACGAATTTTTAATTATTTCTCCTTTTTTTTAATATACGTATTTTAATTTGATAAAATGAACTAAATATATGTGATATTAGGGGTCACTTTTTTTTTTATTTTATTGAAATTTCCGACGAGTTGTTTTTTCGTCTTTATCGTAAAAGCTATACGCCGTTGAGGTATGCATGGTCTACTCGGCATGCATTATGGAAAGAAAAAAAAAAGAGATATATGAATAGTGAACCATCCACATTTTCTTCCCCACGTAATTAATTAAATAGGTATTTTTATAATGAAAATATATGATGCAAACACCTACAATGTATTGACTTAAAACATATTAGAAAAGTCTTTAAATCACATCAAAGTCTCTCGTTACCATTCCATATATATAGAGGCCTGGATATATACTAGTAAATATACGAAAGAGAAACATATACATGTATATATATCAATGTATATTCAATAATATAATATATATATATATATATATATTGATAATTAATAATCTATATATATATATATTTGTATTTATAGATGCAAATCTAGCACGCACACGGGTTTTTTTTTTATCATATCATATATGAGAAGTTTTCTTGTAGAGATCAGTTTAGAAATTTGATAAGGATTAGAAAGATATATAGATCATTCCCATCACACTGTTCTTGACCACTATTCTATTAATTAATTAATCATAGTTTGATGGAAAGGGCGAGATTAGTGAGTTAAACACACGAATTCCAAAAACCTCCAAGTATGAAAAGCTTAATCAAAGATTAATTTTTTTTTTAAAAAGCAAAATTAGTTGGAAACAAAAACTAGGGTTAGATGGTGTTCGTTGTGGTTGGAGGAATGGCCCAATTTCCCAAAGAGATTGATATAAGGTTCTTATGGGATGATTTGGGTGTGGGTCTTCCTGCTTCTTTTCTTTTTGTGATCTCATCATCATGCCAAGTAGAGCGCCCTCTCCTCCTATAACATCTCGCCACCTTTCACTCATATACATACATGTTGTAATATCTACGGGATTTCAATTCACTCATGCACGTCACTCCCGTATGTAAGTATATATATATACGTATCCGCGTCTCTTCAATCATTTTAGAATGCTACAACTATAGTGATGCGATGCATATTATGACAAAATTAGAGACTTTTTTATTTTGCTTTTCCATGCATTTATTTCATAATATATATATATATATAGGTGCTTCATTTCATATTCAATTTGGCTAAGTGATCATCAAATTAGTCACATCTTTATTTTAAATTGTAAATCTTTAGAAATTATTGTCTTTGGTTATTATGGCTCTCCACTAAATCTTAATTGATTAAGTATCAATTACATTAGCACATATGAGATCAATCATATATTCCACCTTTCATAGGATTTGATGCAATGATGTTATACGGTCTCAATTGAGAATTTTCTTTTTGTAGGAATATTTAAAACTAATAATCTCATTGTTCATACACTCAATATTTTTTGTTTACTATATATTTCAAATATAGTTTCAACATCAATCTAATTGTATTTATAGAATATCAACCAGATGGAATACGAATCGATCGTCAATTTAAGCCAACATATTAAATAAAAATATTTTTGAATTTCACTATCACACAAAAATATACACATTCAATAGATACTCGTATTTTCTCTAAATATTTACATGATCGTGCTAATTATTTGTAACAAAAGAGTTACCGGTGCATATAGATATATATTTTATCAATTATTTTCAAAATTGAAAAAGTGTTGCGTATATATATATATATATATATATATATATATATATATATATATGATTATCTGCCTTAACAGACAATAAAGTTATCTAAGTACATTTTCTGTAGTGTATTATTATGGATTGTGAAGTTAAGAAAAGAAACAGTTATTTCTATATTCAAAGAACAAAGTTCTTTTTTTTTCTAGAAAAGAGAACAAAAAAAGTTGTTTTTAACAATAGAAAGAAATATGATAAACTTTATCTTTTATTTGGCACACAACGAATAAAGACTAAAGATTATATATGTCAATTTATAGGATATAGAATATTAATTATATATAGTTTTATATGTCACCATTGTTTTATAAAGATGTGTATCCGCTTATTCAAATTTACGATTTATATTATTTGTATTGATATTTTTAATTGGTAAACACTTAGAAATAAGGTTTGAATTTTATATACGTTAAAAGAATTACTATAAATTTATATCATTAGTCCACAAATCTAACTTTTTTTTATATTGAATTAAACAATATATTTGAAATAGTATGGAACAAGCCAAACAAGCAATTGAAGTGGCATTTTTAAATGTGAACAGAGAAATGCTAAATTTGTGGCCTTAATTAAGTACAATTTGTCAAATTTTTTTTTGTTTTTCGTGCATAAAACATAAAATCTTATTGGTTACAAATAAATTATAGAAATTAAGGAATATTCGAACATACATTTCTATTTTATTGTATGTTCGGTATTTGTTTGAAATGATGGGATAAACATTATGTTAGGCATTTAATATTTTATTTATAGACCATTTAATCCTGATAGTTATTGTGTTGAAATGAACATGTGGCAGTACTGGAAACCATGCATATGATCACACTATATATAATCGTAGTGTGATATTAAAATGATTTACACGTATATATACAACATTTCAACCAAAATATAAAGTAAAAGCATGAAAAATTTCTAGAAGAAATTTGATAAAGCACATATTTTGTATGACCAAACTCCTAATTTGAAAAATAATTTGGAGATTGTTTATACATTTTAAGATTATTGAATTGGATAATACTTATGATTTGGGATATATATTTAGACACGCTCCCTTGTCATCATTATTTTTGCTCTTTTATTTTATTCTCGACTTATTTAAAATATAAAAACAGTATATAAAATTTTGAAAAGTAATTGAATAAAAAAAAATTGAAGATATGAGCGTGGACTATATCTAAATCAAGGAATACGTGTTAGTAATCATAAAAAAAAACTACTTTTTAAGAATTCGGTTCCTTGGATTCTTGTTTACATTGAAATATAAATAAATGTATTTTGGATTCTTACATTTTCCTAGAACAAATAGTGTAAGAATCCGAGAGAAAATGGAATTTAAACCATCCCTCCAAAATTTGAAAAATGAGTAAACAGCGAGTAAAAAAAGCTTTGGTATTATCAATTTAAATGATTAAAATAGTTTGAACGTTTAAATTATCACGCTGCTTTTAAATGGACAAACGAGCAACTAATCGAACTATATATTAATTACGACGTTGTTTCTGAATATCCAATTTCCTTTTCGGTTATATAAAAATTTGTTTTTGTTAAAGTAAATCGTGAAAATAAAGAGGAAAACCAGAAAATAAAATAAAAAAAGACACAAGTTTGCACCACGTGTGCAAACAAAAAATTGAGCTTTATTTATTTTTAGATCATAAGATGTATTTAAATACATGCATATATATAATAATTAGGTTTAAAATATTTCGTAGATGGTTCGATTGCTTGGGATTCCTACAACCGTGTGGGCACCTCGCTTTAGAAACTTGAGCCAACTTTTTTTTTTCTTTCTAAAACCCTAAAAAAAAACTTTTTTTTTTTTTTGCTTTTGAAAAATTCATTCAATGCACGCTCTTGGTACCACTTCCAGTTTTTTGGTTCTTCCTATGCCCACAAGCTTGTGGGAATCCGATGCCCTCCTTAATCTAGCTTAGGCCCATCAAATTCGATTTCGGTTTATGTATATAACCTTAATCGTCAGATTAATCGGGCAAACCAAATGTCTATATATATGGTTTCCAAGATATATTAATATATAGAATATGCACTATATGAATGATTTGTAGTTAATATTAGTCCGGCCGGGCTCTTGTTAATGATTTAGACTTGGTTGAATTGTCATCGCCGTTTTAAACATTAGAAATATGACATATGACCCCTAATTAAGATATATATATTAATAATGTAATATTGAGGTTATGGTTTTAATTTTGGAAAGCTTCGTTTATTCGACATTGCTATGATCGATACGTACATCGTAGGCCACTCTGTATGTAAAGGACCTATATGATATGAATCTCCAAATTATATCGATAGATGCATATAGATTGTATTCAGTTAATTGGTATTTATGAATTACATAAATATCGTTTACTAACCAAACCCACAAATACCGTGTACGCCATACAAGCAAGATTCCTAGAAATAAATTAAGAATTTTAATTCATAACATTAAATCAAAATGCTTTTAAATGGAATTCTGACATCCTGACGGATTTTAAGGTTGATTGTCAGCTTTGGTCATTTGACCGAATAATTATCCCAACGCCGCTAATTGTCTGTTAAATAAAATATGATTAATTAGGAATATCTAAATTAAATCGCAAAGCAAATATGATTTCAAACACCGAATATATATATATATATATATATATAATATTATAAAATGCATAGTATAACATGAGTCCACATTGTTTAGGTGCAAATCTTGAACCACTACAAAGTTTGTCGTTGCTTTATGAGGAAATATATATGAATCGCATCCAAGAATTCCGAACGAGGTCTGTGCGTCGATGCACATAAAAACTGTGTACGAGGTATACATGCATGCTGATACACGTACGTCACATGCACGTGTATATACATATGCACCGTACATTTACACAATGTGCCACAGCATGTGTGACAATGTGACATAAAGCTTGAGAGAGAATTTCGGAATTCTGCAAAATTATCTTCTTTACTGAAAGTTGAGAGACCCATCTATATATTTGCAGTGACAGATTGTAAAATTCATCATCCATATTCCATATTCATATATATCTTTTGTGTATACGAAAAATAATAATTTACACTATGTACATGGTTTTATCTATTGAAAACAACCGATTAGGTCTATAGTATGTATGGTTAACCGTATGGATAACATGCATAACCAAATTAACCATACATACACACATACATACACGCATATACAAATATTTATTAATAAAAGAAAATGAAGAATAAAACAAAGAAGGTGGTCAAATGGAAATGGTGAAGACTGCCTCAGATTTGATGAGAATGTGTCAGACATCAAAGCAAAGCCATACATACATATATATATATATATATATATATATATATATATATACATAGGAGTGTGATAGGGCTCTACTTACTTGTCATCGACCTCCTGTCCAAAAGTCTGTCTTGTATCATTTTTCACCGAGTTTCTCAAAAATAGTAAAAAGAGCGTTTCAAGAATAAATTGGAATCCAATGGATCTTAATTAAACCCAAATCACATCCTAATCCTAATTTGTTGGATTTACAAAATCTAATATATATATATATAGTTTTTTTAGATGATGCAAATGCAAATGAAATTACGGATAAAACAACATCATTCATGGGATGAATAAATAAATAAGTAAGATGCAAATGCTTAATAAATAAATTAGAAGTCTATATAGTGTGTGTGGTCGCACTCATTGAAGGGAGAGAGCATGTCCCGAAGTCGGGAGCTTGTGTAGGAGTAAGGACCAAACATGAACATAAGTATAATATATCACTTTTATTTGTTTATTGATTTTATTTCATTTGCTGCGGACAAACATTTTTACGTGACTGAGACAGCCACTTGAGTCTTCATTTTTCTTTTTTCTTTCTTTTTTTTCTCATCAATAGGAAAATATTAAAAAGGGATACTGTGATTTTTTTTAGAACGTGGATAAGAATGAGGCAAAAAAAATTCTTCTAAAAGAATTAAGGAATTAAAAATAGATAAAAAAAAGTATAATTTATTTAAAAGTAAATAAATTCATTAAACGAATATTTCAATAATACATGTTCAGTGGCTTATTGACGTGAAAAGGTACAACACCAAATCCAAATCCAAATCCCACGCGCTCTCATTTTACCGGGAATTCATGGCGCGTGATGAACACTCGCACGTGGTGCGCGTGGAAGTTTTCTCTGACAATTGGATTACAATCTATCCATCGTTTATAAAGCCCATCATGATGCGTCATATTATGAATTTTAACTTGAGGCCCATTAATCAAAAGCCCAAATAACCTCAACCTTCAAATTCAAAAAGCCCATAAAATATTTTCTCCCCCCAAACTTTATCGTATCAGAAACCAATATACGAGTAAATACATATATATGTAATCCGTTATTAGGAACATAATTCACAATCAATTGAGAGAGAGAGAAAAAGATCAGAAGCCCTTGGGGGCAGATTCCTTCAAGACCGCAGGTTGATCGGCCATGGCTAAGCAATACTTGGCGATCTCTCTGAACTTGGGAACGCTCCTCAGATCCACCTTCGTCCCGTCCTTCAACGTTATGACGATGTCACCCCACTCTCCGATGAACCTCGGCACCACCTTCACGTCCTTTATCGCCGTGTACGAGAAGTCGCTCCTGTCCTCTCCGGTCAGTCCCGATATCACCGTCACTCTCAGATTCGTGAACCTGTAACGGAGGTTAAACGCCCTCGACACCGCCGCTAGGGTTAGCGGTAGCCACAGTACGGTTAGGCCTAGCAGGAGATTCGCCACCAGATCGCCGTAGTGAGCTCCGCGCCCCCGCCAGCCGATGCAGCGGCGGAGGAGGCGCGAAGAGTAGTGATTGGTCGGTGAGTTTTTGCGGCCACAGAGGATGGAAAGGGAAGTGCAACGGTTCTGCGGAGGGGGCGGTGGACGCCGGCGGATACGACCGCCGGGGATGGGATTGAGGAAGTTGCCATTTTGTTGGTAATGCGGGAGACTGGGATTGATGGAGAGAGGGAGGCTTTTTTTTTTTTGGATATGTGAACCCAAAAAAAGGGTCTTTGGCTGGTTTTGTGCCACGTGGCCTATCGGTTTCGAGAATTAGATCATATAATAATCGAGAAATGAAATGATGGGCCCATTCGGTATATATTTGAGCCGATGTTATATATTGGGCCTTCGGATAAGAAGTATATTTACATACTGGTTTATAGCATTAGTATACTTCTCGTTTCAAATAAATAAATATTTAAGATTCGGATTTACGCAATTTAAATTAAAGATGTACCTGTTGAACAATGTTTAGCATGAAATTTTGGAATATTAAATCTTACTCCGAGTTAGTACAAAATCTAGATTTGTTTTAGCTTAAATTTTGATTTGATTTTAGCAATAAATAAATAAAACCTTATAAAAAAAATAAACAAAACAAGAGAGAAAAATTGTACCGTGATTTTTAATAAGATAATATTGTTCAAATTCAAATGGGAAGACTAAAATGGAAACAAATTCTGAACTTTGCGTAAAATCAAAATAAGGACAAATGCCCACTAAACCGAAAAATTCAAAACTTTGGTATAAAAGGATCAGCAGTCAGCACAAGTTCACCTATCTCGGTTATTACAAAAGCTAAAGATATACATTAATTAAAAAAAACCTAAAGCTTTGAAATAATAAACACATGTGGGGAGAGGAGGAGGACAAAGAATCAAAACCAATCTCAAATCTTATAACCTGAATATGCCGAACCACCTCATCGTTGCTATATGTGGACGTCTCCATTCTATTACTTGTAAACCGAGCTGTCTGTTCGTGTATTAACCGAAATGGAAGCCAGAGGACTTGAAGGAAGTGGAGAGATCGGGCAGCTTACGCATGGCGATGATTCCGGCTGCAAAGGCAGCAATAGAGGCCAAGACGAACGCCGGTAGGTTTCCTCCCCCGAATAGTGCATCCCATGGACCCGCCCCAAGAGATACCACCATCTGAATGAAACCACACCCATATATATATACACACACACGACACAAGCATTCTACTCAGATCAGACAGACCATATCGAACTGTGAAGATATGAGTTACCAGTTCGAGGTGTGTAAAAAAGGAGGAAGGAAACAAGTGGATTCATCTACCTGTGGGATAACGATTGCAAGATTCAATACTCCGATAGCCAGTCCTGCAAAAAATCGTTAGAAAACTATCGGGAATCAGCTTTCCCAAACCCCCCCAAAAAAAAATCTAAGGTAAGGCATAGACAATGGCATGTAGTATATGCCGACCTTGGCCGCCACCCGAGCCAGCAGTGACCTCTGCCGTGACTGAGAAAGGGACGCTATATGTGATCTGCAGAACGTATCATATTTTAGAGAAGAATTGCAAGAGGGACGAGAAGTAGAGAAGATAAGACACCTACAGCAAGAGGAAAACCAAGAAGTGCAAAGACAATAACAGCCGCAGTTCTGGTTGTCTCATTTCCTTCTATTATGTGTTCAATTCCTTTAGAGTAGTCTCTGAGAGACATCAAGCTAATGATAGCTGTGCCTGCCATGCACACAAACACTGTAAAATTACTCAGTGCCCAGACAACCCTTGCACCCATCCGCTGACACATTGGCTCGATAAAGAACGAGCTAATCCCAAGAACCACCTACAAAAAACGTCAAAGAAAAATGATAAAATTTATGGGCTCATTCATTCTATGAGCAAACAAGAAACACTCGTTTTGTTGATTGCAGCATTGATTCTTACAGAATTTAGTAGCAAACCAAATGCACCTTCGCGAACGCCCTGATCATAGAGTTCCACTTCAAGAGAATCTCCTTTCGGATTCCCATGGTAAACTTCTTTCCCCATCCAATCAGTGTCGAATAGAAAAAAGGGGAACCAGGATAACTGCACGTAAGCCCAATATCAAAATTAAGAGAAGAGGACAAGTGGAATTAAAGACCACATGTGGAACTCAGAACAGAAAACACTGATGGAAAGGCGATAAATGTAGTAATACGACTAGGCAACGCCAGGACAAAGTTACATAATAATTTCCTAGCAACTCTTGGTGCCTAAAGGATTCAGCACTCACCCATGTAAGAGCCATGACGATAAGGACAGAATGCATTGCAGGAGGTAAATGTCTTAAACTGGTTAATAAATTCACCAGAACAGCTCCAGGGCCGTCAAAAGTCTCATTCTGATGCTCAGTCTTTGACTTGCCAAGCCTGACATCCATATCATGTTCCGGTGCACTCTCATATTTGATTCCATTGGCCGTACCATGCTTCGAATTTGAGCGCACAAGCCCGTTAGGTTGGAGATCATCCAACAAAGGAGCAGAATCTGGTAAGCGGTTGGGCTTATTGCTTGTTAGCGGAATCTCTTTAGCAAAATAGAGAGTCACAAGAGTACATACAGTAAGGAACACCTGAAATACATTAACTCTTCAGACAAACCAGAATGGATGCCAGAGTGAACTATAATGAACAGTATGTTCTAAATCATTTTAAATTTTTAACAGAATTGTATACGTGACAGTGCATGTCTCAGAGAATATACACATGTGAAACTTACCACTGCAAGAAGAAATGCTGCTTTCAGATTTCCACAAACTTCACAGCAAGCTCTACTCTTAAGGAATGGAAACCATCTGTTAAAAAAAAGGCCAACTTATCACTTGATATGACACAACCGATGAGAAAATGCAAAAGGAAAAAGGAATTTAGATTGTGAGATAACAATAACCAAACTTACTCATGCCAATGTCCACTAGCACCGGCAGAAAACCCAAGAATGTTTCCAACGGCCATCCATGAGCAAAACACAGCATTTGCAGAATTCCGCTGATCAGGACCTTAGATAAAGATTGAAACATCTCAAAAGTTTAGAACAAACAAAACAAGAAGCATAATATATCCCATCTATTTCCACATTGTCATGCAAAATTTTGGAAGTTAAATGGTAAGGTGGGATTTGGTCATTCACCTGATAAATCTGCTAAAAGGGCACGAGCTGGTCCCTGAAACAAAAGCAGGAAGCCACATTTTTAGAAATAAGGCAATGAGCACTAACTCTTGTAGAATGGGAAAAAACAAATCTTCACCTGCACTGTATTGTTCGCAAGATCCAACATCCAAAACCCAATGACAAAGACAAAAGCTGCCCTTGTCCGTGTGCCTTTGAAATTGCTGCATTTAAGGATATACATTCATTAATTCAATTTTCGAATTCACTAAAAAAGATACAACAAAAAGGGATGACCAACCTGCAAGATTCCTTTGTGTCCCCTAATAGATATCCGATGTCTGCAGAAAACCCGATTATTATCACCTAAATTGAAAGGATTTGTTTAGCGTATGTAAACAGGGTAGATATCGGTTCTTTGTTAAATGGAAAATGAGAGAAGTGTATATTCTTCTGGTCCTTACAGCTACTGAGATCATGAGTGATCCAACAAGAATAAATGGGCGTCTTCTTCCATACTTGGAACAGCATTTATCACTCCAAATGCCCACACAAGGTTGGACCTAAAACCCAACAAGCAAAAAAAATCAGGTGACTTCCAACTAAATGTAACAAAAGAATGTCTCACATTCACACAATAAAAAGTTTCTGATCATTTACAGATAGCATATTACTTCTAGTGAAATCTGCACGTAGAAGTTTTGCACATCATTATATGCACATATACATTCCTTCCAAAAGATTAATTTAATTTCAACAAAACAAATGGAGAGAATAAGAAAACCTACCACAAGGCCGGTAATTGGACCGCAAAGCCATATGAACGAAGAAAAAGCATGCTCTATTCCAAGTGTCTGCACCAATCAGTCAAAGCAACAATGTCAGACACATCCAAAGGGTTCATAAGTGACAACAGTTTGAATAGCCAACAACGTCCGTTAGCAAATGACCTAAGCTCCTTCATGGCTATCCGTAACTATAGGCCAATGCCTAAAAATGACCCACCGAATTAGCATGTAAATATTTTAACTTCATGCTGTTCCCACATACTTGTTTGAATCTATGCTGCAGACACCGCGAGAAGGCTTCTTGCAGCTTTTACTACGTGAAGGTGGAAGAGGGACACTAGAAGAACTACATGGTACCTCCATTTTTGGCATGCACAAGCCGCAGCTCACCCTAAAGTGAAGCTGTCGTGACACAGATAATATCATACGAATTCCCTAGGAGAAAGTATTGTAACTCTACTTCGCGCATTGATTGTGAAATCTCATCCCAATGTAAAAAATGGGTTAACAGCTTTACTTTAGACCAGAAACGAAGAAACTTAGACCGCATGATTTCTGGCTATGTAGTATGTACAGCAAAATGTACTGTACTTACTCGTACAAACTATACAGTAACGACCAACGTAGATACGATAGAGCATCCAGTTGCGGGAAAACCCTAGAATAAACCAAAAACGGAAATGACAGAGAGAAGAACGAGAATCGGTACCTGGATGTAAGGAGTGAGAAGAGAGAGCTGCAATGCCCAACCAAACTGAACACCAGCGGCGACCGTACAACTGAGGATCAGAGTCGCTAAACTACAATTTTGCGCCGCAGTTTCCACATCTGACTGATTTGGATGATCCGACCGTTGATGAGGAGAAGAGGAAGACGACGAAACGGAGGAAGACGGTCCGGTCTGGTGATGGGTCACCATCTCCAACTCAATCTCCTTCCTCAGATTCCGGTACGGGACCGAAATCGACACCGCCGAGTCACCCTTCCCGGACATAACTCGTCCTCCAATCGACCGAGTCCACAATATCCCCAATTCAATTGTCAATCAATATCTCATTCGATTCAAAAACATGCAAAATCCAATCGCCGATCTGATTCTAGGGGTCCCGCGAGAGAGGGATGGAGACGAAGATCAAGATCTGAAGGAGTCCAATTTCGAGGGGGGGGGGGG
>NW_010961290.1:441823-444821 GCF_000463585.1 Tarenaya hassleriana
GGGGGGGGGGGGGGGGGTAACGACGAAGCGGTGAAAGGAATGAGAAATATGAATTCTCAATCAAGCGAGACGTTGATATCGAGATGGACGGCTGAGATTTATTCATGCAGGTAAAAGCATTGGTCGTGAGTCAACTTCTTCGCCTCATTACTGCCGTTGATTCGTTTGGATCAGAACCGTTGCTTAGTTTCAAAGAAAAGCGCGTCTGCGTCACCGACACCAAAAGTGCGTTTGAAGTCCCTCACTCACGCGTCTGCGTCGCTCCCTATTTAAGGAAACATTTTTTTTTTCGACCATTCCAGGAAATGTAACAGAATTTCCAGTTTTTTTTTTTTTTTTCTGTTTTCCGGTCCCCAAGCAATTTTCTTTCTTTTAAAAATTGAGAATTTTTTGTGATATTGTAATAATTCATCAGTTACAGATATTTATAGTGTACAGATATAATCTAAATGAAAGCTAAATAGGATATTCCAATAAAGCTTTCAAGTTTTTTTTTATTCAAACCAGCAAAATTCTATCATTCACTCATCATTTACTTATATCTATCGAATATGCACAAAGTTCATGTCAGTACAAGTCTCCAAATGTGAGCTACGTAAGTAAGTAGCGTTACATATTCACAAATCACTGATGGTTTTTGCTCGGAGCATACTTCACTGACTGGGCCCGCCGCCACGGTTGCCGAGGTCGGCGGCTGCTTTGGCGGCTCGGTCTAGAGTGCTGGACAACCAGAGGGCGCCACGGGAGAAATAACTGCTATTGACAACGGTGGTAGCCACCGCAGCAGCGGTTCTTCCGGTGGCGGAGACAGCTGATCTGGCCTTGTCTGAAACATGGTACCTTTGGTCTGCTAACCTAACCGCTTCAACTCCTGTGAAGATTTTGTCAGTCAGACCCATCTTCTGGTCGAGTTCTGATACTTTGCCTGCAACTGTGGCCGAGACACCGTGAGATTCGTCAAAGGCTTTAGCTTTCTTTCCCTAAAACAAACCCCATTGCTACCATAGTTTTGACTACTTCTTGAGCTTTTGACACTGCTTCTCCTGCGTCAAACGGAGCCTGCAAATACAAAATCAAGTTAATCAAACTTCAGACAGATTATATGAACATTAACACAGTTGAAATTATGGTTTTTGGAAACAGACTAGATTGACAATCAAAACAAACAAAAAAAATCTACAGACATCTATAGACTACTTAAGCTGGATCTTAGTTGGACCATCAGCAGCTCAATCATTACAATTTTAATTTGTAGGTTCACATGATGTATATCATCAATTGAGTGCTGTATAACTATATATGCATGGTTTGTATTGTACCAACTCGTGCCTCAGAAATAGTGATTGGAGGTTCTATCATATCATATCGTACACAGAACAAAAAGAGTAGAGTTGAGAGAAAATTGTAAAAATGATTCATACATGTGAATTGGATTCATCTCCGTAGCTCCTTGGAGCTGCATTCCAAAAGTCAAAGCCGGCTTGATGCTGGCCCCAAGGGATTATGCAAACACGCTGATCCAATATGGTTGCCCCCTGAGAAATCGAGAATTGCAATGGTTGAGAAGATGCAAACCAATCGGCAAGGCTCAAGATACAACAGCACTTACACTAAGCAAAACAGCAGTTTCCTGGGAATAAGAATTCTGGAAAGTGACGTAAGCGGTGCAAGCTTGCTCGCCCGACCTATCTTGTTTACAAAACGTAACCTTTAGATTTTAGAATCGAATCCGTAAGCCCAACAAGAAGCTTGAAGTAAAAATCCAGAAAGAAAGGGAAAGTCACCTGACAATGTCAATGTGATCAATTGCACCAGAAAAGGAGAAGAAATCATATAGATCCTTCTCTGTAACAGCGGGAGACAAACCAGTGACTTCCACAGCGTATCCATGTTGATCATCCATCTTCCTCGACAGCCTAATACATCAGAAGAGCCTAAGTTTTCCTAACCTTCTACACATAAGAACTGCACTTGGTAAAAAAAAAAAAGCATGGCATACACTCCAACGCTTTGCACAAGGTCTACGCATCACAATAAAATATTGAAGAACAAGGAGAATCAGAAATTCAGGATCTCATCGTCCAATTTCTACCTCATCCAGACGAAAATCTGATTTCCGGAAACCCAAAATAAAGTCCAGAGTAGTTCCACAAGCTGCTAAACCCTAGAAACCCGATTAAACTCGAATGCAATCCAGAGCTATAATCTGAATATCACAACCAAGGGTCTCATTTCTAGAGATCCGACCGAAAACAATAACTATGGATGTGCAACAAGAACATCAAAGGCTGCACAGATCAGACAAAGAATAGCAGAATAAACAAAGGATCGAGAGCTTCGCACCTGTTGCTCAACGGAGGGAGAGGAGAGCATACATAGAGACGAAATTTGCCACTTTAAAATAAAGGAAAAGGACACCACGAACCGACGTCGTTTCAATCACAATAGCACATAGGCCTAGAATTAAATGGGCCAGAATCAGCCCAAATAGGAGTAAAATTGGATTTATAATTAATATGGGCCTAGAAACAGCCCAACTGAAGTGGAAATTTATTGAGTCAAAGCAGCCCAAATAGGAGATACTGTGCAAGAGAAAAGATTTGAAACCCGAGGCTGTGATATTTTTATTTTTGTAATCTGAAATTCTTGTGTGTATATATATGTTTAGCAACTTGAAAAATTAATGTAATATTTTTTATTTTTGGAAATATGTTGTATTTTTTGTAATCCGAAATTCTCATATATATGTGTATATTGAAAAATCAAAAGTTTTTATTTATTTATAATTTTGTGTGTGAAATTGGATGGAGAGGGATAGATATACGAAAATCGAAAGGGGATAAAAGGAGGAAATGAAAAAGACGTGTGCCTAACAAATGTTTGATGTTTTGGTTAAAAATGAGCACAGAACATTATGATTCTTGCTTGTGGAAAATGAAAGCCATCGCCACAATCAAGAATCATAATGTTCTGTGCTCATTTTTAACCAAAACATTAT
>NW_010961290.1:444864-491150 GCF_000463585.1 Tarenaya hassleriana
TCTCTCTCTCTCTCTCTCTCTCTCTCTCTCTCTCTCTCTCTCTCTCTCTCTCCCTCTCTCTATACAAAAGTTTGTACTTTTATGATTTTCGGCATCCATCAAATTTCTAAATATGTGCAGATTTTCATATGCGCATATATATATATATATAACATTCGGAATGGTATATTCATAACCGATACACACTATTTTGATTTAACGTCTATTTGTATTATATCTAATTACCATTGTTAGCCAATATTATTTGGTGAAAACGTTAGAGATCGAGTGAAGACATACGATATATATGTATGTATATATATATCATAACGTAATGGAATCCCATTTTTGCGTTGGGAACCGCGTAAGAATACATCAAACATGCGTATCTTTTTTTATATAAACATGTTAATTTTGGCCACCTAATTTTTCCTATACGCTCTTTGTCTTTAATTGACTCGTTTCTTGGTCCAATCAAAGAGCCCCTTCCAACTTGTTATCTCACACTTCTTCTCATTAACAGTAACTGTTTCTATCCGAAAAGACTTTTATTTAGTCGTAACCAAAATAAAATAAATAAATTGCATATATATACATGCATATATGTATGTATATATATACGAAAGACAACTCGAGAATAGTAAGGACATTAAAAAAAAAACTGAACGAGTCCAATTTTATTATTCAATCCCCGTGATGTTTAAAAAAAAAATAGGAATTTATTTAATTCATTTAGCATATATATATATGTAAGGAAGAAAATAGACGTAATTGATGATGTGAACTCAATTTTACGACGAGCACGTGCTGAGTGCCCTTTTGACTCGAAATGAGAAGGTAAAAATTCACACACAAGATTATATGCATGAAAAATCGACACGTCATCTCAATAACGGCGGATTCGAAGATTTAACATACACTAATTTGAAAAATGATCTCATATATATATATATATATTGACAGAATTATAATGTATATATATCGTTGAAAGAAAGAAAAAAAATAACATATATACACTAGTTTAACGTATTTGGTATTTTACGGTAATGATAGATTTGAAGTATACAACTTTCAATGAGTATAGTTACATATAAAATATTGTCTATAGATTGATGGGATTAGATATGAGAATTTATCTCGTTTAATTAGTTGGCTTTTCTTTAACAGGGGATACACGGATATAGCGTGGGTTGTGGCCCATCTGATAATTGCTCATCCACTGATATAATCACAGGATTAAAACATTTGGAGAATAATTCCAACAAAAAGAGTTGGCAAATAATAAAAAACATTAATTTATATATTCGGTTGACAAAAATAATGCCCGATCCATATTTTTTTAATATATACATACACATAGTTTTAAAAAATTGTTGCAATGAATTTGGTAGACAGTGAAAATCTATGAATTGTAAATATATATGATTGTAATTAATTTTTTGTTTAGAAAAAAAGAGGAAGAGTAATTAAGGATTTAGATGAAAATGGGGGATACGAGAGGGGATGGTTAAAAGAGGAATGATGTCCAGAGAAGGAAGTGTGTACAGACAATCACGTCACGTGGACAGCTCCTCTTCCCACAAACGTTTGGATTATTTCAAATGTGGAATTAATGCAATGCGCCTTATTTGCCTAATAGCGACTTTTTTCATATAATATATATATTTATATTCATTTTTATTAGTCGGTTAAATTTTCTTTTACATTACACCCACCAAGCGATTTCTGTAATATTTATTTGGGTATTTATTTATTTATTTTATATTTGAGGGGGCAGTTCAATTAATCCATACATTAGTAACTGCGGCGTGTTTGTTTTCTCTACCTTTCTTCGTTGCAAAAAACAAACGTGAATAATTAATTATAAATAAACGAAATTCGATTATATACATATATATATATATATGTATATGCAAATCGTGCGATTAGTCATAAGCACCTTTCCCACCGTCCAATAATGCTTCACATGGACACATGGCTCGTGGCGAGTGGTTGACACGTGGCCTCTTATCATTGGACGACAGCTGCCTCGGTTGATGGGGTCGCGGAGATTATAATAATAACCCCTTAGTGGTTAGTGCACGCCAGAATCTGGGCACAATTTAGCCTCTTTTTTAATTATTTTGTGGTGTGTTCTTAATCGTTTTTATATAATTAGTACTTTTTCTAAATAATCATTTTAAACGTAACATTTACTTTTAATATAATTACGGAATAGCTCATTCAAAATAAATAAATAACATATTTTATATCCATTCAAACTCTCCACAACAATATTTAAATATCTCTAAATATGCGCTTTCTTATATATTTTGGAAGTGCATAGAATATGATCTTTTATATTATTATATATTGTGTGTGCATATATATATATATATATAATATTGATGGGTGCAAAGTAGATTCCGTTAGCTAAAATTGTGGCATTTTAACAATGTAAATAAATACAAAAGATTAATTAAAGTAAAACGGATACCCATAATGTGTATTTTATAAAAAAAAATGCTAGGGAATCTATTTAAATGTTTATGCATTTGTCTTAACTTTCAAATTTACTAGGATTTAAATAAATAAAAAATATAAACAATAAACGCATATTGGTCGTGTGTCTTTTTATACACGGATGATCGTATTTTATGGATCAATTACAAGCATGTTTATTACATTCTTAAACAGAAGCAACCTCCTCCATGCCTATGTAAATTGAACTATGAAACGGGAATAAATGAAATTCGATAATACATAACCGTATCTTCGTTCAATTTGATTGATTAAAAATCAGATGGAATTTAAATTAATAAAAAAATACTCCAATAAAAAATATTAATACATAACCGTATCTTCGTTCAATTTGATTAATTAAAATCAAATTGATTAAAAACCAGATGGAATTTAAATTAATAAAAAAAATACTCCAATGAAAAATACTGTTTTATAAAATAATATTTTTTGTTGAAAAATTGGAATTAACAAATATGTGAAACGTAGTAGAAATTAGTTAAATTTAAAAATAATCGGTCTGAAAATTTTTAAAAGGTTGGGATGCTACGAAGCTGTCCTCCTAGTGATGTAAAACGGGCTGGCTCGGACCAGCCCAGACCGGCTCGACTCGAGCCAGCTCATTTTTTTCTCAACCCGTTCGGTCCGTTTTTTTACGAGCTAGAAAAACTCTGACCCAGACCAAATTGTCCGAGCTCCGAGCCGGCTCGCGAGCCAGCCCATTTTTATCTAATTATTCAAAAAAAATTTAAAATTACATGAAAATTAATCATTTAAAGTCTACATAACAATATTTTGAAGTCATACAATATAACATAAAATATTTAACATAACAATCCATAAAACTATATCTAAATCAAGAAAAATTAACAAAACCAAACCAACATAAAAAAGTGTAATACACCAACAACATCAAAATATAACAAAAAATATACATCAACATCAACATAAAAAGTGTCATACATCAACAACATCAAAATATAACAAAAAATATACACCAATATCAACATATCATGAATTTTAATTTGCTATATAAACAGAAGAAGTGAATAAATTAAAGTATAAAACCCTAATATTTTTAAATGTCAGCTCACGAACCGGGTTGGGAACCGACCGAGCTAGCTCGGATCGGCTCGGACTCGTCGCGAACTGGCTCGTTCGACCCATTTTTATTTGGTCTTTTATTTTTTCAGCCCAACTCGATAAAAAACGAGCCAACCGCGAGCCAGTTCGCGAGCCGGGCTCATTTTGACATCACTCCCCTCATGATTAAAACAAACTTTTAAAATTCGGATGATTTTTTTTTAAAAAAAATAGACCTAAGTTTAATAATATTAGCAGTACGATAATAATAACAGGTAATAATAAATTTTTTTAAAAGAAAATATCATGATAATATGTGAACAGCCCCACGTGCGTAGACACGTGCCTCGTGGCCCTAGATTGCTCGTCGCCAACTTTCTCGTATTCCAAATAATCTTTGTTCAGTTATGCTTTGCTCTTATCCGTACAATTTATTCAATTTTATACATTTTATTCAATTACGTATCTACACAAACATTCACAATCCTTGTTGTACAATTCTGATGCACAATTATAAACTATAGTCAATCGGTTATTTTTATTAAAGATAATATATATTGAGAGTAATTTTTTTCAAGTATTATAAGTATATATATATATATACACGATAAATATTACAAATTTTTATATATTATATGGATTTTTGAATAAAAAAAATAAAAAATACTCAAAACAGTGTTTGTGAAAATCCCAATACCTCCTTTTTGCTGTCCAATGCATGACCACTAAGATATATATTCTCAGAAGTTACAACACAAGGCACTAGCAATTGAGAATCACTATTAAAATGTTCAAACCCGACAAATAATTATTACTATTATTATATTTCCCCCATCTTATGATACTTATAAATTACAAATAAAAAGGCTTAACCAATATTAAAATTTCAGACCGGGCAAAATATAATTGCCCCCAACTTAAAATCATTACAAAATCTGTTTTAAAATGAAAAGTAAAGGACAACGTACTAAAATTTACTAATATACGGGAGGTTATTAATTAGCAACATTTTATTCAAAGTAATTGATTACATTGACTGCTTGAAAATTTAAAAATTGAAGTACCGAAACTTTTTTTTTGTTTTTAATTTTAAGAGACTTGGAGAGTGTTAGTATTTGACTTTCACAAGACAATGAAGACATGCCGTTATTTTAGAAGATTTGCGAAAAAACAATAATAAAATCATAGTTGAAAAAAAAATAGTAATAGATTAGGCATTTTAATAATAATCCCATGAATTCTCAACGGCATATATATATATATATATATATATAGATATATTATTTTTTAAAAGAAATGTATGGTAATATTGCACATATACATTGATATATATATATATATATATATATTCACGTATTTGGGCTGAAACGGTAGATAGGTAGGGAAAAAGAACATTGAGATTAATTTAAAATAAATCCTGCATTTAATTTTCTTCTTCTTTGTTGGAACAGCTATCGCATTAATTTTAAGCATTACACAAATACCAATATTACCATTCATTTTCACGAAATTACAATTTAATTAAGCAAAGGAAAAGTTAGGGAATGAATAAAGGAGCAAATAAACAGGGGAGAGAGAGAGAGAGAGAGAGAGAGAGAGAGAGAGAGAGAGAAGAGAAGAGAAGGCGGCGACCTCCAATTCCAAAGATTTTAACTGCGAGGGCCAAAGCTTCAACCTGATTTGCAGAGAGAATCCGAGAGACGACAGAAACGCGAAGAACAGAAACAGCTAAAAGAAGATAGTGAGAGAGAGAGAGTAAGATTTTCCCGTGATTTAATTATATTTTCTCGTTAATTCAATCCGTAAGTTCATCCAACCATTACAGCTACTGTTGTTATTATAATCTGTTATGTTAACCTCTCTTTCTTTTTGCTCTCCCTTTTTGTTGAAGATTCTTTCTTTCCCTCCTTGGATAGTTCCACTGTAGCCAAGGAATCATGCGCAGCTCAGGATCGATTGTTTGATTTTCTGGGTTTTGGTTTTTTTCCTTGTCTGTGAACTGGGTTTCGACAAGTTTTTCGAATCGGAATCTGGGGATCTGGTTCTCGGAGCTGGAAAAGGTGTGGTCTTGGGTTGATGTTCTTGCTGTTCTGGGTGATGAATTGAGTGGAATCTTGTTCGAATCTACAATCTGAGTCCACTTCTCATTGGATTTGGATCGATTGATTTGATTCGGAATTCGAGAGTCTACGACTTTGCGTTCGTGGACGAAAAGAGGGAATTTTCGATCGTCCTCTGCTGAATCCGTCTCGGTGATTTGGGTTTGGCAGATTGAAGATCCTTTTAGCTCGATCGGTTCTCTCTGCATTCTTGTTGTTTTGTGCTGCTTCGTGTTTTTCCGTCGGGGGATCTGGATTGAATCCTGGCGTGGAATCGATCTGCTTCTAACATCATAAGCTGTACGGCGAAGACATGTTGGAAGATCGATCACTAGACTCTTGTCTGTTGTTTAGGGTTTTCTCGAGCTCCCGTCTCTCTGAATCCAAGTGGTCTTTCATGCATCCAGGAGGGGCCTCGGATAACAAGCTCGCTAATGGAAAACGAGCGTCGGAGGTTGTTGATGTTGAGCTTGAAGATAGCCTGAGGAGAAGCAAGTCCCTGAGGTTAATGGGTTGTTCCATTACCGAGCAGAAAGAGGTGTCTGATTCTGACAACGGAAGTGATTCTGTCTCTCTGTGCCGAGAGAAAGGCCAGTCTGATTCCGAGGTTGGTGGGAACGTGGTGGATTATCTCCCGAGTGGAGAGGAGCAAACAGATGGTATCACTGTCAATGTTGGAACTTCTACTGGACAAGAGAAAGAGCAATCAGATTCAAGCAATGATGGTGGGGATTCATCCGACTCGCACTCCCTTATCCAGGGGATTGGTCGGGACAACTCGATAAACTGTCTGATCCGTTGCTCGAGATCTGACTATGGCTCTATTGCATCCTTGAACAGGACCTTCCGTTCTTTGGTAAGGAGTGGTGAGATCTACAGACTGAGGAGGCAGAATGGCTTTGTGGAGCACTGGGTGTACTTCTCTTGCCAACTCCTGGAATGGGTGGCTTTCGACCCGGTCTCAAGAAAATGGATGCAGTTACCAACCATGCCTTCCAGTGTCATCTTCATGTGTTCTGACAAGGAATCTTTGGCTGTCGGGACCGATCTACTGGTCTTTGGAAAAGATCACTCTTCCCATGTGATATACAGATACGACCTGCTGACTAATTCTTGGTCTTCAGGTATGAGAATGAACTCTCCAAGGTGTCTGTTTGGCTCGGCCAGTCTCGGAGAAATTGCAATCTTGGCCGGTGGTTGTGATTCTCAAGGAAAGATCCTGAATTCTGCGGAGATGTACAATTCTGAGCATCAGACTTGGACAACCCTCCCAAGGATGAATAAGCCGAGGAAAATGTGTTCAGGGGTTTTCATGGACGGGAAGTTCTATGTCATCGGGGGAATTGGTGGCAACGACTCTAAGCCCCTTACCTGCGGGGAAGAATATGATCTAGACACCAAGAAATGGACCGAGATTCCCGAAATGTCACCCCCAAGGAGCAATGCTGCAAGGGAGAGCGAGATGCCGGCTGCGGCAGAGGCACCGCCCCTTGTTGCAGTGGTTAATAACCAGTTGTATGCTGCTGACCACACTGATATGGAGGTGAGGAAGTATGACAAAGAGAGACGGAAGTGGTTCACCGTGGGAAGATTGCCTGAACGAGCTGACTCGGTGAACGGATGGGGGCTTGCCTTCAGGGCTTGCGGGGAACGTCTGATCGTGATTGGTGGGCCAAAGAATTCGGGTGGAGGGTTCATAGAGCTGAACTCATGGATACCGAGCCATGGCCCTCCGCAGTGGACGCTGCTCGATAGAAAACACTCTGCTAATTTCGTTTACAATTGTGCGGTTATGGGATGCTGAAAAAAAGAAAGAAAAGAAAACAGAAAAAGAGGATACATGTGATCAGATTCATCAGAACAGAAGATTCTTGCTGATGGATTTTTGGCTTACAACAACACTTAATTGGACAGTAGAATGCTTCACTTTCATCACAAGACTCTGCAGGGAAGAGAAGGTTCCAAGCTTCTTCCATATTTATTTTGCTTACAAAGTTTTCTTCCATTGAATTATTTTACCACAATCTCCGATTTTAGAGACCAAGACAGGTTTGAGAGGGGCTCTCAGGAAACACAGAAACAGGTTTTTTTTTAATAAGTCTGAAGAGTTTTAAGGGTTAGGGATTGTCCCTTTAAACTTTGTTGTATGTGTCTCATACTATGCTCTCGAATCTTTCGCGGTTCTATCCATTTAGGAACCGGAAAGAAAGAAAGAAAAAAAGACGGATCGATTCATCATAGGCCGGTATGTCTCAGTGTCACTCATCTCTGTGTTTTTCTTTTTGTTACCTTCTATTTCTCCGAAAAACGATAGAAGAGAAAGAACCAAGAGCTCTTATGTTGTACCATTAGACATTTTGGTCTTCTGTGTTTCATAGTTTGTAATGTATGATCACATTCTGTTTCTGGATTCGCCTTAGAACCCTGAAACTTGTACGAGGTTACATTTTCGGAACCCGGGTTTATTGAATTACTCATGAGAGCTTAAAGACATTGTTCATCATCATCATCATCATCCTTTTCCTTCCCTGGTTTCTTTCCCAGTTTGTAGAAAGAGACATTGTCTTATGTGGATGTAGTAGTCTCCTAATAAGCTATCAAACATCGATTGCTTGCAAGAAATAACTTCGTTTTGGGTCTGTTTTCAGTTTCCTTCTCAAGACCATGGTTGCAAAGAAAAATCCTACCTTTTATCATGTTTTTGTCTTTTGCTTGAATGGATCTCTACATACACATGCGTGTGCGCAAGATTCGCGTAATCCCTCAGTTGCTTATTAATGCTCATCTTCTCTAAGAACACACTACGTTTCCGTATAGTCTGTAACTATATATTACTACATTTAACTTCAAAAATTTTATCAGAACTTTATCGAGTTATTTGCAGACAATTGTATAAAAACATATGTATATGACAAATTTAGTTAACCAAATTTGAAAAAGCAATGGGAGATCAAAGCTTCAAGTCTCCAAATGCAAGGATTAAGTCTAGAACAAAGAGACAAATGTCGAAACAATAACATCATCACAGACGTTTTAAGTTGTCTCACAAAGACAGAGATAATGAAACCTGATCAAACCAAAACAAACAAAAACACCAAATTGAGGAAAATATTTCAAGACAGATTATGTTCCTCTCACCGGAAGAAACTACACTTCAGAAACTTAAACTGTGGCCGGCAAAAAAGCTTGTCCCGGCTGCCGCTTTGCCAACGGTCCATGGCACGAAAGAAACTGCAACCAAAAACCAAACAAAAAACCCATTTTCGATCTTAACACGAAATGATTACCAGCATTGTATCGATCACAATTAATGAAGGAATGAGACAGACCTTAGCATTGACACCATCAGGAACAATACGTTTCTCTTGCCTAAACTTCAAGTAATCAGCTCGGCTGAACTTTGTGAAGCCCCTTCAAGTTTTGCATATCCAATGAATCAGAGGTGGGGTTTGATTACAACAAAGAGGTAACTAAACACAAATCGGACATGGGGTAGGAGAACAGATGAAGTCTTTAGAGACATACCATCTGCTGACTAATTCTTGGTCTTCAGGTATGAGAATGAACTCTCCAAGGTGTCTGTTTGGCTCGGCTCCTGCTGACAATGATCTTTTGACGACCAGGGAACTTGAACTTAGCACGACGAAGAGCCTCTTGAGCATGGTGACCATGATTGTCCTTGCAACGGACAGACAAAAGCACCTGTCCGATCGCCACCCTGGCACAAGTACCCTGTGGCTTTCCAAAGGCACCCCTCATTCCAGTCTGGAGCCTATCAGCTCCGGCACACGAAAGCATCTTGTTGATCCTCAGGACATGGAATGGATGAACCCTAACCCGCAAATGGAAGGCATCCTTTCCAGCAGACTTGACCATGTACTTGTTGCAAGCAATCCGAGCTGCTTCCAATGCCTCGCTTGATACGTTTTCCTTCTCCCATGATACCAAATGGACACAGAAGGGGAATTCGTCGACTCCTTTCCTCTTCATCCCGACATCGTAGATCCTGATCTTTGCGTCAGGAACACCTCGGCAGTACCGTGATTTCGGGTATGGCTTACCCTTGATCTGGCGGTAGCATCTCGCAGGTCCTGCAAATAACGAACCGTTTATCCATATCCAAAGTTAAAAAAAGGCTCAGTCGTTAATTCTCCACCGAGCCAATCTCATACAAGACGAATAGCGAGAAAAGGATTCTGACATATCATCCATATAACACGAATTCCACAGGATATGAAATCGTTAATTACAAATCGGGGAACGAAAGTGGTAAAATATCATCATACATTTCATTCAAACAAAAGAAGGATGAAAAGTGAACTTCACCCGGACAGAAACAACACGAATTCGACATGCATTTCAACACAAAAGAAAAACTATTCATCATCGAGAGACCAAAACATGAGAGGAATCTAATCACACGACAAGATGAAATCTTAATATGTAACACCAGCAAGAATCTATCCTAGTTTCACATCCAATCCAACATAAGCAAAATTTTCATTCGGGACACCGTGAACAACATTCGGTAAAATAGCAAGGAAAACACGAAGATCAAATCCTCAATGAAAAGACTAACATGGCCACCTAGCAGAGATGAAAACCCCCAATTCTAGAAAACTGATGGAGAGCGAGAGAGGGAGAGAGGGAGAAACTCACTTCGTCCCATGGCGGCCTTTCCTTGGCTGAAAACGCGGCTGCGATTTGCCTTTAAGGGCGATAACAAAACCCTAAGCGCTCCATGACGTATTTAACAGGAAATACACATATCCATCACTGCCTATAAAGCCCATAATATATGGGCTCTTTACGGCCTAAACTTTTGAGTGTTTGGACTTTGGACTCGGATTTGTGTCCAAACTTCGTATATTACCAAACAGCCCCTAATAAACTCGAAAATTACAAAAATATCTCAACCTTGAACCTAGACCTTTTTCCTCTCTCACTCTCTGCTCAACCTTCGCCGAGGGAAGAATCTCCGACGTCCTCACCAGAGTTTCTCTCTCTCTCTGGATTCGGAACTTTTTCTCTCTGGTTTTATCTTCTTCGGCGACTTCGCGATAGGATCGGATCTCTCCCGAAGAGCAAAATCTCTCCTACTTTGCTCCTAGGTGATCTTTTCCTTCCCTGGTTTGTGAGTTTCGAGCACTATATAAAGAAATTCGGGATTTTACGTGCTTTAGTCGCTATCTCTTCACACTTCGTCTGTTCACGTTTTCTTTATTCTCGTTTTGTTTGCTTCGAGCTCGTCTGAATGGACATGTTCCATGTCTGCTTTACTGTTATTGCTTTTGGTTGCTGGGTTTGATTCACAGTTTCTGAGACGTCGAACGCGTTTTATGTTTGTGCTTGACCGGTTTCTGATCACATTCACTTCTAAGTTCTAATATTGGTTTCTCGTGCTTTTTTTTTTGTCCCATCAAAGGATGACGTCTCTTCATCGTGTTGTCGGATCGATCGCTAGAACGAGATCACGTCCTATTTCCTCAATTTTGTGGAGTGGTTCACAAACCCATTTGAATTTGCCATCATCCCGTTTCAATTCCATGTCTACGAAATCTCGAAATGGAGAAGACGAGTGGAACGATGCTTGGGAAACCGCTTGGCTACCAGATGATCTGACGGAGAAGAACCGAGCACCGTGGGAGACCGACGTGAACTTTCCGGCGACAGCAGCGGAGTCCACAGCGGTTGTGGCGTCGGAGGAAGTAGATGTGGAGACGCTTTCAGGGAAGAGCGGGAAAGAGACCATGGAGAAGAAAGAAAACGTTGTCAGTGAATCGCTTTATAGCTTGGAGACTATGAAGAAGGATTACAGGTTGAAGAAGCAGAGGATCCATGCTGCTCTTTGGGTGAAGGAGATTGAGAAGCTCGAGGAAGCTAAATTGGGCGATTCTGGATTAGGCGGTGATGATGATATGGATAGGCTGCTCGACAGTTACTCAGAGTATGGTTTCTTTCCTATGCTTCATGTGGAGAACCACATTCATGATCGATTACGGTTGATGAATTCAGGATTGGCCATGGCTGGTGAAATTGTGTTTAGAATGTTTTTGCTATGTTGATTCTGCAAGTTGAGCATTTTGGATGACCCTTTGGGCTTATGATGCTGATCATTAACGTCTTTGTGTCCTGCATCAATTTCTGTGGCATTTTTCTTTTGGTCTCTCTCTCTCTAGGATCATTTCTTAGTGTTCACTGGGTACTGTGGTTTTGCTAATTCCTGAATCAGATTTGGTTGTTGGTGTTTGTATTGAGACTGGTAATACCTGCGCATGATATTTGAGTATAGCTAGGAACTTCCGATATGAAAGTGACCCATAAGCTTGCTCATTTAATGAATTTGCTACGCCGATAAAATGATGGATGGCTTGTTAGTATCGAAGATTGTATGTACATTCATTGATCAGTGTTTCCTCATTGATCAGTGTTTCCGGGCAGGCGCTGTCCAGATTTTTTGTGCATGAGATACATTCTGTGACTCTGTATATTTGAGATTTTGTTGAAGAGCTCTCTACTTTGTGTGCTAAAAAACAACAGGATTTTTGACTCACCAAACCATGATTTCGAGAATTTGGAATTCTCGGGTGCATCAGAACTGAAAGCCAAACCTGATGGTTGGGAAACGACTGCAAAAGAGCAAGATGGGAATCTCTGGGACATGTCACAAAGAGAGGAAGACATTCTCCTGCAAGAATTTGATCGTCGGATTGCGTTCTGCAAATTTCAGGTACATTGTAACTTGCAGCGGTCACCACATTCGCATATTTGTGCATCGGACATATTTGGCATACCATTATTCATCTATCTACTGTATAATGCACATCATTAGGATTCAAAATCACCCAATTTTTCGTAGTCTGGCATGCCCGATTCGTTCTCTTTGTTCATAAATCATGGATCTTTGTCGCTATTCATGATAAAGGGATGAACTTTATCATCTATCATGATGAAAGCACGAAGCTTTAGACTCACAGTTTTCCGGGTATTGACGGGAAAGCAGATAGCGAGTTTCATAAAGCAACACATATTCAGCCGGAGAAGGCCAGTGGACGGGTGGAGATACATGATAGAGGTGATCGGACCTAACGCTCGGAAAGGGAAAGGCGGCGTTTCAAGGTTACCCGCACTATCGGAAATGGCAACGCAACCGTTCAAGGAGGAGAGAATGCAGCCGGAGATTGGCAGTCTCACGCCTTTGAAGAGTCGATAGTTCCATCACATGGTTGGAATGGAACGCTTGAAAGTGGATCAGTCTTGGTGTGATAGGAGTTGTTAAAGACCAAGTTTCTCTGTCGGTCCTGTAATTGGTACAAGTATAAATCATTGCAGATGTCTCTGAATTCATGTTTAAAGTATGGCGTTTCTTATTAAATATTCTGCCCTTTTTATCTTCATATTTGAGCTAAAATATTCTGGATTTTCCTAGTATTCAGATTTATATTGCATTGTTATTACCTTTTTATAAATCTATTTTTAAAAAATAATTTTTGCAGCCATATATTTTATCAAGTATCCGTAGTATAGTATAGTATAGTATAGTATAGGATATCTGAGCACATCAATGGGTACCATCCGACCGTGACCATACCTGTTTCTTACACACTGTTAAGCCAATAATTTGATATTTTACATAAATCGTGAGAGAAAGAATGGCCTCTCAGACAAGGTTGCTACAGATGAAACAAGTACATCAATGGTACACAGCACGTGTAAAATAAGCATGTATGTTTTCAAGCCAGAACATCAGAGATCACATGACCATTTTGATGTCGACGACTGATTTGATCGTCTCACAGAAAACAAGTTACATATTTTAAGAGGATGAATTAGAGAAAAGCTTCAGCTTTGTTTCGCGTAATCCCTCAGTTGCTTATTAATGCTCATCTTCTCTAAGAACACACTACGTTCCCATGTAAACCGAGCTTCCCTTTCTCAAGACCCGGAATCGTTCCAAAATCCACCAAGGGCATTCGTTCAAGATGGTGACGGATTCTCCGCCAGAGGTATGTTCTCTGAATTGCTATAAATAGTTTGACAATAATCTGAAAGCCCGAAAGCAGCAACAGAAAGAATATAAGAGGCTAGAAAACGTAATTGTGTATCTTCTGAGTTGCGCAAAAAAAGATGAGAGAATATCTTACTTAATTGATCAAGCAGGATGCGGAGGTGATGGTTCTGCACGATGCCGGAAGAGTTTAGTTAATGCTCGACGCTCACAGTCCTGCATGAATTGATGCATTAGACCAAAAAAAAAATGTATGTATGTATGTATGTATGTATGTATGTATGTATGTATGTATGTATGTATGTATGTATGTATGTATGTATGTATGTATGTATGTATGTATGTATGTATGTATGTATGTATGTATGTATGTATGTATGTATGTATGTATGTATGTATGTATGTATGTATGTATGTATGTATGTATGTATGTATGTATGTATGTATGTATGTATGTATGTATGTATGTATGTATGTATGTATGTATGTATGTATGTATGTATGTATGTATGTATGTATGTATGTATGTATGTATGTATGTATGTATGTATGTATGTATGTATGTATGTATGTATGTATGTATGTATGTATGTATGTATGTATGTATGTATGTATGTATGTATGTATGTATGTATGTATGTATGTATGTATGTATGTATGTATGTATGTATGTATGTATGTATGTATGTATGTATGTATGTATGTATGTATGTATGTATGTATGTATGTATGTATGTATGTATGTATGTATGTATGTATGTATGTATGTATGTATGTATGTATGTATGTATGTATGTATGTATGTATGTATGTATGTATGTATGTATGTATGTATGTATGTATGTATGTATGTATGTATGTATGTATGTATGTATGTATGTATGTATGTATGTATGTATGTATGTATGTATGTATGTATGTATGTATAAACATGTAATCTAATATAAGTTATGAACCTATATATCTTACCTTGAACATGCTTAGGTGGAATGGTCTATCTGGATTCAATCTTCGCAGTTTTAGGTATGTGTAGGCAAAGCTTAGTTGGTCACGTGAGGTGAATCGATCAACTTCGTTGAACCACAGACAGGAAAACAAGTTCGACATTGGTGTATGGGCCCTTACAATGAAAGAACCTTCAGGTACATCTACACAATACACAGCTCAGGAAAGATCAATTAACTAGCCAAAACATGAAAGTGAGTCTGGAGGGATCATGTTACGCATGCCTCCATGTGTATATGCGTGCATGCATGTCTATGTGAGGGATATATATATATATATCGAGAGAGAGAGAGAGGTGATACGCACAACTTGGAAGAGGAGAATTCGGGTCTGAGGGGTCAAATTTTTTAAGCCCATCTGATTGGTAGAACAGAAACTGCTCATCAATGGCCGAGTGGTTGTACTTATTCAGTCGTTTGTTCTGCACCACCTCATCCCAAACACAGTGGCGGTCATAATGGTTTGAGATGGCATACTCTGACTTTGTCCGCCACAAAAAGTGTTCGATTATCAACAAAGGATCGGTAATAAGTCTCATCTTACTGTCAATCCAAATTGAATACCTGAACAATGAGCATTGAGGATAGATCACAAATTCAAGTCCAAGAAAGAGAGATGGAGAAGAACTGAAGAAGAAGAAGAAGAAGAAGAAAAGAAAAGCTTGAGTGCTAGATAACTAACCTCACCTGGAAGAAGGAAAAAGTCTGTGCGATAGAAATTTTGGCACTTTCCCAGTCTTCCTCATGTCTGCGTAAGGCAAGTTTTTCACCACAACAATTTTCCACAAACCCACATATCCTTGCTCATCTGGGACATGCCCCTCCATAGACAATTTCACACGCGTTTGCTCGTCCACGAACATGACAAAGCAAACATTTTGTTTCGAAAATTCACTTACCTGAATCAAACATGAAACACAAGCTATATGAAGGGAACGCCTATATAATCTGTGCTGACTGATAGTCGTATCAAATTCCATAAGCTCTGTCTAGAACTCCTTTTTACCCAATAGAACATATAGGCTGCAAAAATAAAGAATGTTTTTGCATTGGGAAGGCAAACGAATGTTTAGCCCTCCCAGAGCAAACACAAGGATCTCATAAATAAGGTGATATCTATTTAGTATATGCTTCTACCTTTTTGCTTGCAGGCCTCCTTAGAAAGTCAGAGCTCCCAAAAATACAAGAAGATACAACGACTACACAATTCTTCATGTATGCCTTATCGGTTTCACTCAGCTCAAATCCAGTACTCTGAAATCCAGGAGGACCTTTAACAAATCCACAATGAATTGTCTGGCTAACTGCGTGGTAAGATTTCTCTCTTTCCTCGAGTGTCTGTTGTCCTCCAAATCGAGGCTTATACAATTTGGTCGTCGGAAGATATTTCTCTGAGTCCACATACCCTAAGGAAAACTGGGTGAAATCTGAAACGTCCCTAGGTTCTACTATGAGATCAACTGACTCAGCAAGTGCAACATCACAAGGAAAATCTGCAATATATAACAACTGGTCGGATCAACCAGCAGTAGTCTCCATTGAGCTCCTAAAGATTCAAGTGAAATAAATTGATAAGGGAAAAAAATCAAGGGAAGTTGCACATACGCTTATTCTTTTGTTTGCTTCCACGTGGTTTTCCTACACTGGGCCTGTCTAATCCTTTTTCAAACTCGGATGACATCAAAAATCGATTTTCATCGTTAACTGCGAATCAAAATCCAATTACTAAGGTGCCACACAACCAAGAGAAACACGAGTAGATTTAAGCAAGGGATTGGAATGATACACTTACAATGTTTATCAAAGTGAGAGGTGAACTCAGAACCTACACCATACATAAGAAACACCTCAGATTAGTCACACATATAATAAGTATGCACCATAATTCCAAGTTGAGGAAAGCCATTTGGATGGTTCAAAAGCTCACCATGAAAGAAAAGTTTATGGACAGAGACAAAGCAAGACACCAGAAAAAGAGCAGCGAGGAATCGTAAGCAGTGGGAGAGCTTCAGTTTCACTACCCGACCAAACCTTCTTCCTCTTCGAAGAAGCAAAAAGGAATGCTGGTTCTGACCAACAGGAGTCAGAACAGAACCAGTGGTACTTCTTCTCTCTGGTAACATTATCCCAACCTACTCATCATTTGCAATAGTTCCCTCTGCAATAGTTCCCTTTTAGATTACACAACCCAGCAAGAGATGCATGACACACGACATAGGGGCAGAAAAATGAATCCAAATCAAATGAAACCAATCAGAAACATTCACAACAACCAAATTCACCATTTCTCAGGAAAGTGAGATCAATTCTATACAATCATCAACACACTTCATAAATAATACACCGTGAACTTAAATGAGATCCTCCGAATCAGATTTATCGGAACGAAAACACGTAGAAACACCCAAAATCAAACAATCTTAAGATAAATGGGTACACTCGCTACAAATTCATGTTAGATTCCGACAGAGATTCTCATAAAATTCCAGAACAAAAACAAAAAACCAATCTCAGAATGCAGATTCTGAAAATTGCTCTAGCAAATTCATGAAATTTCGGGAAGCAACCGAACATCGAACCCGAAAAAAGAAAACGGAAGATCCGAACAAGCTACATATTACCAGACCTGAAGATCTCTCGCTCGCCACCATCGAAGACCGTGGAAAAAATGTCGTTCGATTTATGACGCTGCTTTTTCTGAAGACCGTAATAATTGCCGTTTAATTTTGGAAATTCCCGAATCTACCCCGCCGTTATTTTGATATTTACAAGTTTTGTGAAAAAAAAAAAATGGAACGAAGCTTAATTTGCATATTGGGCCCATATGGTTTGGACCCTTAATAATAAGGCCCACATTATGTCAAAATTATCTTAAATAACAATACTGAAATATATAAATGATTTGACAATTGACAGGCATTTTGGTCCTTACCAAAAATTTAATTAAAAAAAAGCCCCTGAACGATTTATTAACATTTAGCAGTCTTTTTTTGTCTAATAACATGTAATTAAAGCTAAAAAATTCAATATTTCTGTATTAAAAAGGGTAGAAAATAACAGTATATATATATATATGTATGTATGTGTGTGTAAGATATGGTTGTTTAGTCGATGATTGGCTCGTGATAAGATAAAGAGTTAGGAGAGCCACGTGTTTTGCTGAACCTATTTTTGTCATTTGGAAAATACATCATCCACCAAAAAGCAAAGACAGTGAAAGGAGACGAAATTGTTTGCAATATTTATGCATTATAGTTACATGTGCTTTTCGTTATTTATTGAATGGACATTAAACTGTATACGAGACTGGTCCGACAATAACCGTAGGATATTTTTCATACGTGGTTAATATATGATCGTAGAAGTTTAATTTAGTATCAACCTATATTAAATTTGATTTTTGTCTTAATATTTTAGATTTTTATATGCCCGCCGGTACAAGAATTTTAAAGGTGGAATCGATTTGCCTCACTTGTTTTGAATCATACGAGATATATACACGTTCATGTCGGAACCCCAAGTGAGTTGGTAAGTAGTATGGTCAACATACCGAAAGGTTGGAGATTCGTCTCCTTACCCGTTCACCTGCCGGCTGTCAGTTACGGCTGATTCATCTTCTACGTATGTGTCGCAAGCTCGTGCGTGTGGACGTGGGGTTTACCCAATCAACGCGTCCGAAGGATAGCAGGTGGGTTCCCAACGAAATCACATCTATATATTAATACTATGTCACCGAATTTACAACCTTCGTATATACTAGCCAACCACTCGTGTCTCATAAATCGCACAACAATTTATTATATATGTACTTTATATTGGAAGCACAAGGAAGATACATATATACGGACCCTTATACTGGTTTTTATACTAGTTTACTATTCGAACCGTCACTATGCATACGCCCATGCATCTTAAAAGTTACGTCATGCATCTACGTGTATATATATATATTGTTTCTTCCTCGTAAATTCTTCTTTATTAAGACAGGACAGGAAGAGGGTTTTGTCGTGTGGAATACTTACGATCGCGTACGTGAAAAATGAGTTCCGAGAAGAAAGTTTTGTTGATTTGGGGAAGTGGGTTCGTTTGTTTTCTCGTGTTCGTCGTCTTAGCTTGCCTTATGAGACGATCTGTTCTTAATACGACGAAGGTTTCTCCGACGTTTTAAAGTGTCGGGGCTTTTTTTCAGTATGAAACTGCGTGCCGTTTTATTTCGTATAAAACGGCAAAATCTCGGAGAGCAAATTGTTCAGCCGCCACGTAGTTCTTTTTGCCTTTTAGATTTTCTCAGCCTCTTGTTTCCCGAGAAAAACCCTGGCGATTTTCGGGTTCGGCCGCGGCGGTGGTATTTGGCTCTAAGAGCGAGTCGCAAGCGATTTTCTTCCCGGAGTTGATACATTCTCAACGTCGGCGGAGTTGTTGGTTCTTTTAGGAGATTATGGCGACGGAGCTGGAAGAGCTTGTAGAGTTTTTGTCTTCTCCTTCTCCTCCGGTAAGTTTCCGTTCAAGTTGCTTGCCTTTTTTTCCATCTGTTCCCAAGCTATGGGATGAAGCGGTGTTTAATTTCTAGGGTTTTGCGAGGATTTTTGTTGAGTTTTGATATTTGAGCGATGTCTATGCGCTGAAATATGCAGGTGAAGAAAGCTGCGGTGGAGATTGTTACCGGGTTAACCGGTTCTGAGGATGGTTTGGAATCTTTATCGAAGTACGCTAAGATGCTTCTTCCATCGTTGTCTCGGCTTCTGTCCGAAAGCAAGGTCCTTGGATTGAGTAGAACTGTTGGAACTCTTACGAAGCACTAATTGCAGTGTTTCCTCGGATTAAATTGGTTGGTCTTCTGACATATGGATAAAGCAATTTGATAATGTCTCAGGAGGTCTCGGAACTGGCTGCTCAGGCACTAGTGAATCTTTCCCAGAACACTGATTTGGCTAGGAAGATGGTTCAGATGGGGATGATCAAAGTGGCCATGGATCTTTTGTATAAGCCAGATTCTAGCATTACCCGGTTGCTTGTCATGCTTTTAGTCAACCTCACTCAGTTGGATGACGGCATTTCCTCCCTGCTTCAGGTGCGATTCCTCCTGTGATTACCCAAATACAGGGGATTGGCGATGTCTTTTGAGTGTTTTGAATTGTAACAATGCCTTAGCTAACAGTGTCAAAGTTGGATGCTTTTGTTAGATTGGTGATGAGAAGATGCAGGGATTATATGTTATGAAGCTTGTTAGATCATTTTGTAGATCCTCTGGTGAAAGTGCAGGTATATCTTGCTTGTTTTATGGTTTCTTTTCCTTTTTTAATCTCTAAAGTATGTTTTCCGAGTTCTGGCCGTCACTTTTTGTTATTTTGAGGAGGATACTCTACTTATATTTTGATTTTTATATCACTTGTCAGTTTCTGATTCTGATTCGAGGACCTTTATGTTTGTGTTAAGACCTAGTGAAATACGTGCCCACGGTTTTATCGAGGTTGCATGCTTGCTCTAATGCTAGTGACATGGAATTTCTGTTGCTAATAATTCAAGGTAACAGGAATGATTACCAAGGTTGCTTTCTCTTCTAATTTCCTTCTTTTATGCACCAGATGACCCATTTGAGCATGTTGGCTCAATACTTGTCAACGTATCAAAAACAGAAATGGGTAGAAAAGTGTTGCTGGATTCAAAGAGAGGGATGCTAAAGCAAATTATCAGGCAGTTTGATTCAACAAATCAACTGCGAAAGAAGGGGGTATAACGGGATGAAATCTTTACAGATTATAAGTTTCAAATCCAATGCACCCATCACTCTTCAACAGATAAGGTTACAAGACAAAGGTTAACTGGATGCTACCTTGGTTTTCAGGTATCAGGGACTATTCGCAATTGCTGTTTTGAAGCCGAGAACCAGCTCCAAAATCTGCTCTTGATATCTGAGTTCCTATGGCCAGCTCTACTTCTGCCAGTTGCAGGCAGTAAGGTGAACAGATTTTGCTTTAGATGGGCTGTCATCGTTTCGTAAGTATGTTTCGTTTTATTTTTTCTGAAAAATTGGTGCTTGATGATCAGTTTTACCTCTCTCTCTCTCTCTCTCTCCAGATATATAGTGAACAAGATATCTCAAAAATGCCGCTTGAGCTGGGAAGTGCGCTTTCCATTGAACGAGAACCAGTAACCGATCCTGAGATTCGTGTCCAGGCACTGGAAGCTATATATTTGATCACATTACAAGTACAGTAACACCCCTTCTCCATCTCATTTGTCGATTTAGTTCTGGTTTTCTTTTTATGGAAATTATTTCACTCCGACGATATTCTAAGCTTAGTGTGGCGTTGCAGGAGGCGGGAAGAAGGGCGTTTTGGTCCATCAATGGACCTCGTATCCTACAGGTTGGATACGAAGATGAACACGATCCTAAAGTAATGGAAGCATACGAGCAAGTCGGTTCCATGGTAAGGTTCTCCTCTGTTTCTCTCTCTACTAACACTTTCTGACAACGTTTTCAGACTAAGAGTACTGTCTTTTTGTTCCCTTGACGTTTCTCTCTTAAACCAGCTTGTTCAAGAGACTGGAGCTACTGAAACATCAACCGATCCGACCAAAGCAGAGTCCTAATTTACACAGTTTGCAGCCATTTTTGCTGTGTCGGAGCAAGAAGCGACCAAGAACCAGAGTCTTGATTTGTGACATAAATTGTTTTTCTCTTTAGGAGTTGTTATGGTCTACTTGTATTGTATGGGAATATGGGAATAGAATTTCATTGAAGCGCATAATTATTGCCGCCCCACAAGGAAGCCAGCAAATGTCTGCCCAATTGAATAAAAAGGACAGTGAGGCAATCATTTACTATCTAATGATAATGGTGTTGTGCATAATTAATCGTATAATCACAAACGTCTATTATTCCTAATACGAATAATTTAGGTCTGATAAAATTGCTTTTGACCATCTCATATATTCGCCACGTGGCGGTGTTTTCCATGGGTCCCACCTTAAAGCGGCTCCTGAATCTTCCTTTTCTGCCTCTCCGGTTATGGTCGTCGTCTTCGTCTTCTTCGCGACTGAGAAAGAGAGAAGCCCAGACTGGGCGGAAAATTCTTCGTCCTGACCATCGCGAAGAATCGACAAGGCTGACGCTTTTCTTCTAGGTTGTCCTTTCTTCGTTTCGACGGGTTCAGAATAGAGATTAGAGATGATGGGTTTCGCGATTTCGGATGAATTTCTGGGGACATTTGTGCCGATTCTGGTGTATTGGGTTTATTCGGGGTTTTATGTTTGCTTAGGATCGGTAGATAGGTACAGGTTGCACTCGAGAATTGATGAGGCCGAGAAGAATCTCGTCTCCAAATATACCGTCGTCAAGGGCGTGCTTCTTCAACAGACCGTACAAGCCATCGTTTCGGTGCTTTTGTTCAAGGTATCTATGCTAGATAATCTTTCTCCTCTACCTCGACAATCGTTTTGGTTTACAATGTTAATTATTTTTTGTGGTTCAGGGTTTGATTGCAAATGTTGGGAATTGTTTCGCTTCAGAGAATTGAATGCGAATTACATTATCTAATTCTGATATATGCTGTTTGGCGTGGAAAACGTATTGATTTGAGCGTGATAGATAGCATATAGGAGAAGAATATGAGAGTTATTCAGGATTTCCGCTTTCTACCCAAAATTTGCTTCTGGGCATTAAGAAAAGGGGCATCGGATGTCACTAGTGACTTCCAACGAAGAGTGAATTGTCGTTAGATAGATTACATGAGAGCTACTGGCACATGATTGAAGAATTGTGTTTCTGTAGAATGTTAGGGGAAGAGTGAAATGTGGATCTTTTGATGAAACGAAACTTGAACCACCTGTTTGATGCTGTTAGCCTTAGGCGGTTAAACTTTATCCCGAGAGCTAGTGAATCATGATTGATGGTGGGCTGATGAGGAAAGTTATGGGCGGAGTTAAATGCTGGAGCTTTTGATGAAATGAAATGGAAGCACCTGTTTAATGCTGCTAGTGAAAGGCGGTTTCCATTTTTTTCATGGAAGGAGATAGCAGGTTTAGTGACAGTCATCTGCTGAGATAGAGCTTGCACGTATGCATATACATATGCCCATGTATATGCAAATAACTTGAATAAGCGCAAGAACCTGCACCTAAGTTCGATGAGTTGAGCAAAACGTAATTATGGGTAGAAGGGTAAGTTCTTTGTATGATCAGGAATCTGGATGATCTGAACCTGATCAAGGTCTGACATTGCCTCATACGAAGCGACTGTCAATTTGTGAATGGCTGGTAGAATTCCATTCCTTTTCTTCATGACTCATATCCGAAGCTTATAAAAAGGAGAATACCATTTCTTGCATTCCATGTAGTTACGATGCCACCAATTTGTGTCTTTCTCAATGGTGGAAGAAGCTGTTAGAGTTTTACATTTCTCTTGTTCGGATAAATTAGATATGTTTCTCACTGGATTTTCCTGCTTTGTTTTGTTTTCTGTGGTTCCTGTGGTTCTTCAGTGAGACTCTATGTTAGTGTTTGAAGATAATTCAGGGTTTGTTTCCGGTTTGTGGTAAAAGATTACGTTATATGCTCTATTAACATCTTCGACTACACACCTATAGGCTATGTCTGGTATATTAGTGTGTCATTTCCCTTCTATTTCATTCTTTTTCCACCGTGTACGATGTGGCAAAGTTAATTTTTTGGATTCTTTTGTAATTTTTCCCGAAATCTTATCTGGAGTTTCATTTTCTTTAGATTACAGGAAGTGATACTGATGCTTCAAATTCGCAAGGCTCTTCTCTTCTTCTTCTGGCCCGGCAGTTTATTATCGCGATGTTGGTCCTTGATACATGGCAATACTTCATACATCGCTATATGCACCACAACAAGTTCTTGTACAAGCACATCCACTCACAACACCACCGCCTTGTTGTGCCCTATGCATTTGGAGCTCTATACAACCACCCACTAGAAGGGCTTCTCTTGGACACCATTGGTGGTGCCTTGTCTTTCCTCTTCTCTGCTATGTCCCCAAGAACCGCTATCTTTTTCTTCTCCTTTGCTACGATCAAGACGGTTGATGATCACTGCGGGCTTTGGCTGCCGGGAAATCCCTTTCACATCTTCTTCAGTAACAACACTGCTTACCATGATGTTCACCACCAACTCTATGGAACCAAATACAACTTCTCTCAGCCATTTTTCGTCATGTGGGATAGAATTCTTGGTACCCACTTGTCTTATTCACTTGTGGGGAGAGTTGGTGGAGGCTTTGAAACACGGCCGACCAAAGAATGCAAAGATGAGTAACTTTTGCTTTCTTAACTCTATCGAGTTACTTTCGCTATTGCACGTTAGAGAGATATAACAGTTCCCAATGTGAATTGTATATACACTTCCTGTTTCTGTGTTTAAGATGGGCATATATATACTCGTGTACAAGCTGACGCTGCTTTGCCCTTTTGGAGTATATTCATTTTGTACCACTGTGTAATTGCTATAACTCAGATTTTCTATCTGTATTATTTATCTGCTTATAAAATTCAGATTGAGACCTTGAAAAGTCTCATCCATCTCCTTTATTAGGAACCGACATCCCTGGTGGCAAACAAGTCAAAATGAGAATGACAGGAACGGAAAAAGTTTTTCCACATCAAAGGTGCCCGTTTTCTTCAACTCTCAGGTCTTTGTGCTTTTGCTGTTCATCTACTGTCCACATAAACCAAACGAGCAATTCTCTTTTTATGTTTAGAAGAACCCTAGGACAAAATATGTGATTGCTCAATTATTGCTTGCCTCATCTTGAATGGTCCTTTGAGACAATTATTTTCAGGAACCATAAAATCTTAGTTTAATCCCTACTGTAGCCTGTAGGTTGATATTCTGGATAGTTTGTGGCTTATTCAATGTTTCCACATAAAATAACAGAAAGTTTGGTGGATTATATGGGAGATTACTTCCTTCATTGGATTATTTCTAGAATAAGAAAATCTCTTGATCTTTTAACTTGAACTTAAATTTGTCCAAATCCTTCTCAAAAACTAACGTTCCTAATGAGTTGTGGCTATTGAGACATGCTTCTTCTTGCATTTAATGTCCTAACAAACTTTCTGGTTTTCAGAATTCACATATCACTTCATGTTTCAATGGCCAATTAGGATTTTGTCTGCTTTGGTTTTATCTCTTCACACGTATGGCTGTGAGGTGAGTTCAGGACCACGATCTTGGATCATTGTATATACGTTAGGTAAAAGGACACTGTCATCAATAAATTTCCTCATGGATAGCTCTTTTGGCAATATGTCTGGTTTCGATTTTACCCTTTGATAGATGATAGACAAACCTGGCATCTTTCCATTCTTGACATGCATATCGACGACGATAAGAAACAGTTCGAGCCATTTTGTTTGTCAGTTGCATGAACCAACTGTTGTCTTACCACACTTTAGTAAACATTGTGTCAGATGCAATTAGAATCTGATTGCTGGTTGTATGTCTGGTCGCATAAATTGTAATATCTTTGATAACATATATTCATATTATGTCAGCCTGCCATCTTTCTAAAATTTCAGGCAATATATTGAATTCTTGGACCACATCATTTACTCTTGTGGCAACAAGAACTTTGATTATTGATGATGTAGTCTTTTTTTGCTTTTCCTCAGGTTCTGTTACACTGCTCATGAATTCAGCCCATTCATTTGGTCTGATTATAGTTTCTAGGAACAAGAATTCATGAGATTTTTACCATCGGGTTCATCATATTACACTTGTAGTACAGAAATCCTCACTTACAGCACACACACATGCAAACTGAAAATGCATATACAGACAGGAGAGCTAGAACTGAAAAGCATCACTTAAATGAACAGAAGATGTGAAGCCGTCCCTGGTGACTGAGAGTGAGAAACCGAACTGCCACTCATCCTCCTCTTTGCTTCTGTTGGGAACCTTGGAACATAACTGGGTGTTGTGTTCATGTTCCTGTAAGAATCACCAGAAACTCTTACAGATTTATGACTCTTGCATCCCAGCAGGAGCCCGCTGCTGGATTTTCGTCTCTGTCTTGTTTCTTGGTTTGATTTCGGGTTTGGGATTTTAGGAATCTGAAGTGATTTGTGTCTGACAGGACTTGTTACACATTCAGACATAACCGAGAAATCCGCTGCACTGGCTGTCACTACACTCCACTGTATGCTTACCTCGCTAGGGGCATAACCTGTCGGTGAGGCTGGATCGCTTTCTTGCTTTGCAAGGCAGGGTTTTGGTTTCCCAGTCAGGCTTCCTATCTCGAAAAAATCTGAACTTACCTCACTCCCGCTATCATTTTCATCTGTGTACTTTGAAAAGAAACCGCGTTCTTCTGTTCTTGTCGAGCTTGAATCCCATGGAAGCACTGCTAGTTTCTTCTGGATGCTCCTCTTTTCCAGAATAGGTGACCCGAAAACTTCCAAAGACTTCCTCTGGATTATCTCTCCTTCTTGCTGCTGAAATTTCGGCTCGAGATTTGTGGAGAAACTCAGCTCGGTTTCAATCTTTCTCGCTGGCGATCTCAGCACTTTTCGGGGCGCCATTTCTTGGACCAGGAAACCCAGATCAGAATTTTGCTTCGGCGAGCTATCTTCGTTCACATCGACTGAATTCCGGTCAGAACAGATGCATTTGCACCCGAGATTGGCCAGAAAACTCCTCTTGCTCGCCTTTGGAATAGTATTCTTGCCCCGCAAGGAACTGCAGCTCGAGTTCTTCCTGTATCTGTTCTTCAGCAACAAGCTCTGGCTGTTCCAGCTGGATTCAGAACGAAGGCTAGGAGTCCGTGTGGATTTCTTCGAGCTTAGCTTCGATTCAAGGATGATCCTCTCGCTCCTCGGCTGACTTAAAACCTCTGAGCTGGACAGAGACACAAGTCTAGGACTGTTGCTGTCTGGATGATCCATGTCACCTTTGAAGTACTTCTCTGCTCCAAAAACGCCGATCTCTGCATCTTCCGGATCTTTTTTCGGGATTTTCGGGGTATGGAAACCGTTCATAGGAGGAACGTCGTCAGGATTGACAATGGTCGGAACGCCGATCAAGGTTCTGGTCGGTTGAATGATCTTCTTGTGCGCGAGAGCACCTTCCTTGCTACTCAAGTAAGAAGGGAAGTGGTTAATGTTGGTGCGAGTGATGTTCTTCATGAGATCAATGGATGTGTTTGGGGTTGAAGAAGATGAAGTTAGTATGACCATCTCTCTCTCTCTCTCTCTCTTGTTTGATAATTCTGACAAGGAAGATTAGGGTTCTAAAAAGGAGAAAAAGAAGAAGCCAACGAGGATGCTCTGGTTTCTCTCCAAGTGAAGTGTGGTTGAATAGAGGGTGGGGTCCATGACGAGACAAGCCCCCGTGGTCGTGGTTTCTGTGTCTTTTGTTGAAACTCGGAATGCTTCGTTCAATCTTTGTCATCTTCGAAAGAATATTAGATTTATTATTTCCCCGTGAGGTCCCAAAAATAATAATGCAAATGCCGCATTTCGAATACGATTTATCGATAGGAATTCGGAGAATAATGGAAAACATTATGCTCACTATGTCGTATTTATATAAATACGAACCGTTTGTCACAAATAAAACATATATATATACATACACACACACACACAACCACGACATATCTTATCCTGTTTGGATTGGTAAATCCACGGTTTTCAACTTTGTATAATCTGATAAATCGATTATATATTATATACTATTGGATGAAATCAATTCTGGACCGACGAGTTCGAACACGCTCTCCGCTGTATTATATTATAGATATATATATACAAAACTAGTGTATATCTCTAATATATAACATCATCGATCTCAGTGAGGATAATGATATGGCTGACGGTGTTTCTAGATTTACTCGGGTTTTTTTCCCCCTTGTAAAAATATGAAAAACACAAAATAAAACTAAAAAACTATATGAAATAAACGAGGGCTCACTAGAAAAACAACATAATAATTGGAAAAATAAAGTTCTATTAACAAAAATAAAAAAATCTTCATATATATATCCTAAATTTGATAATGAAAGAGGCCAAAAAAGCCCACGGTAAATATGTGCTTAATGGGCTCATCGTGAATTCAGTAAATACGATGGGCCTTAAATTCGGGCTTTATAACACAAAGGCCTTCAAACCAGCACATTCAAAGTTATACGCGCAGTCTTCGCGCGTGAGAGCCACCTCCCTAAATCGGCGGGCTATATAGTCCATCGGTTTTGGCTATTTTAACCCAAATCGGATATTCAGGCGCGTGGAGATCGTGTTTCGTGGCCCCTGACCTTTTTAAAATATAGAATTCAGTGCATGGGACATTTGAACGTGTTCAGAATTACAATTAAGTTAATTCATAACTTGTAACCGTTTAACATTTTATATTTCATGTTTTTTCATTTTATATTTTTCTGAATAAGTATATTACAATACTGAACTGTGATGCATGGCTATTTCATTTTTTTTTATTTGATAAATGAGATTCTTATTAAGAAAAACCTCATATAATAAAGTATATGTTTGGATTTGATATTACAGTACACATACTTTACAGATTGCCTACTGAAACTGGCAAACCGGAAACCGGTACAGGTTAACCAATAGACACACCGAGATTCATAGTCCCAAAACTGGTACAACTAAACCAAATTGATAACCGTTTTTACCTTGAGGAAGTTGAGTTCACGACCCAGTATTGCTTAACAGCGACGAGGATCTTCTCAGAAACCAATGGGCCGTCTTCGTGATCAACCAATTTGCTGTCCCATCTCATCCTTCTGACGATCTTCTTCACTTTTATAAGCACCTCGACCTGGTCCCTGAAGATCACTGCTCCTTCTGGTCTCAAAATCCGATCCATCTCTAGCAGAATGTCCTCTGGGTTGCATCTGTGTTTCGACAACAAAAAAAAGGATGATAACCCATGTGAAAAGATCACAGCTTTGACAGTGTTCCGTCAAGAAATGTCTCGTGAAATCGCCAAGCACATCAAGGAGATAGCTTTACTTAATGGGTCGCTAAAAGTTATCGATTTGATACGCTACATCACTTGGTTTTAAGGTTCTGGTTCCATCTTTCTCGTTTTCGATTCCATCAGAGATCACAAATAGAAGAGAAGCAGAGCATTTATTGGTAACTTACTTGTTTTTGTACAAGCTGAAAACCCTGTTTGCATGAATCAGATCATAGGTCCTCGGGTATGTGGAGAATGCTTCGCACCTGAAACAATTTCTGTATCAGTAAACAGTGAATGGTGTTTTAGAGAGAGGTATCAGTCAAGAGAAAAAGGAAAGGTCATGCATTCATACCAATCATGATAAACTCCGATAAGACCTCTCTCATATATAACACCCAGTGTGTTTTTCGGGGCTATAGTTGGCATGACGTTCATTACCCACAGCTTTGCTGATTCTAGAGCTGCTGCAAATCCTCCGAGCCCTGCATTCATATCCATGATATTGCGGTACCTTCCTGTATCAATTAGTCTATTGATTTTCTTGTAAGCGTTCACATGTTTCCTCCAAACTCTATTGTCCTCTTCATAAGCAGCTACAGAAACACCGGGGATGGATCCACTACCGATTCTTGGAGGAACGGTGTATAGTCTCTCTGGAAACACCGGCAATTTTCCACCCGCTACCTCATCTTTGCTATCTCCTTCAGGGTAAGGAGTTATGCACTTTTCCATTCTCTTGTACCTGGCAAACACAGGTCAAAATATGTATCGAGAAAATATTGAGACATTGCTCGAGTAGCTGCATAAATGAATCAACATCTGCAAACATGAAGAGCAATGTTTCTCACCAGACATCATCGGCTTCTTCAGGTTTGCAGAATTTGGTTTTAGGGTTCTCCTTTCTCTGACGACATGATTTGTCATTCACCCTCTTTTGCCAAACTGCAATTTCGCCTTTCTCGTACTTCTTCTCCCAACAAAGAATTTTTGCAATGTCCTCAATCTTTCTCTGTTCCTCCTGAAGCTCCTCCTTGGGACGTTGCCATGCTTTGTAGTTATTTTTCCAATTGATTGGAGGACCTGAAAGCACCCAGTAGCCTCCAGGTCTAAGTACACGATCCACTTCTATAAGATACATCCCATCTGCACATGAGATTACCAAAATGAATAATCCATCATTAACATGAAAAGAAACAGTCGAAATCAAGTATATTGCAAAATGATATCATATATGATTTGTACCATTTGCTCCCCAAGGAATCAAGCATCTGGAACAGTGAGCCATGTCAAAAGCTCTAGATGGGTATGGCAACTTTATCGTTCCAAGCACACCAATGACAGCAGGAACACCTCTCTCCAAAGCAAACTGAACTTGTGCTTCATGTGAATCTCTTGGTGCAAATGACATAGTAATCACATTTCTGCTCCAAAGGTAAGCACCCCAACTAGCAACCTATATCAAATCAAAATAGCTGACCCAAGAGAAAGAGAGGTATGTGATAAGATTGGTTTTACAGTTTGGAACATACCCCACAACCAGTGTCGAGAGCTGTCCTGATAGTCCCGTTCCTTATCGGTATAACCGATGCAATCTGATCAATGTACTTATCTGCTCCTTGAGGAAACTGAGTTCCTCCACCGGGAAACCTGAACACGCTTCCTTCGTATTGAATCCAATTCTGAACAGCCTTTTCAACGGTCAAGGCCTTATAAGGTGCATTGGCATATGGCACATAGTCTCTACTTTTCGGCCACGTAAATGGTGTCACATACCCATTTGGAGCTGGTATAAGACAGTGCAGCTTTTTATTCTCAGGTGGACAATGCCTCTCTCTATAAAACATGTTTTCTCTTGTGAAAGTCATTGCTCGCCTTGGATCTTGACAAGGTGTGTAATCAGTATAACGAGAACGGCATGGTTCAAATGCCTTTTCTTCCAACTTAGATTCATCGGTGGAGGAAACTTCACCTCCATGGTGAGTCTCAAAGTTTAGGCTCGGGATAATGTTACAGTCAGCACTATTTTTAGTGATCTCTAAAGCAATACTATCTCCCTTACCAAAACCACTTCTTTGCCAAGCACCCAATATATAGAAGAAACAACACAAACCAAAAACAATGAAGATTTGCATCGAGCTACGGGTTCTGTTATCCGCAGAAGCCGATTTCAAAGCCATTTTTCTTTGAATACCTGAAACCATTAAAGCCCAAAACAGAACAAGACCAGCATCAATACATGAGATGAGACATGTGAGATAGACTTCAATAAGAAGATAACGACAACATCAACATCAACATGAAGATCACATAGCAAATATTAACTTTAGATGTCCAAGAGATATATCAGTAACTTCTTTTACACTTCGTTGTTCGTTCTTCTGATCTCTTCAAGATCAAGCAAATTCAATGTTCAAACTCACTGCCTCAAACCCAACAATTCTGGGTACTTGAAAAATCAAGAGAGCAAAAGAATCATAATGGTATTCGGCTTCATAACATATTATTCCCCCCCCCAGAAAATTCACAAATCTCTTTAACAGGAAATCACAAATCAATTCGAGGAACACATTATCAGCTTCGATCAGACATCAAAGCGAGGATCTCGGGCATAACATTCCCGAAACAGCACCAGAAAAGACGGAATCATGGAACTCGCAGAAAAGAAAAAAAAATCCAAACGGGAGAAAAGGGCGAAAGACAGAATACATACCGATCAGGAAAACGGCGAAAGTTGAATACTTTTTCCGTAAAGTTGAAGACTTTGATGAGAAATGGCGAAGCAGCTGATGCGAAAACAGTGGAAGTGGCAGAAGAAACTGAGGCGTACTTGATGATGAATCTCTCAAAACCCTAAATTATTGGACATCACGACCAGAGAAATCATTACGAAGAAAAAAAAATGACCCGACTACTAAATTACTATTTGACAGCCCCCAACGAACAAGAGAGTAAACTTCTATATGAAGGTGTTTTGTTAGACATGTTTAGGTATATTATTAATCAATCATACGACCCAATATCCAAAACTTTTCTAACATTTTATTTCGATAAAATTTCCTGATATCTGGATCCGGTCAGCGTGCAATATTCGTTAAAAATCCATTTAAATCCAAATATAAATAGATTTTTTACCAAATGAAAAGAATACTTGAAGTTGAAATCCAAAATTCAAATAATAAATATCCTAAAATTTTATATGCAATATGTCTCCAAAGGTGGGTAAGAAAGAACAAAATTCAGACTAGCCACAGAAGATTACACACTAAAGCAGAAAACCAAACATGGACTGCAAATCCTGAAACCCTTAATAGACTAAACAACATTCAGTGTATGATTATTCAGCTCTTTGCTGAAAGCTTCTCCTTGGCTTTTTGAAGTTTCAAAACCTTCTTCACAATCTTCTGCTCCTCCACCAGGAAGGCTCGGATGATCCTATAAGAAAGCAGGAGTAATGAAATCTAATTGCATAATCAATGCAGATATTAATGGCGTTTCATCAGATACATGAACAAACCTTTCCCTGACAGCAGAACCAGATAATACTCCACCGTAAGGACGGTTCACTGTTCTCCGGTTTCTTGACAATCTAGACCTCTTGTATTCAGCAGGTCTCATATGCGGAATCTGCATGCCACCACAATGTATCATGAGAAACTTGGTTTTAAAATTTTCGATATAAAGACATTGTGATGATCTAGAAATCACGTGTAGAGCTTATGAAGTAAACAAGAAAGACCAATCTATTGGGTATCTAGTGATCAGAAAATACAAAATTCAGCACAATGTGACACTTGCTTAAGACATGAACAAGGTTACTTAAAGTTTCGGCCACTGATGGATAGCCATTCCTCGTACAATCCAATGAACAACTAGAAAGACAAAGTAGCATCCTTAATCTAGCTTATGATCATGTTATGTGCTTATGGAAGAACATCTGATCAGCACAAGACCGTCAATAAGCACAGCCTAGACATGATTTTACAAGTTCTACACAAGAAAGCATATTAAATGTAGAGACCTTGAAGATAATTATCTGATAAGAAGTTATTAAGTTTTCTCCTCACAGATACATGAATCAATCAAAAGTGCCCTCATTTCAATAATTAAAAGAAAACTAAACCGATGAAAATCCAAAGGTTTCACGTGCCCATTTAGTGATCACAAAATACAAAATTCAGCACAATGCAGCATTTGCTAAAGAAATGGAAAAAGTTGCTTAAAGTTTCAACCACGGATGGATAGTTATTCCTCATAGAAACCAAGGAACAACGCGAAAGACAAAGTAAATACTTTAATCTGGCTTAAGATAGTGTAATGTAATGTGCAGATGGAAGAACATCTAATGGCTTAATATCATGTAACGTAATGTGCTGACGGAATAACATCTAATCAGCAGAAGACCGTCTATAAGTACTACAAAGACAACAAACCACCAAGTCCTCAGCGAATAGTAAAAAACAAAGGCATAAAAGGATCTTTATTCCATTATTCGATTCAAAGTCCCAAATTTTCTACCCGCAGATCTATGATTCGATCAAAAGTGCAGTCATTTCTCTGATCAAGAACAATCCGAACAGCTAACTAGATACAAAAAAACACGGAAGTAAACCAATATTCAATAGTTACCCCTTGAATCCTCTTGCCGGTGACAGGGCACTTGGGTCCACTTGCTCTCTTCTTCGTAGTCTGGTAAACCAGCTTTCCTCCTGCATCCACGCATCAACATCACCATAATCACACACAAAATAACCGTAAATCGGAAAAAAAAATGGAAAACCACGAAGCATCGAGATCTGTCAAGGAAATGCAACGATTATAGCGCGAATCGGAGAGATTTCATACGAAAAAATCAAAGAGAACCACATTGTGAGCAACAGTAGGAGGAGGAGGAAGTCTCGAACCAGGAGTTTTGACAACACGGTGCTGGTTCGACTTTGTGGCATAGCTATGCCTTCCACGATACGTAAGTCTCTGCACCATTTCCTCCGAATTCCTGAATTTCCTCTTTTAGGGTTCTTACTGGCACCGGCGGCGAAGCAGAGAGAGAAACAAAGGGTTTTATCTAGATGACTGAGATGTAAGATGATAAGTGGCTCTTCAGATCCCTAGATCCTACGGCTGTGATACAATACCAATCATCAAGATAAATCAACGGCTGAGATTTCTCCAATCTACCGTGGGCTTCAAAGCCCAAAACCGGTTCACTTAGGGTCAAGTCGAGCCGGGTCGGGTAAAACACGGTTTAGATCTTTGTAGGTCTCCCTTCTATATACATATATAATCTCCGGGAAGATTTCTGATTGCTTGAGTCGTCGCCGCGGGAAACTGAAGATCGAACAACAATGGCGGAGGACGACTTGTCGAAGATGATTTGCAACAATTGCGGCTACGCAGGATTCGAAGAATCCGAGGGATTTTACCACTGCATTCAGTGCGGCACTAGAGCAGACGACGTCATGGACACCGGAGTCGGCGACGAAGACTTCGTCGGAAATAATGGAGACACGCGCGGCGCAATCTACCAGGCGACCAACACGCGCCAGCGCCCGTCGCAGCCTATGACGCAGCCGACGCAGCCGACGTTGGCGACAGAGGAGACGCAGCAGCACTCGCAGTTCTGGTCGCAGTTCGAGCCGACTGAGCCGGCGGATTTCGGGTCGGGTACGGAGACGGTAACGATTACGTCGGAGGATTATTACAGGGAAGTGAGGAAGAGATACGTGATGGGTTTGCAGATGATGATACAATATCAATGCGAAACGTTGGTTAAGGAGTTCAATGTGACGCCTTTGATTTGCGGATTGGTCGGACCCATCTGGCTCCGGTTCGTTGCTCTTTCCGGCGTTTTCAATGAATCTTGGGGAGATGAGGCGATTAAAGATTCTGAAGTTCAATCAGAAGGTGAATATATGAATGGATATTTACATGTTTTTCTGGGTTTATAGTTATACATTAACGGAGTGTTTTCTCTGCGTATGTTGCTATGCAGTATTGAAATTTATTGATGGAATAGTTCTACGAACGTGTTTGTTAGAATCGGGAACGGAGTTTATGATGTTTATTAGCTTAATGATGTGACAGCCACTGTTTCTATAAGCAGGATAGCTCTTGGATTTGAGAAAGCTGGGACCTTTTGTTTAGTCTCGTTGAAAATGCAAAACCTTTCATAATATTGAACAATTGTAGCCTGAGAGTAAAGCATGTACATCCAGTTTTTAATTGACATTCCAGGACCTGTAAAAATTGTGTTGGTCTATGTAGAAATTAGAGCTTAATAAGCTTTCCTCAAGCAAAAAAGTCCAAAAACGGTAGTGTTAGCCGGTTTTGACGTAAAAACCTTTATAGCAGTGATTTCAGGTTGTCTTCCTGTTGCTCATCTTGTATCTCTCTTTCTGTCAGGAGAAGCAAGGGAAGATAAACTGTATATCAGAAACAAGTCGGAACCTCATAACTTATATGGTAAACGAGCAGTATTGATATGGGTTAAGTCGCTGAGAGCATCTTTGCCTCTGTCAAGCTCTCTGGCTATATGTTTCCTCGCTTGTCATGTGGCAAGAGCATCTATTCTACCCACAGACTTAGTGAGATGGGCTCGCCAAGGCAAGATCCCCTACCTATCCTGTTTTGTTAGAATAAGAAAGCAAATGGGGGAGCGATCACCTGCTTGTCCCGTCAGTGCAAGCATAATGTTTAAGCCTTCTCAAGTTATTTCTCCACAGAGATTGGAAACACGTGCTGCTTACATTGCTGAGGAAATTGGTTTGAATTTGCCTCCAGTGAATTTCTATGCAATAGCTGCCCACTATCTCAAAGAGCTGTCTCTCCCTTCTGACAAGATTCTTCCTCAGGCCTGTCGTATAGAAAACTGGTCGATGCCTCCGGATTTGTATTTATCCAAGAATGAGTGCAGGCTTCCCACTCGTGTGTGTGTCATGTCTATTCTGATTGTGACTATACGGATTCTTTATAACATAAACGGTTTCGGGGTATGGGAACAAAGTTTGTGCAAAGATTCCAGTAGTAAGATGGAGGAAGATGTTTCTGAGGCGTCTGGTTCTTCAGATGATGATAAGAATGGTTCCGAGAAAAAATCGGCTACAAAATCTTCGGGTTTTGTGGAAACCGAGTTTAACACCGAGGAGCTTCTGAAGAACCTTGAAGCAAAATATCATGAAGTTGCTCAAAGCTCTGGTAATCCTTTTCTATCCATTATTTCCATTGTATCTATCTTCGTAATGAATCACATCAGCATTACAGATTAGTTGCTTTGCTGATTCGCTTCAAACTTGCTGAATTATTTTCTTCAGCAGAACATGAAAAGGGTCTCCTGCAATATATACAACATGGTAAAGATGTTGTCTTTGCTGGGTCAGAAGAGTCATCGCCGGATAACATGTATAAGATCATACAAGAGCTCTGGAATCAGTATCTGATTGGCAAGGTAAAACGTTGTCATATATTTTTGCTTCAATTCTTCAATAGATTCGTGTGAAATTGCTCTTTTCAACTTTCTAGTCTGATGACCATTCATACATTTAACTAAAACCATATGGTTTACATTCTTTCGTAGGATTTAAAAGGATCTGGGAGAATTGATATTCAATTGGAGACTCCAGCCAAGAGGAAGAGATCCCAGGATGATAACATATCTCTTGACCTACTATCCTTAGAAGAGAACACGTTTAGTGATGAAAGGCATCACCATAATCCATCCAATTCTGGAGAAAGTATCTTAAGGATTGACTCCGATCAAGAACAAGATCCAGAACCAGAAAACCATACTTCTCCTGAGAAAGTCAAGGAGAGCGCTGTAAGAAGACTGAAACGGGACATGGAAGAGAACGTGTTCTGTTACATATCACCTCGTGTGAAGGTAAAGAGGCTAGACTACCTTCATTATGTTAGGAAAAAGGAAAAAGGAGCATTGAATTATGTCGCCCATGCAGATTATTACATTCTGTTACGGGTCTGTGCGAAGGTTGCAGAGGTTGACGTGAGGATTATGCATTTAGGTGTTTTAAGCCTAGAGAGGAGATTGGCTTGGTTAGAGAAAAGGATTGAATACTGTTTGGATATCACTCCACCTTCCATGACCTGTAAGAACTGCAGCCATGTCGGGAAAGATACAGATGAACTAGATGAGGATGATACATTCTCAATTTGAAGTGCAACTATATGAAAAAGTTTGGTTCTTTATCTCCCTTCTTTGTTGCTAGATCTTTCACTATTAAGATTCACACGGAGTGATTGGGAAAGGAATTTTGTTCATTGAAAACACGACCTTTACATGGCTGCGAAAGAACATCCTTCTATGAGGCATGTCTAAAGAGACAAAGCATGGATCTTTTTACAAGGAGACATACTACAATTCCCACTGCTCTGTTATTCTGGCAACTGGGTTGCTGCCTTCTGTCTGAAACTCTGTTCTTATGATCCACAAGAGAGAACTCACTTGAATCTAAGACCTATTGTGGATAGGGTTCGATCCACGGCCTACCCTTCTTTTGCTCGACTGATTTGGATCGAATTTCTCGGTTCCACTTTGGGGATTCCCTTCCCATTTCGAGCTCTCCTCTGCAACCTGCCCAAGAACGCGACGTTTCTGCCATGTGATCTCTTCTTCTCCAGCTTCAAACCATGTGGTTCTCAAGGAAGAAGCTGCCGCTTTCAGCGGTCGAACTTCTTCTCGGCTTTGCTTCAACAAGAAACGCTTACTTATCAAACAATAAACTCTACATGGTCTAAGAGCAAGCAGCCCAACGCAAAGAAGCATGAGAACACATTTACAGCTACAAGACATAGTTCAACCAGAGAGAACAAAAAAAAGAGATTTTTTTTCTTTGTTTGCTTGCTCTGCTTAAAGGCAAGAGGAAGAGAGAGAAGCGAAAGTATGATGTTTATAACTCTTAAGCTCTCAGTTTCTGTAGATTTTGTGTTCTGTAAAATTATCTGCTTTGAGATTTGGGAGGGAGTTTTAAAAAGAATCGATGCAGAGGAAAAGGGTACCATCCACTTCCCCTGTCATTCATTCATGTCTTGAGAATATATTCAAATCGAATATCATCAATTAGATATCTTCAGATCATTGGGAGAAGAATCCAGCTTTTTTTTTATCCTGTTTCATGGTAATTTTTGAGGTAACCAAACATATCTTTATACAGACAAAATGCAGAAACTGAATCTGATGCCAGTGGTCACTTATCCAATCCAAGAGAAAGGGAACTTTTTGTATGAAATGTCAAGTCTCTCGCTCTCTGATTTTGGAAGGAAGAAGGTTGCATGTTTTCTTGGTTTCATATATCACTGTTTTTCAGACCACCAATGGGGTGTTTTTTAAATTTTCAAATTATAGATTCTTGAATCAATTTTGTACTTTTCACGTATATATACATGAACATGCATGTATATATGTATTTCTATGTTGCTTCACACATGTGATATCCATTATTATATATAGTGTAGAGTTTGAGAATAGTGAATATGATAAGAGAGCCGCCGCCATTCCTTTCCTTTGCAATTAAGAAAAGGGATAATGTGGTGCCGTCCTTTTTTCACTTCCTCTGTTTGTTCGCATCACCACAAACTACACCTCTTTTAAAAGAAGCGCACTTTGATAGCTTCAAATAACTCAATATTCTAAATTTGATATGATTCTCCTAAGCTTCTGTTCTACGATAAATAAATAAATAAAATCTTTCATTTTCCATCTAATAAATTATATCTATATATATAGTAAGACTCTTCAAATGTCATGGGCTTGAGACATGCAACAGATTAAAACAATTAATTACAAAATTGCATAATCTCAAGTTGGAACATTCCAAAGCCACACGCTGCAACTACTTTCATGTGGTGGTCTTGTCTTAAAATGCCGAAGCTTTCTCTGTCTGGTCAAAATACAGACACACAAACATGCTTTGAACTGATTCCCTCCCCTCTTAGCATGAGGAATTCACTATCTTTTCTTTTTGTATTCTTCCTATAACGTGGAAAGTGGAAATCCAATTAACAACAAATGAACGAATGAGATTCCAAGATCTCAGCTGTCTCAATTTCTTTCAGATTATCAAATACATGAGCTGAGCTCTGGGATCTACAAACATGGGAGAAGCGCTCTTCTTTACAGAGTAAATTCAGATCGTACCTTGCCAAGTAAAGGCAGGGGATTTCAGAAGGGGGCCGTGTGCTAATATTATGGAGTCAAACGAGCGACTCTTCATGGTGGTGGTGGTGGTGGTGGTGGTGTGAAGTGGTGTTGGCAGTAGCAGCCATTGAAGGAGGAGGTGGTGGTCCAGTCGCTATTGTGAAATGCATGGCTCTTGGTTGCCCCCCCGACTGCATCACCAATGCAATCTGTGTAGCCAAGGCCGCTGCTTCCTGAGTTCATCACGTTACATTACAATGCAAAAGTTTTCAGTTTGATGAACCTAAAAACACGACAATTATTGTTCGAGAAAACACTTGAAAAGTATTCGTATCTGCTGTTTGGAATAGATTCCTTCCTTTTATCTCAGTTACTAAGGTCTCAATGAAAAGTTAAGCCCGTTATCGAGGTTTCCATTGAGCTCCCGCAGGATACTTTCCTAAAGGTTTCCCCGGGACGGAAAAAAAAATATTACAAAGCTTACCTGTCTTTGTCTTCGACGCTGGAGAATACTGATGGCCCAAGCCATGATATAGCAGGGAAGAAGGAATCCAGCTGCTCGGAGCAAGAAAAGCTGCAAAAATATTTCACCCGTTTGTGGTTGGCATTAGAATCTATATGGAACTCTGTACACTGAATGTGAAGGAATCAGCGAACAGGAACTTGATTTAAACTCACAGAGAGTATTGACGATGGATCATCATCATCTCCATCTGCGTCATCTGTTATGCTCAGGGCATGTCGCAAGAGAAGAAGGGCCATCAACTGCGAAAGAAACATTGTTTGGTTTTTAAACGACCCTTTAGAAATGGAGTTTGGTTAACTGTTTAGTGGAAGCTTCAAGAGTAAAAGACTTACTATTAGAGCTGCTGAACGGCAGAATGCAGCACCGCTGGCACTTGAAGCCGTATAATCATCGTACTCGGATTCCAAAAACTGACGCTCGGCTTCTGCGATGGCTAAGAGACGAGGATCGTGCAAATCCAAACCTGAGATTGTCCATCCTCCACTGAATCACATGCACAAAACAATAGAAAAAAAAATATAAGAAACCCCAAAAAACACAAAACTCCTAAGGTAGAAACATGGCCGAGCCTCTATGTGTCTGGTGAAACCATAAAAATGACTTATACCCAATGTCGATGGTAGTTTCCTCAGGAAGGGGTGGAGGAGGTGGAGCGGTGTACCCAGGTTGGTAAGGCTAGTAAGACAAGATAAAAGCTATCAGATGAAATTACCATATCAGAGCAGTACACAGAGAATTCTAGCATAGGTGGTGATCAACATGCATGAGCTTTTATTATGTTGAGATGTACTAATGCAATGATGCAACCTCTGATTAAAAACACCACAAAAAAATGTTGAGGTGATAGATTCAAATTTCAAAAATTGAAAGAGGACACTGTCCGAATTCAATCAACAGCTGGCAGCGTTGCAAATATCTGCAAGTCATACTTTATCTCAGCATTTCCTTAACCTAGATTTCAAATTTACCAACGCCATAAAAGTGAAGGATTCGACATATTATGTGCAGACCTGACACTGTCATGACCTTAAACTACCACATCTCTGCACACTCAACTATCTTAGGAAAAGTAAACGTGATCCTCTTCCCCTTCTACAAAGCTTCTGGTTTCAACACTTGGACACAGAAGAATATGTGCCGATACAACATACCTGATGACAGATCTCGCATATAGTGTTGCCCTTCTCATTGCACCAATGCTGAACACAATTTCTGTGAGCATACTGTCCAAAACCCAAACTTCTGTCAGTTTCAGTACCCCGAAATGTACCCAAGAGAATCATAAAGTTGCGCCTTTCAATCAGCCAAAATCTATGATACAAGAACGTATACATGAACCAAAGCCACAAAACTTCAGAAGCAATGGAATTTCCCTCAAATTTTATGCTTCTTCAATGAACAAAGATAATACCTTTAGGCTGCCACTGCAAGCACAGGGGCTCTCGAGATTCTTAATGGGGCACTCTTCCTGGCAAATACGGCACTCCGCCGACCCAATGAGCGGCTCCTCCTCCGAATCTCCATCGGAAATATCAATCCCCTTATCCTCCGCCACCGACGCCGAACCCGACGGCTCCGTCGCAACGGATCCCTCATTTTCAACCTCCGCATGAACCGGGGGCAACGGCACCGGACGAACCAGTCCGTCGACGTATACCACCATGTGACCACTCATCCCCGCTTACACGCCTAATTCAACCTCCAGCTATTCCACGAAATCGAAGATAAATCCAGAGTGAAACCCTAAATACGAACTAACAAAATCACAAACCAAACCAACTCTGATCGGACAGAGCGGAGGATTTGCGGAACCCCAGAAACCAGAATCGCGCTGGTAAAAGTAGCAGCGATCAAGGTTTCCGGAAAGCGAGAAAACAGAAATCGACAAAAAAAAAAAAAACTCGATAAAACGATAGAAACCTTTTAACTTTATTTAGATACTAATCCAAAAAGATTACCTGAAAAGATGGGAAGATATGTTTGTAGCGTGAACAGAATGCTTCTGCTCCTTGTTTTGGAGCAAAATTTCGGGAGGAAAATTAGCAGAGACGCAAGGAACTTGTGCTCCCAAAAATTTTCTCGGAAAGATTAAAACTTTTTATCGAGATTTTCCCGGAAATCAAGCAATTTAGGGAACTCGCCTTATATAGCGAAAGAAGATGCCGACGTGTGGAGGGATTTAACGGCTCCGTTAACTATAGCCGTTGACTAACATGCAACGGCTCTCCGTGGCACTACCGTAATTATACGCCATTTCCCATGTATTGTCTATAATACCCAGCACTTTGCCGCGCTGGAACGTTAACGAACATTTTACTAAGGGACATGCCAATGCCTAACATGTTTGTATTTGAATGATTATAATGTTCCCAATGAGAAGTACAAAAAAAAGTACTAGTTGTTCACGTAAATATATATTATAATAATTCAACATATTGGACCTTATATTTAACTATGGGGGATAGTTTAATATCATTTATTGGAAAATAAATAAATAAATTCTTTTGTGGTAGGCAACTTCTAGACAAAAGAATCTAACGGCATTTAAGATTGTTTGTTGAATTATCAAAGATATGGACTTTGTCAAATTTCATACATTTACACATTAGTATTCATAGTAACATATATATATATATATATATATACACACGTTCGTACTTGTACGGATTGAAAATATTGGACCGTGGCGTTCGAAGGAAGGTCAATAATGCGAATGTGTCTTAGTGTATGACATGGTCAGCTCATCAACACATACACACATATATATATATATATATATCAACATTGCGGTTGTATGTTTTTTAATTTAAATATAAAACTGTAGATAAAGAAGAGACAATAATATGGGTTGGCTCGCTTAGTAAATGCCAATAAGTCGAGGAATTGGGATCCAACTCTCTATTCGATGTGAGGGAGGTAGTAGGGAATATAATATCAACGTTGACCATCAAATCCAGTTGACGTTAATGGGTTTTTTTTATATAAAAAAAGTACCACGTAATTTATTTAATTGCCACGTAAGTGCCACTAATATCGAGATTTATTCCATTTTTAAAAAATAAGGAAACCAACCCCAGTTAGAATGAACAAAGGTTACAGGTTTAATGTGATTAAAAAAACAATAAAAATTAACATAAACTCTACATCTACCTATACACTGTAGATTTGGTAAATGTCAGCTATCGAATTAAACTACCGCTGCACACCTAACAGTTTATAAATATACATATTATTATTAAAAGGATAAAATTTGTTTCTTTTATTTAAATTCATGCATGATTAATCCAATACTTTAGTTGACTACAGAATAATTCATTGTCATGGTAACAATATGCCAAAACAAACCAAATAATGAAAAAATATTGTATCCACGTTATCCAATCAAGAGTTTAAGAAACTGAATTATATATTTAATATATATATATAAATTTGATGACTTACCTCTCTCTTCCTAACAAATGGAGAAATAAAATAATTGTTGAAAATAAAATCATAATTTCAAAATAAAATTAAAATAAAAATTTAGAGTTTAAGCTTAACAATAAAAGGGGAAAAGAATAAGCATTAACACCTTATTTCTATATATTTTTTCTTGGTAAATTACAAAAATAGACGAGAATCACTTAAACTACTTATACTGAAATTTATGGTACTTGGTTTTTATTATTATTATTATTATTATTATTATTATTATTAAGATTTATTGTTTTGTTTCATGAAACTAAAGGAAACAAAAATAATCGACTATTTTTATAATGGTTAAAATGGGAGCTGAGAGAGAAAAACACTAATTTATATATAAAAAGAAGATACCAAGCGTGGCAGTGACAATACAAATCATGACAATATGATCTAAATTTGTGAAATCTTCCCGACTGAAATTGCAAACCAAAGCAACACAAAAGGGCAAAAGGGGCATTAGCCAAACCCTGCATATGAGTCCCCCCAAAGCATGAAGAACAGCAACTCAGATGTGCCCGATTGAGAGATGGCTCTTAGGTTTGGGGAGATGGAGGAGGAGGAACCAATGGGACAACGGTTGATAAGAGTTTTGCCCTTTCTGTCTTGTCTGAGAGACAGATCATCATCTAACTCGGGTGACTATATACCGCCCTTTCTCGAGGTCATACACTGTTTTCAGCTGCGGTTTTCTCCACTTCGATACCAAATATACCGAAAAGGCAAGAAAGATTGGTATACCAACGAGATAGAGCAGCTTTGTTGAGTCCTGACCGATCAGGGCATCGAACCAAGCAAGACGATGATGGGGTGATGCATGAGAGATGGTCATTGCTGTATTTAGGATGAATGCCCCTAACGCCCAATCAAGCGGTATCTCTCCCGCTTGATTTGTGAATATGACTCTGTGGAAAACACAATTTTGATCAAGAATATGGACGGCTCGAAGTGTATATCTTTCATGATTTGTAAGATGCGACCAGAAAGTTTTAGTCTTTTGATCACTATTTGAAATAAGCAAACGCACCTTCCATCGTCGGGAGAAATACCGAGACTATCGTGAAGTAGTGCCGCAATATACGCCGAGGAGAAGCAGTACCGGAGCAAATCCTCATCCTCTAGTGACGGGTTTTTTACCCGCAACTTTGACCAATCCTCTCCACAGAATTTCTCTCCAGCAAAAATCAGATCAGACAACGATGCCTTTTCTCCCAACCCAAAGAACTGATTAAAGAAGAAAAAAGACCTTGTTCAAATAAAATTCTCCATAATAGTACATGAGTATGGTTGGAGAACATTGTTGCTGGCTATGCGAGGATTTAATACCTTAGAAGTATAGAAGAAATTTTCTGTCGCCAAAAATTTCCCTCGGAGCTTAGGTGTGAATGTTGATCCAACAGAACAATGTTGATAGGGGCATGCGTCTGAACTCGAAAGGAGAAAATTTGAATTAAAAATGACACTGACAGGGAATAAGATTCAACTTATACTAGAGCCAGGATTTTACCTTTTCCATCCTGCAAGATTGCCAATGCGGCAGACCGGCACTCTGAGAAATTACCCCCAGCTTGAACGGCGGTAAATGTATTTTTACCAGCCAAGAATCCAGATAAAAGCTTTGGCGAGTTCGTATCAAGATCATAGCCTTTAGGAATACAAGGGTCCATAAATATTCTTTTCTGTACAGATTCAGCAGCTGCAAGAAATTAAACATTATGAATTCATGGAGCAAAAAGTTATACCGGCTGCCTAGCCAGGAAATCATATATTGTGGAAGGCCCGGTTAAGCGATTTCGTTAACGTAATTGTGGACTTGCACCTATATGCTGACAAACAATGGTCTAAATCTAATCAACTATAGAGGGCAGGAGCGGCCTTAGAGGAGCCTATATAGTTTTAATACACATAAATATAAATCAATTGATATCAATTATCAACTACTCACCCGAATTCTGTTCAGCTGAGACGAGCGATCCCCATAGTTTTTCATGAGCAGCATTCTACAGGGCAAGAAAAGTTAATAACTTTTACAAGGATAACTTATTGGGTGATTGCTCTGAAAACTTTGAGGAAGAACAAAATGATAGATTCAGAATTATGGATGAAAAGAAGCGTGCAGCAAGTTTCCATATAACAAATTTTGAAAATTTTAATCCAAATGTTCAGAAAATGAAGGAAATACTTCTTGACAGAAGTAGAAATTACCTGCCCGAAGTGAAGGAAACTGTGACTGTATAGGCTGTAAGAAAAATTTCCAAATGATACTGTACGTGAGAACTCTGGGGGCACTGGCTCACTTGACAGAAACGTCACCTGCAAATAAGCACAAAGGGCCATCAGTAGCGATCAACGCTTTAGCACAATGAGAGTTATCCTAATTTGCTCACGGTACATGACAACATATGGATTCTAACACTTCCTTAATCGAACAGATATCTTTCGGTTCTTTGTCACACGTAATGCGTTTGAGAGACACAGAAACTCAACCTGAGCAGAAGCCCCTCCGAGTTCAATAATCCCTGTTGTTTGAAGAGGATCACCTCCAAGAGTACCGAGCGCATAATTTGCCACAACCCATGCGTATATACCTTCATCAGATCCTGGCAAATATATGCCCTCAAAACGTTATTTCAGGAAATTCTTCGGGACGGAAACATAACTATCCTTCAATTAGAATAACATAAAAACCGAAACTTCATTTGAAATCCTCGTCAGAACAAAATGATGCTGACTCTGACACTAAGACCGCAAGAACAACAACCAAAGACAATGGTCAAAAACCAACTCATGTCTTCTTAGCTGCATAGGAATATAAAGCATCATGCTTCTCCTATCCTTTCATAGTCGTAGCTTAATTATCACTCTAACTATGTTACTGAACAATGTCACTCGATATGAATCTCGCTTCAACTACGAAGTAAGAAGAAGAAAAACAACACATGCAAGGCATAAGACAAACGATAGGATCGGAAAATTTACCCGAGATTACAGAGCTCCATTCGTCTCGGAACTTAAACCCAGAAGTTCTCAGAACCCTTCTCGTAACTTCTAGAATCCGCTCCTGAACAGGCAATTCGAGCAATCTCATCCCAGCAGTTGCCATTAACCTAATCTCACTCTCTATCCACAACCCCTTCGGAATTCTCCGTTTCGCGAACTCCACAAGCTCCGATAATGACACGTCCGCTCCATCGGGATCCTCCGCGTAAGCCGACAGGCCCGGATTCACCTTCAAGCTCGCATAATTTTGTCCTCGGAAATCAAAAACGGGTTTCCCGGATTCGATACGGTACCCGAAAACGTGGATTCTGGTCCCTGTGCTTCCCCCGTCAATCACAACGCTGTATCGGAGCGAGCTCATCCGATTCATTCCGGGGAACAAAATCGAATAGCAGACGAAGAGAAATCCCACTGCAGTTGCGATGGAAGCGATGGTTAGCATGGGATTCGATTTCGCGTTTTTGGAATTCGCTCTAGCGAACGCGTTGATCGACGACGATCGGTTTCCGGGTCGGGTCTGGAGTCTAATCGGATCCATTCCTGC